>NW_028153976.1:0-331280 GCF_964211835.1 Anser anser
CACACTCAACAGGACTCTGCGTCTTCACTCTTTCCTAACAACCCTAAACATAACCCTAACCGCAACAAGAAGCTCAACCCGAGTTAGACCCGAAAAAACACGTACGGTGCCACTTTCTGCCGTCAAAAAGTGCTCTCAGCGGAAGCCTTTGGGTACACCTGAACTCCCTGGGGGAGCCTTTACGCAACCCCACACTCAACAGGACTCTGCGTCTTCACTCTTTCCTAACAACCCTAAACATAACCCTAACCGGAACAAGAAGCTCAACCCGAGTTAGACCCGAAAAAACACGTACGGTGCCACTTTCTGCCGTCAAAAAGTGCTCTCAGCGGAAGCCTTTGGGTACACCTGAACTCCCTGGGGGAGCCTTTACGCAACCCCACACTCAACAGGACTCTGCGTCTTCACTCTTTCCTAACAACCCTAAACATAACCCTAACCGCAACAAGAAGCTGAACCCGAGTTAGACCCGAAAAAACACGTACGGTGCCACTTTCTGCCATCAAAAAGTGCTCTCAGCGGAAGCCTTTGGGTACACCTGAACTCCCTGGGGGAGCCTTTACGCAACCCAACACTCAACAGGACTCTGCGTCTTCACTCTTTCCTAACAACCCTAAACATAACCCTAACCGCAACAAGAAGCTGAACCCGAGTTAGACCCGAAAAAACACGTACGGTGCCACTTTCTGCCGTCAAAAAGTGCTCTCAGCGGAAGCCTTTGGGTACACCTGAACTCCCTGGGGGAGCCTTTACGCAACCCCACACTCAACAGGACTCTGCGTCTTCACTCTTTCCTAACAACTCTAAACATAACCCTAACCGCAACAAGAAGCTGAACCCGAGTTAGACCCGAAAAAACACGTACGGTGCCACTTTCTGCCATCAAAAAGTGCTCTCAGCGGAAGCCTTTGGGTACACCTGAACTCCCTGGGGGAGCCTTTACGCAACCCCACACTCAACAGGACTCTGCGTCTTCACTCTTTCCTAACAACTCTAAACATAACCCTAACCGCAACAAGAAGCTGAACCCGAGTTAGACCCGAAAAAACACGTACGGTGCCACTTTCTGCCATCAAAAAGTGCTCTCAGCGGAAGCCTTTGGGTACACCTGAACTCCCTGGGGGAGCCTTTACGCAACCCAACACTCAACAGGACTCTGCGTCTTCACTCTTTCCTAACAACCCTAAACATAACCCTAACCGCAACAAGAAGCTGAACCCGAGTTAGACCCGAAAAAACACGTACGGTGCCACTTTCTGCCGTCAAAAAGTGCTCTCAGCGGAAGCCTTTGGGTACACCTGAACTCCCTGGGGGAGCCTTTACGCAACCCCACACTCAACAGGACTCTGCGTCTTCACTCTTTCCTAACAACTCTAAACATAACCCTAACCGCAACAAGAAGCTGAACCCGAGTTAGACCCGAAAAAACACGTACGGTGCCACTTTCTGCCATCAAAAAGTGCTCTCAGCGGAAGCCTTTGGGTACACCTGAACTCCCTGGGGGAGCCTTTACGCAACCCCACACTCAACAGGACTCTGCGTCTTCACTCTTTCCTAACAACCCTAAACATAACCCTAACCGGAACAAGAAGCAGAACCCGAGTTAGACCCGAAAAAACACGCACGGTGCCACTTTCTGCCATCAAAAAGTGCTCTCAGCGGAAGCCTTTGGGTACACCTGAACTCCCTGGGGGAGCCTTTACGCAACCCCACACTCAACAGGACTCTGCGTCTTCACTCTTTCCTAACAACCCTAAACATAACCCTAACCGCAACAAGAAGCTCAACCCGAGTTAGACCCGAAAAATCACGTACGGTGCCACTTTCTGCCATCAAAAAGTGCTCTCAGCGGAAGCCTTTGGGTACACCTGAACTCCCTGGGGGAGCCTTTACGCAACCCCACACTCAACAGGACTCTGCGTCTTCACTCTTTCCTAACAACCCTAAACATAACCCTAACCGCAACAAGAAGCTGAACCCGAGTTAGACCCGAAAAAACACGTACGGTGCCACTTTCTGCCATCAAAAAGTGCTCTCAGCGGAAGCCTTTGGGTACACCTGAACTCCCTGGGGGAGCCTTTACGCAACCCCACACTCAACAGGACTCTGCGTCTTCACTCTTTCCTAACAACCCTAAACATAACCCTAACCGCAACAAGAAGCTGAACCCAAGTTAGACCCGAAAAAACACGTACGGTGCCACTTTCTGCCATCAAAAAGTGCTCTCAGCGGAAGCCTTTGGGTACACCTGAACTCCCTGGGGGAGCCTTTACGCAACCCCACACTCAACAGGACTCTGCGTCTTCACTCTTTCCTAACAACCCTAAACATAACCCTAACCGCAACAAGAAGCTGAACCCGAGTTAGACCCGAAAAAACACGTACGGTGCCACTTTCTGCCATCAAAAAGTGCTCTCAGCGGAAGCCTTTGGGTACACCTGAACTCCCTGGGGGAGCCTTTACGCAACCCCACACTCAACAGGACTCTGCGTCTTCACTCTTTCCTAACAACCCTAAACATAACCCTAACCGCAACAAGAAGCTCAACCCGAGTTAGACCCGAAAAAACACGTACGGTGCCACTTTCTGCCATCAAAAAGTGCTCTCAGCGGAAGCCTTTGGGTACACCTGAACTCCCTGGGGGAGCCTTTACGCAACCCCACACTCAACAGGACTCTGCGTCTTCACTCTTTCCTAACAACCCTAAACATAACCCTAACCGGAACAAGAAGCTGAACCCGAGTTAGACCCGAAACAACACGTACGGTGCCACTTTCTGCCATCAAAAAGTGCTCTCAGCGGAAGCCTTTGGGTACACCTGAACTCCCTGGGGGAGCCTTTACGCAACCCCACACTCAACAGGACTCTGCGTCTTCACTCTTTCCTAACAACCCTAAACATAACCCTAACCGCAACAAGCTGAACCCGAGTTAGACCCGAAAAAACACGTACGGTGCCACTTTCTGCCATCAAAAAGTGCTCTCAGCGGAAGCCTTTGGGTACACCTGAACTTCCTGGGGGAGCCTTTACGCAACCCCACACTCAACAGGACTCTGCGTCTTCACTCTTTCCTAACAACCCTAAACATAACCCTAACCGGAACAAGAAGCTCAACCCGAGTTAGACCCGAAAAAACACGTACGGTGCCACTTTCTGCCATCAAAAAGTGCTCTCAGCGGAAGCCTTTGGGTACACCTGAACTCCCTGGGGGAGCCTTTACGCAACCCAACACTCAACAGGACTCTGCGTCTTCACTCTTTCCTAACAACCCTAAACATAACCCTAACCGCAACAAGAAGCTGAACCCGAGTTAGACCCGAAAAAACACGTACGGTGCCACTTTCTGCCGTCAAAAAGTGCTCTCAGCGGAAGCCTTTGGGTACACCTGAACTCCCTGGGGGAGCCTTTACGCAACCCCACACTCAACAGGACTCTGCGTCTTCACTCTTTCCTAACAACCCTAAACATAACCCTAACCGGAACAAGAAGCTGAACCCGAGTTAGACCCGAAAAAACACGTACGGTGCCACTTTCTGCCGTCAAAAAGTGCTCTCAGCGGAAGCCTTTGGGTACACCTGAACTCCCTGGGGGAGCCTTTACGCAACCCCACACTCAACAGGACTCTGCGTCTTCACTCTTTCCTAACAACCCTAAACATAACCCTCACCGCAACAAGAAGCTGAACCCGAGTTAGACCCGAAAAAACACGTACGGTGCCACTTTCTGCCATCAAAAAGTGCTCTCAGCGGAAGCCTTTGGGTACACCTGAACTCCCTGGGGGAGCCTTTACGCAACCCCACACTCAACAGGACTCTGCGTCTTCACTCTTTCCTAACAACCCTAAACATAACCCTAACCGGAACAAGAAGCTCAACCCGAGTTAGACCCGAAAAAACACGTACGGTGCAACTTTCTGCCGTCAAAAAGTGCTCTCAGCGGAAGCCTTTGGGTACACCTGAACTCCCTGGGGGAGCCTTTACGCAACCCCACACTCAACAGGACTCTGCGTCTTCACTCTTTCCTAACAACCCTAAACATAACCCTAACCGCAACAAGAAGCTGAACCCGAGTTAGACCCGAAAAAACACGTACGGTGCCACTTTCTGCCATCAAAAAGTGCTCTCAGCGGAAGCCTTTGGGTACACCTGAACTCCCTGGGGGAGCCTTTACGCAACCCCACACTCAACAGGACTCTGCGTCTTCACTCTTTCCTAACAACCCTAAACATAACCCTAACCGGAACAAGAAGCTGAACCCGAGTTAGACCCGAAAAAACACGTACGGTGCCACTTTCTGCCGTCAAAAAGTGCTCTCAGCGGAAGCCTTTGGGTACACCTGAACTCCCTGGGGGAGCCTTTACGCAACCCCACACTCAACAGGACTCTGCGTCTTCACTCTTTCCTAACAACCCTAAACATAACCCTAACCGCAACAAGAAGCTGAACCCGAGTTAGACCCGAAAAAACACGTACGGTGCCACTTTCTGCCATCAAAAAGTGCTCTCAGCGGAAGCCTTTGGGTACACCTGAACTCCCTGGGGGAGCCTTTACGCAACCCCACACTCAACAGGACTCTGCGTCTTCACTCTTTCCTAACAACCCTAAACATAACCCTAACCGCAACAAGAAGCTGAACCCGAGTTAGACCCGAAAAAACACGTACGGTGCCACTTTCTGCCATCAAAAAGTGCTCTCAGCGGAAGCCTTTGGGTACACCTGAACTCCCTGGGGGAGCCTTTACACAACCCCACACTCAACAGGACTCTGCGTCTTCACTCTTTCCTAACAACCCTAAACATAACCCTAACCGCAACAAGAAGCTCAACCCGAGTTAGACCCGAAAAAACACGCACGGTGCCACTTTCTGCCATCAAAAAGTGCTCTCAGCGGAAGCCTTTGGGTACACCTGAACTCCCTGGGGGAGCCTTTACGCAACCCCACACTCAACAGGACTCTGCGTCTTCACTCTTTCCTAACAACCCTAAACATAACCCTAACCGCAACAAGAAGCTGAACCCGAGTTAGACCCGAAAAATCACGTACGGTGCCACTTTCTGCCATCAAAAAGTGCTCTCAGCGGAAGCCTTTGGGTACACCTGAACTCCCTGGGGGAGCCTTTACGCAACCCCACACTCAACAGGACTCTGTCTCTTTACTCTTTCCTAACAACCCTAAACATAACCCTAACCGGAACAAGAAGCAGAACCCGAGTTAGACCCGAAAAAACACGCACGGTGCCACTTTCTGCCATCAAAAAGTGCTCTCAGCGGAAGCCTTTGGGTACACCTGAACTCCCTGGGGGAGCCTTTACGCAACCCCACACTCAACAGGACTCTGCGTCTTCACTCTTTCCTAACAACCCTAAACATAACCCTAACCGCAACAAGAAGCTCAACCCGAGTTAGACCCGAAAAATCACGTACGGTGCCACTTTCTGCCATCAAAAAGTGCTCTCAGCGGAAGCCTTTGGGTACACCTGAACTCCCTGGGGGAGCCTTTACGCAACCCCACACTCAACAGGACTCTGCGTCTTCACTCTTTCCTAACAACCCTAAACATAACCCTAACCGCAACAAGAAGCTGAACCCGAGTTAGACCCGAAAAAACACGTACGGTGCCACTTTCTGCCATCAAAAAGTGCTCTCAGCGGAAGCCTTTGGGTACACCTGAACTCCCTGGGGGAGCCTTTACGCAACCCCACACTCAACAGGACTCTGCGTCTTCACTCTTTCCTAACAACCCTAAACATAACCCTAACCGCAACAAGAAGCTGAACCCAAGTTAGACCCGAAATAACATGTACGGTGCCACTTTCTGCCATCAAAAAGTGCTCTCAGCGGAAGCCTTTGGGTACACCTGAACTCCCTGGGGGAGCCTTTACGCAACCCCACACTCAACAGGACTCTGCGTCTTCACTCTTTCCTAACAACCCTAAACATAACCCTAACCGCAACAAGAAGCTGAACCCGAGTTAGACCCGAAAAAACACGTACGGTGCCACTTTCTGCCATCAAAAAGTGCTCTCAGCGGAAGCCTTTGGGTACACCTGAACTCCCTGGGGGAGCCTTTACGCAACCCCACACTCAACAGGACTCTGCGTCTTCACTCTTTCCTAACAACCCTAAACATAACCCTAACCGGAACAAGAAGCTCAACCCGAGTTAGACCCGAAAAAACACGTACGGTGCCACTTTCTGCCATCAAAAAGTGCTCTCAGCGGAAGCCTTTGGGTACACCTGAACTCCCTGGGGGAGCCTTTACGCAACCCCACACTCAACAGGACTCTGCGTCTTCACTCTTTCCTAACAACCCTAAACATAACCCTAACCGCAACAAGCTGAACCCGAGTTAGACCCGAAAAAACACGTACGGTGCCACTTTCTGCCATCAAAAAGTGCTCTCAGCGGAAGCCTTTGGGTACACCTGAACTCCCTGGGGGAGTCTTTACGCAACCCCACACTCAACAGGACTCTGCGTCTTCACTCTTTCCTAACAACCCTAAACATAACCCTAACCGGAACAAGAAGCTCAACCCGAGTTAGACCCGAAAAAACACGTACGGTGCCACTTTCTGCCGTCAAAAAGTGCTCTCAGCGGAAGCCTTTGGGTACACCTGAACTCCCTGGGGGAGCCTTTACGCAACCCCACACTCAACAGGACTCTGCGTCTTCACTCTTTCCTAACAACCCTAAACATAACCCTAACCGCAACAAGAAGCTCAACCCGAGTTAGACCCGAAAAAACACGTACGGTGCCACTTTCTGCCATCAAAAAGTGCTCTCAGCGGAAGCCTTTGGGTACACCTGAACTCCCTGGGGGAGCCTTTACGCAACCCCACACTCAACAGGACTCTGCGTCTTCACTCTTTCCTAACAACCCTAAACATAACCCTAACCGGAACAAGAAGCTCAACCCGAGTTAGACCCGAAAAAACACGTACGGTGCCACTTTCTGCCGTCAAAAAGTGCTCTCAGCGGAAGCCTTTGGGTACACCTGAACTCCCTGGGGGAGCCTTTACGCAACCCCACACTCAACAGGACTCTGCGTCTTCACTCTTTCCTAACAACCCTAAACATAACCCTAACCGGAACAAGAAGCTCAACCCGAGTTAGACCCGAAATAACACGTACGGTGCCACTTTCTGCCATCAAAAAGTGCTCTCAGCGGAAGCCTTTGGGTACACCTGAACTCCCTGGGGGAGCCTTTACGCAACCCCACACTCAACAGGACTCTGCGTCTTCACTCTTTCCTAACAACCCTAAACATAACCCTAACCGCAACAAGAAGCTGAACCCGAGTTAGACCCGAAAAAACACGTACGGTGCCACTTTCTGCCATCCAAAAGTGCTCTCAGAGGAAGCCTTTGGGTACACCTGAACTCCCTGGGGGAGCCTTTACGCAACCCCACACTCAACAGGACTCTGCGTCTTCACTCTTTCCTAACAACCCTAAACATAACCCTAACCGCAACAAGAAGCTGAACCCGAGTTAGACCCGAAAAAACACGTACGGTGCCACTTTCTGCCATCAAAAAGTGCTCTCAGCGGAAGCCTTTGGGTACACCTGAACTCCCTGGGGGAGCCTTTATGCAACCCCACACTCAACAGGACTCTGCGTCTTCACTCTTTCCTAACAACCCTAAACATAACCCTAACCGCAACAAGAAGCTGAACCCGAGTTAGACCCGAAAAAACACGTACGGTGCCACTTTCTGCCATCAAAAAGTGCTCTCAGCGGAAGCCTTTGGGTACACCTGAACTCCCTGGGGGAGCCTTTACGCAACCCCACACTCAACAGGACTCTGCGTCTTCACTCTTTCCTAACAACCCTAAACATAACCCTAACCGCAACAAGAAGCTGAACCCGAGTTAGACCCGAAAAAACACGTACGGTGCCACTTTCTGCCATCCAAAAGTGCTCTCAGCGGAAGCCTTTGGGTACACCTGAACTCCCTGGGGGAGCCTTTACGCAACCCCACACTCAACAGGACTCTGCGTCTTCACTCTTTCCTAACAACCCTAAACATAACCCTAACCGCAACAAGAAGCTGAACCCGAGTTAGACCCGAAAAAACACGTACGGTGCCACTTTCTGCCATCAAAAAGTGCTCTCAGCGGAAGCCTTTGGGGACACCTGAACTCCCTGGGGGAGCCTTTACGCAACCCAACACTCAACAGGACTCTGCGTCTTCACTCTTTCCTAACAACCCTAAACATAACCCTAACCGCAACAAGAAGCTGAACCCGAGTTAGACCCGAAAAAACACGTACGGTGCCACTTTCTGCCGTCAAAAAGTGCTCTCAGCGGAAGCCTTTGGGTACACCTGAACTCCCTGGGGGAGCCTTTACGCAACCCCACACTCAACAGGACTCTGCGTCTTCACTCTTTCCTAACAACCCTAAACATAACCCTAACCGGAACAAGAAGCTGAACCCGAGTTAGACCCGAAAAAACACGTACGGTGCCACTTTCTGCCGTCAAAAAGTGCTCTCAGCGGAAGCCTTTGGGTACACCTGAACTCCCTGGGGGAGCCTTTACGCAACCCCACACTCAACAGGACTCTGCGTCTTCACTCTTTCCTAACAACCCTAAACATAACCCTAACCGCAACAAGAAGCTGAACCCGAGTTAGACCCGAAAAAACACGTACGGTGCCACTTTCTGCCATCAAAAAGTGCTCTCAGCGGAAGCCTTTGGGTACACCTGAACTCCCTGGGGGAGCCTTTACACAACCCCACACTCAACAGGACTCTGCGTCTTCACTCTTTCCTAACAACCCTAAACATAACCCTAACCGCAACAAGAAGCTGAACCCGAGTTAGACCCGAAAAAACACGCACGGTGCCACTTTCTGCCATCCAAAAGTGCTCTCAGCGGAAGCCTTTGGGTACACCTGAACTCCCTGGGGGAGCCTTTACGCAACCCCACACTCAACAGGACTCTGCGTCTTCACTCTTTCCTAACAACCCTAAACATAACCCTAACCGCAACAAGAAGCTGAACCCGAGTTAGACCCGAAAAAACACGTACGGTGCCACTTTCTGCCATCAAAAAGTGCTCTCAGCGGAAGCCTTTGGGTACACCTGAACTCCCTGGGGGAGCCTTTACGCAACCCCACACTCAACAGGACTCTGTCTCTTTACTCTTTCCTAACAACCCTAAACATAACCCTAACCGGAACAAGAAGCTGAACCCGAGTTAGACCCGAAAAAACACGCACGGTGCCACTTTCTGCCATCAAAAAGTGCTCTCAGCGGAAGCCTTTGGGTACACCTGAACTCCCTGGGGGAGCCTTTACGCAACCCCACACTCAACAGGACTCTGCGTCTTCACTCTTTCCTAACAACCCTAAACATAACCCTAACCGCAACAAGAAGCTCAACCCGAGTTAGACCCGAAAAATCACGTACGGTGCCACTTTCTGCCATCAAAAAGTGCTCTCAGCGGAAGCCTTTGGGTACACCTGAACTCCCTGGGGGAGCCTTTACGCAACCCCACACTCAACAGGACTCTGCGTCTTCACTCTTTCCTAACAACCCTAAACATAACCCTAACCGGAACAAGAAGCTGAACCCGAGTTAGACCCGAAAAAACACGTACGGTGCCACTTTCTGCCATCAAAAAGTGCTCTCAGCGGAAGCCTTTGGGTACACCTGAACTCCCTGGGGGAGCCTTTACGCAACCCCACACTCAACAGGACTCTGCGTCTTCACTCTTTCCTAACAACCCTAAACATAACCCTAACCGCAACAAGAAGCTGAACCCGAGTTAGACCCGAAAAAACACGTACGGTGCCACTTTCTGCCATCAAAAAGTGCTCTCAGCGGAAGCCTTTGGGTACACCTGAACTCCCTGGGGGAGCCTTTACGCAACCCCACACTCAACAGGACTCTGCATCTTCACTCTTTCCTAACAACCCTAAACATAACCCTAACCGCAACAAGAAGCTGAACCCGAGTTAGACCCGAAAAAACACGTACGGTGCCACTTTCTGCCATCAAAAAGTGCTCTCAGCGGAAGCCTTTGGGTACACCTGAACTCCCTGGGGGAGCCTTTACGCAACCCCACACTCAACAGGACTCTGCGTCTTCACTCTTTCCTAACAACCCTAAACATAACCCTAACCGGAACAAGAAGCTCAACCCGAGTTAGACCCGAAAAAACACGTACGGTGCCACTTTCTGCCATCAAAAAGTGCTCTCAGCGGAAGCCTTTGGGTACACCTGAACTCCCTGGGGGAGCCTTTACGCAACCCCACACTCAACAGGACTCTGCGTCTTCACTCTTTCCTAACAACCCTAAACATAACCCTAACCGCAACAAGAAGCTGAACCCGAGTTAGACCCGAAAAAACACGTACGGTGCCACTTTCTGCCATCAAAAAGTGCTCTCAGCGGAAGCCTTTGGGTACACCTGAACTCCCTGGGGGAGCCTTTACGCAACCCCACACTCAACAGGACTCTGCGTCTTCACTCTTTCCTAACAACCCTAAACATAACCCTAACCGGAACAAGAAGCTCAACCCGAGTTAGACCCGAAAAAACACGTACGGTGCCACTTTCTGCCGTCAAAAAGTGCTCTCAGCGGAAGCCTTTGGGTACACCTGAACTCCCTGGGGGAGCCTTTACGCAACCCCACACTCAACAGGACTCTGCGTCTTCACTCTTTCCTAACAACCCTAAACATAACCCTAACCGCAACAAGAAGCTCAACCCGAGTTAGACCCGAAAAAACACGTACGGTGCCACTTTCTGCCATCAAAAAGTGCTCTCAGCGGAAGCCTTTGGGTACACCTGAACTCCCTGGGGGAGCCTTTACGCAACCCCACACTCAACAGGACTCTGCGTCTTCACTCTTTCCTAACAACCCTAAACATAACCCTAACCGGAACAAGAAGCTCAACCCGAGTTAGACCCGAAAAAACACGTACGGTGCCACTTTCTGCCGTCAAAAAGTGCTCTCAGCGGAAGCCTTTGGGTACACCTGAACTCCCTGGGGGAGCCTTTACGCAACCCCACACTCAACAGGACTCTGCGTCTTCACTCTTTCCTAACAACCCTAAACATAACCCTAACCGCAACAAGAAGCTCAACCCGAGTTACACCCGAAATAACACGTACGGTGCCACTTTCTGCCATCAAAAAGTGCTCTCAGCGGAAGCCTTTGGGTACACCTGAACTCCCTGGGGGAGCCTTTACGCAACCCCACACTCAACAGGACTCTGCGTCTTCACTCTTTCCTAACAACCCTAAACATAACCCTAACCGCAACAAGAAGCTGAACCCGAGTTAGACCCGAAAAAACACGTACGGTGCCACTTTCTGCCATCAAAAAGTGCTCTCAGCGGAAGCCTTTGGGTACACCTGAACTCCCTGGGGGAGCCTTTACGCAACCCCACACTCAACAGGACTCTGCGTCTTCACTCTTTCCTAACAACCCTAAACATAACCCTAACCGCAACAAGAAGCTGAACCCGAGTTAGACCCGAAAAAACACGTACGGTGCCACTTTCTGCCATCCAAAAGTGCTCTCAGCGGAAGCCTTTGGGTACACCTGAACTCCCTGGGGGAGCCTTTACGCAACCCCACACTCAACAGAACTCTGCGTCTTCACTCTTTCCTAACAACCCTAAACATAACCCTAACCGCAACAAGAAGCTGAACCCGAGTTAGACCCGAAAAAACACGTACGGTGCCACTTTCTGCCATCAAAAAGTGCTCTCAGCGGAAGCCTTTGGGTACACCTGAACTCCCTGGGGGAGCCTTTACGCAACCCCACACTCAACAGGACTCTGCGTCTTCACTCTTTCCTAACAACCCTAAACATAACCCTAACCGCAACAAGAAGCTGAACCCGAGTTAGACCCGAAAAAACACGTACGGTGCCACTTTCTGCCATCAAAAAGTGCTCTCAGCGGAAGCCTTTGGGTACACCTGAACTCCCTGGGGGAGCCTTTACGCAACCCCACACTCAACAGGACTCTGCGTCTTCACTCTTTCCTAACAACCCTAAACATAACCCTAACCGCAACAAGAAGCTGAACCCGAGTTAGACCCGAAAAAACACGTACGGTGCCACTTTCTGCCATCAAAAAGTGCTCTCAGCGGAAGCCTTTGGGTACACCTGAACTCCCTGGGGGAGCCTTTACGCAACCCCACACTCAACAGGACTCTGCGTCTTCACTCTTTCCTAACAACCCTAAACATAACCCTAACCGCAACAAGAAGCTGAACCCGAGTTAGACCCGAAAAAACACGTACGGTGCCACTTTCTGCCATCAAAAAGTGCTCTCAGCGGAAGCCTTTGGGTACACCTGAACTCCCTGGGGGAGCCTTTATGCAACCCCACACTCAACAGGACTCTGCGTCTTCACTCTTTCCTAACAACCCTAAACATAACCCTAACCGCAACAAGAAGCTGAACCCGAGTTAGACCCGAAAAAACACTCACGGTGCCACTTTCTGCCATCAAAAAGTGCTCTCAGCGGAAGCCTTTGGGTACACCTGAACTCCCTGGGGGAGCCTTTACGCAACCCCACACTCAACAGGACTCTGCGTCTTCACTCTTTCCTAACAACCCTAAACATAACCCTAACCGCAACAAGAAGCTGAACCCGAGTTAGACCCGAAAAAACACGTACGGTGCCACTTTCTGCCATCCAAAAGTGCTCTCAGCGGAAGCCTTTGGGTACACCTGAACTCCCTGGGGGAGCCTTTACGCAACCCCACACTCAACAGGACTCTGCGTCTTCACTCTTTCCTAACAACCCTAAACATAACCCTAACCGCAACAAGAAGCTGAACCCGAGTTAGACCCGAAAAAACACGTACGGTGCCACTTTCTGCCATCAAAAAGTGCTCTCAGCGGAAGCCTTTGGGGACACCTGAACTCCCTGGGGGAGCCTTTACGCAACCCAACACTCAACAGGACTCTGCGTCTTCACTCTTTCCTAACAACCCTAAACATAACCCTAACCGCAACAAGAAGCTGAACCCGAGTTAGACCCGAAAAAACACGTACGGTGCCACTTTCTGCCGTCAAAAAGTGCTCTCAGCGGAAGCCTTTGGGTACACCTGAACTCCCTGGGGGAGCCTTTACGCAACCCCACACTCAACAGGACTCTGCGTCTTCACTCTTTCCTAACAACCCTAAACATAACCCTAACCGCAACAAGAAGCTGAACCCGAGTTAGACCCGAAAAAACACGTACGGTGCCACTTTCTGCCATCAAAAAGTGCTCTCAGCGGAAGCCTTTGGGTACACCTGAACTCCCTGGGGGAGCCTTTACGCAACCCCACACTCAACAGGACTCTGCGTCTTCACTCTTTCCTAACAACCCTAAACATAACCCTAACCGGAACAAGAAGCTCAACCCGAGTTAGACCCGAAAAAACACGTACGGTGCCACTTTCTGCCGTCAAAAAGTGCTCTCAGCGGAAGCCTTTGGGTACACCTGAACTCCCTGGGGGAGCCTTTACGCAACCCCACACTCAACAGGACTCTGCGTCTTCACTCTTTCCTAACAACCCTAAACATAACCCTAACCGCAACAAGAAGCTCAACCCGAGTTACACCCGAAATAACACGTACGGTGCCACTTTCTGCCATCAAAAAGTGCTCTCAGCGGAAGCCTTTGGGTACACCTGAACTCCCTGGGGGAGCCTTTACGCAACCCCACACTCAACAGGACTCTGCGTCTTCACTCTTTCCTAACAACCCTAAACATAACCCTAACCGCAACAAGAAGCTGAACCCGAGTTAGACCCGAAAAAACACGTACGGTGCCACTTTCTGCCATCAAAAAGTGCTCTCAGCGGAAGCCTTTGGGTACACCTGAACTCCCTGGGGGAGCCTTTACGCAACCCCACACTCAACAGGACTCTGCGTCTTCACTCTTTCCTAACAACCCTAAACATAACCCTAACCGCAACAAGAAGCTGAACCCGAGTTAGACCCGAAAAAACACGTACGGTGCCACTTTCTGCCATCCAAAAGTGCTCTCAGCGGAAGCCTTTGGGTACACCTGAACTCCCTGGGGGAGCCTTTACGCAACCCCACACTCAACAGAACTCTGCGTCTTCACTCTTTCCTAACAACCCTAAACATAACCCTAACCGCAACAAGAAGCTGAACCCGAGTTAGACCCGAAAATCACGTACGGTGCCACTTTCTGCCATCAAAAAGTGCTCTCAGCGGAAGCCTTTGGGTACACCTGAACTCCCTGGGGGAGCCTTTACGCAACCCCACACTCAACAGGACTCTGCGTCTTCACTCTTTCCTAACAACCCTAAACATAACCCTAACCGCAACAAGAAGCTCAACCCGAGTTAGACCCGAAAAAACACGTACGGTGCCACTTTCTGCCATCAAAAAGTGCTCTCAGCGGAAGCCTTTGGGTACACCTGAACTCCCTGGGGGAGCCTTTACGCAACCCCACACTCAACAGGACTCTGCGTCTTCACTCTTTCCTAACAACCCTAAACATAACCCTAACCGCAACAAGAAGCTGAACCCGAGTTAGACCCGAAAAAACACGTACGGTGCCACTTTCTGCCATCAAAAAGTGCTCTCAGCGGAAGCCTTTGGGTACACCTGAACTCCCTGGGGGAGCCTTTACGCAACCCCACACTCAACAGGACTCTGCGTCTTCACTCTTTCCTAACAACCCTAAACATAACCCTAACCGCAACAAGAAGCTGAACCCGAGTTAGACCCGAAAAAACACGTACGGTGCCACTTTCTGCCATCAAAAAGTGCTCTCAGCGGAAGCCTTTGGGTACACCTGAACTCCCTGGGGGAGCCTTTATGCAACCCCACACTCAACAGGACTCTGCGTCTTCACTCTTTCCTAACAACCCTAAACATAACCCTAACCGCAACAAGAAGCTGAACCCGAGTTAGACCCGAAAAAACACGTACGGTGCCACTTTCTGCCATCAAAAAGTGCTCTCAGCGGAAGCCTTTGGGTACACCTGAACTCCCTGGGGGAGCCTTTACGCAACCCCACACTCAACAGGACTCTGCGTCTTCACTCTTTCCTAACAACCCTAAACATAACCCTAACCGCAACAAGAAGCTGAACCCGAGTTAGACCCGAAAAAACACGTACGGTGCCACTTTCTGCCATCCAAAAGTGCTCTCAGCGGAAGCCTTTGGGTACACCTGAACTCCCTGGGGGAGCCTTTACGCAACCCCACACTCAACAGGACTCTGCGTCTTCACTCTTTCCTAACAACCCTAAACATAACCCTAACCGCAACAAGAAGCTCAACCCGAGTTAGACCCGAAAAAACACGTACGGTGCCACTTTCTGCCATCAAAAAGTGCTCTCAGCGGAAGCCTTTGGGGACACCTGAACTCCCTGGGGGAGCCTTTACGCAACCCAACACTCAACAGGACTCTGCGTCTTCACTCTTTCCTAACAACCCTAAACATAACCCTAACCGCAACAAGAAGCTGAACCCGAGTTAGACCCGAAAAAACACGTACGGTGCCACTTTCTGCCGTCAAAAAGTGCTCTCAGCGGAAGCCTTTGGGTACACCTGAACTCCCTGGGGGAGCCTTTACGCAACCCCACACTCAACAGGACTCTGCGTCTTCACTCTTTCCTAACAACCCTAAACATAACCCTAACCGGAACAAGAAGCTGAACCCGAGTTAGACCCGAAAAAACACGTACGATGCCACTTTCTGCCGTCAAAAAGTGCTCTCAGCGGAAGCCTTTGGGTACACCTGAACTCCCTGGGGGAGCCTTTACGCAACCCCACACTCAACAGGACTCTGCGTCTTCACTCTTTCCTAACAACCCTAAACATAACCCTAACCGCAACAAGAAGCTGAACCCGAGTTAGACCCGAAAAAACACGTACGGTGCCACTTTCTGCCATCAAAAAGTGCTCTCAGCGGAAGCCTTTGGGTACACCTGAACTCCCTGGGGGAGCCTTTACACAACCCCACACTCAACAGGACTCTGCGTCTTCACTCTTTCCTAACAACCCTAAACATAACCCTAACCGCAACAAGAAGCTGAACCCGAGTTAGACCCGAAAAAACACGCACGGTGCCACTTTCTGCCATCAAAAAGTGCTCTCAGCGGAAGCCTTTGGGTACACCTGAGCTCCCTGGGGGAGCCTTTACGCAACCCCACACTCAACAGGACTCTGCGTCTTCACTCTTTCCTAACAACCCTAAACATAACCCTAACCGCAACAAGAAGCTGAACCCGAGTTCGACCCGAAAAATCACGTACGGTGCCACTTTCTGCCATAAAAAAGTGCTCTCAGCGGAAGCCTTTGGGTACACCTGAACTCCCTGGGGGAGCCTTTACGCAACCCCACACTCAACAGGACTCTGTCTCTTTACTCTTTCCTAACAACCCTAAACATAACCCTAACCGGAACAAGAAGCTGAACCCGAGTTAGACCCGAAAAAACACGCACGGTGCCACTTTCTGCCATCAAAAAGTGCTCTCAGCGGAAGCCTTTGGGTACACCTGAACTCCCTGGGGGAGCCTTTACGCAACCCCACACTCAACAGGACTCTGCGTCTTCACTCTTTCCTAACAACCCTAAACATAACCCTAACCGCAACAAGAAGCTCAACCCAAGTTAGACCCGAAAAATCACGTACGGTGCCACTTTCTGCCATCAAAAAGTGCTCTCAGCGGAAGCCTTTGGGTACACCTGAACTCCCTGGGGGAGCCTTTACGCAACCCCACACTCAACAGGACTCTGCGTCTTCACTCTTTCCTAACAACCCTAAACATAACCCTAACCGGAACAAGAAGCTGAACCCGAGTTAGACCCGAAAAAACACGTACGGTGCCACTTTCTGCCATCAAAAAGTGCTCTCAGCGGAAGCCTTTGGGTACACCTGAACTCCCTGGGGGAGCCTTTACGCAACCCCACACTCAACAGGACTCTGCGTCTTCACTCTTTCCTAACAACCCTAAACATAACCCTAACCGCAACAAGAAGCTGAACCCGAGTTAGACCCGAAAAAACACGTACGGTGCCACTTTCTGCCATCAAAAAGTGCTCTCAGCGGAAGCCTTTGGGTACACCTGAACTCCCTGGGGGAGCCTTTACGCAACCCCACACTCAACAGGACTCTGCATCTTCACTCTTTCCTAACAACCCTAAACATAACCCTAACCGCAACAAGAAGCTGAACCCGAGTTAGACCCGAAAAAACACGTACGGTGCCACTTTCTGCCATCAAAAAGTGCTCTCAGCGGAAGCCTTTGGGTACACCTGAACTCCCTGGGGGAGCCTTTACGCAACCCCACACTCAACAGGACTCTGCGTCTTCACTCTTTCCTAACAACCCTAAACATAACCCTAACCGCAACAAGAAGCTCAACCCGAGTTAGACCCGAAAAAACACGTACGGTGCCACTTTCTGCCATCAAAAAGTGCTCTCAGCGGAAGCCTTTGGGTACACCTGAACTCCCTGGGGGAGCCTTTACGCAACCCCACACTCAACAGGACTCTGCGTCTTCACTCTTTCCTAACAACCCTAAACATAACCCTAACCGCAACAAGAAGCTGAACCCGAGTTAGACCCGAAAAAACACGTACGGTGCCACTTTCTGCCATCAAAAAGTGCTCTCAGCGGAAGCCTTTGGGTACACCTGAACTCCCTGGGGGAGCCTTTACGCAACCCCACACTCAACAGGACTCTGCGTCTTCACTCTTTCCTAACAACCCTAAACATAACCCTAACCGGAACAAGAAGCTCAACCCGAGTTAGACCCGAAAAAACACGTACGGTGCCACTTTCTGCCATCAAAAAGTGCTCTCAGCGGAAGCCTTTGGGTACACCTGAACTCCCTGGGGGAGCCTTTACGCAACCCCACACTCAACAGGACTCTGCGTCTTCACTCTTTCCTAACAACCCTAAACATAACCCTAACCGCAACAAGAAGCTGAACCCGAGTTAGACCCGAAAAAACACGTACGGTGCCACTTTCTGCCATCAAAAAGTGCTCTCAGCGGAAGCCTTTGGGTACACCTGAACTCCCTGGGGGAGCCTTTACGCAACCCCACACTCAACAGGACTCTGCGTCTTCACTCTTTCCTAACAACCCTAAACATAACCCTAACCGGAACAAGAAGCTCAACCCGAGTTAGACCCGAAAAAACACGTACGGTGCCACTTTCTGCCATCAAAAAGTGCTCTCAGCGGAAGCCTTTGGGTACACCTGAACTCCCTGGGGGAGCCTTTACGCAACCCCACACTCAACAGGACTCTGCGTCTTCACTCTTTCCTAACAACCCTAAACATAACCCTAACCGCAACAAGAAGCTGAACCCGAGTTAGACCCGAAAAAACACGTACGGTGCCACTTTCTGCCATCAAAAAGTGCTCTCAGCGGAAGCCTTTGGGTACACCTGAACTCCCTGGGGGAGCCTTTACGCAACCCCACACTCAACAGGACTCTGCGTCTTCACTCTTTCCTAACAACCCTAAACATAACCCTAACCGCAACAAGAAGCTCAACCCGAGTTAGACCCGAAAAAACACGTACGGTGCCACTTTCTGCCGTCAAAAAGTGCTCTCAGCGGAAGCCTTTGGGTACACCTGAACTCCCTGGGGGAGCCTTTACGCAACCCCACACTCAACAGGACTCTGCGTCTTCACTCTTTCCTAACAACCCTAAACATAACCCTAACCGCAACAACAAGCTCAACCCAAGTTAGACCCGAAAAATCACGTACGGTGCCACTTTCTGCCATCAAAAAGTGCTCTCAGCGGAAGCCTTTGGGTACACCTGAACTCCCTGGGGGAGCCTTTACGCAACCCCACACTCAACAGGACTCTGCGTCTTCACTCTTTCCTAACAACCCTAAACATAACCCTAACCGGAACAAGAAGCTGAACCCGAGTTAGACCCGAAAAAACACGTACGGTGCCACTTTCTGCCATCAAAAAGTGCTCTCAGCGGAAGCCTTTGGGTACACCTGAACTCCCTGGGGGAGCCTTTACGCAACCCCACACTCAACAGGACTCTGCGTCTTCACTCTTTCCTAACAACCCTAAACATAACCCTAACCGCAACAAGAAGCTGAACCCGAGTTAGACCCGAAAAAACACGTACGGTGCCACTTTCTGCCATCAAAAAGTGCTCTCAGCGGAAGCCTTTGGGTACACCTGAACTCCCTGGGGGAGCCTTTACGCAACCCCACACTCAACAGGACTCTGCATCTTCACTCTTTCCTAACAACCCTAAACATAACCCTAACCGCAACAAGAAGCTGAACCCGAGTTAGACCCGAAAAAACACGTACGGTGCCACTTTCTGCCATCAAAAAGTGCTCTCAGCGGAAGCCTTTGGGTACACCTGAACTCCCTGGGGGAGCCTTTACGCAACCCCACACTCAACAGGACTCTGCGTCTTCACTCTTTCCTAACAACCCTAAACATAACCCTAACCGCAACAAGAAGCTCAACCCGAGTTAGACCCGAAAAAACACGTACGGTGCCACTTTCTGCCATCAAAAAGTGCTCTCAGCGGAAGCCTTTGGGTACACCTGAACTCCCTGGGGGAGCCTTTACGCAACCCCACACTCAACAGGACTCTGCGTCTTCACTCTTTCCTAACAACCCTAAACATAACCCTAACCGCAACAAGAAGCTGAACCCGAGTTAGACCCGAAAAAACACGTACGGTGCCACTTTCTGCCATCAAAAAGTGCTCTCAGCGGAAGCCTTTGGGTACACCTGAACTCCCTGGGGGAGCCTTTACGCAACCCCACACTCAACAGGACTCTGCGTCTTCACTCTTTCCTAACAACCCTAAACATAACCCTAACCGGAACAAGAAGCTCAACCCGAGTTAGACCCGAAAAAACACGTACGGTGCCACTTTCTGCCATCAAAAAGTGCTCTCAGCGGAAGCCTTTGGGTACACCTGAACTCCCTGGGGGAGCCTTTACGCAACCCCACACTCAACAGGACTCTGCGTCTTCACTCTTTCCTAACAACCCTAAACATAACCCTAACCGCAACAAGAAGCTGAACCCGAGTTAGACCCGAAAAAACACGTACGGTGCCACTTTCTGCCATCAAAAAGTGCTCTCAGCGGAAGCCTTTGGGTACACCTGAACTCCCTGGGGGAGCCTTTACGCAACCCCACACTCAACAGGACTCTGCGTCTTCACTCTTTCCTAACAACCCTAAACATAACCCTAACCGGAACAAGAAGCTCAACCCGAGTTAGACCCGAAAAAACACGTACGGTGCCACTTTCTGCCATCAAAAAGTGCTCTCAGCGGAAGCCTTTGGGTACACCTGAACTCCCTGGGGGAGCCTTTACGCAACCCCACACTCAACAGGACTCTGCGTCTTCACTCTTTCCTAACAACCCTAAACATAACCCTAACCGCAACAAGAAGCTGAACCCGAGTTAGACCCGAAAAAACACGTACGGTGCCACTTTCTGCCATCAAAAAGTGCTCTCAGCGGAAGCCTTTGGGTACACCTGAACTCCCTGGGGGAGCCTTTACGCAACCCCACACTCAACAGGACTCTGCGTCTTCACTCTTTCCTAACAACCCTAAACATAACCCTAACCGCAACAAGAAGCTCAACCCGAGTTAGACCCGAAAAAACACGTACGGTGCCACTTTCTGCCGTCAAAAAGTGCTCTCAGCGGAAGCCTTTGGGTACACCTGAACTCCCTGGGGGAGCCTTTACGCAACCCCACACTCAACAGGACTCTGCGTCTTCACTCTTTCCTAACAACCCTAAACATAACCCTAACCGCAACAAGAAGCTGAACCCGAGTTAGACCCGAAATAACACGTACGGTGCCACTTTCTGCCATCAAAAAGTGCTCTCAGCGGAAGCCTTTGGGTACACCTGAACTCCCTGGGGGAGCCTTTACGCAACCCCACACTCAACAGGACTCTGCGTCTTCACTCTTTCCTAACAACCCTAAACATAACCCTAACCGCAACAAGAAGCTGAACCCGAGTTAGACCCGAAAACACACGTACGGTGCCACTTTCTGCCATCAAAAAGTGCTCTCAGCGGAAGCCTTTGGGTACACCTGAACTCCCTGGGGGAGCCTTTACGCAACCCCACACTCAACAGGACTCTGCGTCTTCACTCTTTCCTAACAACCCTAAACATAACCCTAACCGCAACAAGAAGCTGAACCCGAGTTAGACCCGAAAAAACACGTACGGTGCCACTTTCTGCCATCCAAAAGTGCTCTCAGCGGAAGCCTTTGGGTACACCTGAACTCCCTGGGGGAGCCTTTACGCAACCCCACACTCAACAGGACTCTGCGTCTTCACTCTTTCCTAACAACCCTAAACATAACCCTAACCGCAACAAGAAGCTGAACCCGAGTTAGACCCGAAAAAACACGTACGGTGCCACTTTCTGCCATCAAAAAGTGCTCTCAGCGGAAGCCTTTGGGTACACCTGAACTCCCTGGGGGAGCCTTTACGCAACCCCACACTCAACAGGACTCTGCGTCTTCACTCTTTCCTAACAACCCTAAACATAACCCTAACCGCAACAAAAAGCTGAACCCGAGTTAGACCCGAAAAAACACGTACGGTGCCACTTTCTGCCATCAAAAAGTGCTCTCAGCGGAAGCCTTTGGGTACACCTGAACTCCCTGGGGGAGCCTTTACGCAACCCCACACTCAACAGGACTCTGCGTCTTCACTCTTTCCTAACAACCCTAAACATAACCCTAACCGCAACAAGAAGCTGAACCCGAGTTAGACCCGAAAAAACACGTACGGTGCCACTTTCTGCCATCAAAAAGTGCTCTCAGCGGAAGCCTTTGGGTACACCTGAACTCCCTGGGGGAGCCTTTACGCAACCCCACACTCAACAGGACTCTGCGTCTTCACTCTTTCCTAACAACCCTAAACATAACCCTAACCGCAACAAGAAGCTGAACCCGAGTTAGACCCGAAAAAACACGCACGGTGCCACTTTCTGCCATCAAAAAGTGCTCTCAGCGGAAGCCTTTGGGTACACCTGAACTCCCTGGGGGAGCCTTTACGCAACCCCACACTCAACAGGACTCTGCGTTTTCACTCTTTCCTAACAACCCTAAACATAACCCTAACCGGAACAAGAAGCTGAACCCGAGTTAGACCCGAAAAAACACGTACGGTGCCACTTTCTGCCATCAAAAAGTGCTCTCAGCGGAAGCCTTTGGGTACACCTGAACTCCCTGGGGGAGCCTTTACGCAACCCCACACTCAACAGGACTCTGCGTCTTCACTCTTTCCTAACAACCCTAAACATAACCCTAACCGCAACAAGAAGCTGAACCCGAGTTAGACCCGAAAAAACACGTACGGTGCCACTTTCTGCCATCAAAAAGTGCTCTCAGCGGAAGCCTTTGGGTACACCTGAACTCCCTGGGGGAGCCTTTACGCAACCCCACACTCAACAGGACTCTGCGTCTTCACTCTTTCCTAACAACCCTAAACATAACCCTAACCGCAACAAGAAGCTCAACCCGAGTTAGACCCGAAAAAACACGTACGGTGCCACTTTCTGCCATCAAAAAGTGCTCTCAGCGGAAGCCTTTGGGTACACCTGAACTCCCTGGGGGAGCCTTTACGCAACCCAACACTCAACAGGACTCTGCGTCTTCACTCTTTCCTAACAACCCTAAACATAACCCTAACCGCAACAAGAAGCTGAACCCGAGTTAGACCCGAAAAAACACGTACGGTGCCACTTTCTGCCATCAAAACGTGCTCTCAGCGGAAGCCTTTGGGTACACCTGAACTCCCTGGGGGAGCCTTTACGCAACCCCACACTCAACAGGACTCTGCGTCTTCACTCTTTCCTAACAACCCTAAACATAACCCTAACCGGAACAAGAAGCTGAACCCGAGTTAGACCCGAAAAAACACGTACGGTGCCACTTTCTGCCATCAAAAAGTGCTCTCAGCGGAAGCCTTTGGGTACACCTGAACTCCCTGGGGGAGCCTTTACGCAACCCCACACTCAACAGGACTCTGCGTCTTCACTCTTTCCTAACAACCCTAAACATATCCCTAACCGGAACAAGAAGCTGAACCCGAGTTACACCCGAAAAAACACGCACGGTGCCACTTTCTGCCATCAAAAAGTGCTCTCAGCGGAAGCCTTTGGGTACACCTGAACTCCCTGGGGGAGCCTTTACGCAACCCCACACTCAACAGGACTCTGCGTTTTCACTCTTTCCTAACAACCCTAAACATAACCCTAACCGGAACAAGAAGCTGAACCCGAGTTAGACCCGAAAAATCACGTACGGTGCCACTTTCTGCCATCAAAAAGTGCTCTCAGTGGAAGCCTTTGGGTACACCTGAACTCCCTGGGGGAGCCTTTACGCAACCCCACACTCAACAGGACTCTGCGTCTTCACTCTTTCCTAACAACCCTAAACATAACCCTAACCGGAACAAGAAGCTGAACCCGAGTTAGACCCGAAAAAACACGTACGGTGCCACTTTCTGCCATCAAAAAGTGCTCTCAGCGGAAGCCTTTGGGTACACCTGAACTCCCTGGGGGAGCCTTTACGCAGCCCCACACTCAACAGGACTCTGCCTCTTCACTCTTTCCTAACAACCCTAAACATAACCCTAACCGGAACAAGAAGCTGAACCCGAGTTAGACCCGAAAAATCACGTACGGTGCCACTTTCTGCCATCAAAAAGTGCTCTCAGCGGAAGCCTTTGGGTACACCTGAACTCCCTGGGGGAGTCTTTACACAACCCCACACTCAACAGGACTCTGCGTCTTCACTCTTTCCTAACAACCCTAAACATAACCCTAACCGGAACAAGAAGCTGAACCCGAGTTAGACCCGAAAAAAACACGTACGGTGCCACTTTCTGCCATCAAAAACTGCTCTCAGCGGAAGCCTTTGGGTACACCTGAACTCCCTGGGGGAGCCTTTACGCAACCCCACACTCAACAGGACTCTGTCTCTTCACTCTTTCCTAACAACCCTAAACATAACCCTAACCTGAACAAGAAGCTGAACCTGAGTTAGACCCGAAAAAACACGTACGGTGCCACTTTCTGCCATCAAAAAGTGCTCTCAGCGGAAGCCTTTGGGTACACCTGAACTCCCTGGGGGAGCCTTTACGCAACCCCACACTCAACAGGACTCTGCGTCTTCACTCTTTCCTAACAACCCTAAACATAACCCTAACCGGAACAAGAAGCTGAACCCGAGTTAGACCCGAAAAAAACACGTACGGTGCCACTTTCTGCCATCAAAAACTGCTCTCAGCGGAAGCCTTTGGGTACACCTGAACTCCCTGGGGGAGCCTTTACGCAACCCAACACTCAACAGGACTCTGCGTCTTCACTCTTTCCTAACAACCCTAAACATATCCCTAACCGGAACAAGAAGCTGAACCCGAGTTAGACCCGAAAAAACACGTACGGTGCCACTTTGTGCCATCAAAAAGTGCTCTCAGCGGAAGCCTTTGGGTACACCTGAACTCCCTGGGGGAGCCTTTACGCAACCCCACACTCAACAGGACTCTGCGTCTTCACTCTTTCCTAACAACCCTAAACATAACCCTAACCGGAACAGGAAGCTGAACCCGAGTTAGACCTGAAAAAACACGCACGGTGCCACTTTCTGCCATCAAAAAGTGCTCTCAGCGGAAGCTTTGGGTACACCTGAACTCCCTGGGGGAGCCTTTACGCAACCCCACACTCAACAGGACTCTGCGTCTTCACTCTTTCCTAACAACCCTAAACATAACCCTAACCGGAACAGGAAGCTGAACCCGAGTTAGACCCGAAAAAACACGTACGGTGCCACTTTCTGCCATCATAAAGTGCTCTCAGCGGAAGCCTTTGGGTACTCCTGAACTCCCTGGGGGAGCCTTTACGCAACCCCACACTCAACAGGACTCTGCGTCTTCACTCTTTCCTAACAACCCTAAACATAACCCTAACCGGAACAAGAAGCTGAACCCGAGTTAGACCCGAAAAAACACGTACGGTGCCACTTTACGCCATCAAAAAGTGCTCTCAGCGGAAGCCTTTGGGTACACCTGAACTCCCTGGGGGAGCCTTTACGCAACCCCACACTCAACAGGACTCTGCGTCTTCACTCTTTCCTAACAACCCTAAACATAACCCTAACCGCAACAAGAAGCTGAACCCGAGTTAGACCCGGAAAAACACGTACGGTGCCACTTTCTGCCATCAAAAAGTGCTCTCAGCGGAAGCCTTTGGGTACACCTGAACTCCCTGGGGGAGCCTTTACGCAACCCCACACTCAACAGGACTCTGCGTCTTCACTCTTTCCTAACAACCCTAAACATATCCCTAACCGGAACAAGAAGCTGAACCCGAGTTAGACCCGAAAAAACACGTACGGTGCCACTTTGTGCCATCAAAAAGTGCTCTCAGCGGAAGCCTTTGGGTACACCTGAACTCCCTGGGGGAGCCTTTACGCAACCCCACACTCAACAGGACTCTGCGTCTTCACTCTTTCCTAACAACCCTAAACATAACCCTAACCGGAACAGGAAGCTGAACCCGAGTTAGACCTGAAAAAACACGTACGGTGCCACTTTCTGCCATCAAAAAGTGCTCTCAGCGGAAGCCTTTGGGTACACCTGAACTCCCTGGGGGAGCCTTTACGCAACCCCACACTCAACAGGACTCTGTCTCTTTACTCTTTCCTAACAACCCTAAACATAACCCTAACCGGAACAAGAAGCTGAACCCGAGTTAGACCCGAAAAAACACGCACGGTGCCACTTTCTGCCATCAAAAAGTGCTCTCAGCGGAAGCCTTTGGGTACACCTGAACTCCCTGGGGGAGCCTTTACGCAACCCCACACTCAACAGGACTCTGCCTCTTCACTCTTTCCTAACAACCCTAAACATAACCCTAACCGGAACAGGAAGCTGAACGCGAGTTAGACCCGAAAAAACACGTACGGTGCCACTTTCTGCCATCAAAAAGTGCTCTCAGCGGAAGCCTTTGGGTACACCTGAACTCCCTGGGGGAGCCTTTACGCAACCCCACACTCAACAGGACTCTGCGTCTTCACTCTTTCCTAACAACCCTAAACATAACCCTAACCGGAACAAGAAGCTGAACCCGAGTTAGACCTGAAAAATCACGTACGGTGCCACTTTCTGCCATCAAAAACTGCTCTCAGCGGAAGCCTTTGGGTACACCTGAACTCCCTGGGGGAGCCTTTACGCAACCCCACACTCAACAGGACTCTGCGTCTTCACTCTTTCCTAACAACCCTAAAGATAACCCTAACCGGAACAAGAAGCTGAACCCGAGTTAGACCCGAAAAAACACGCACGGTGCCACTTTCTGCCATCAAAAAGTGCTCTCAGCGGAAGCCTTTGGGTACACCTGAACTCCCTGGGGGAGCCTTTACGCAACCCCACACTCAACAGGACTCTGCGCCTTCACTCTTTCCTAACAACCCTAAACATAACCCTAACCGGAACAAGAAGCTGAACCCGAGTTAGACCCGGAAAAACACGTACGGTGCAACTTTCTGCCATCAAAAAGTGCTCTCAGCGGAAGCCTTTGGGTACACCTGAACTCCCTGGGGGAGCCTTTACGCAACCCCACACTCAACAGGACTCTGCGTCTTCACTCTTTCCTCACAACCCTAAACATAACCCTAACCGGAACAAGAAGCTGAACCCGAGTTAGACCCGAAAAATCACGTACGGTGCCACTTTCTGCCATCAAAAAGTGCTCTCAGTGGAAGCCTTTGGGTACACCTGAACTCCCTGGGGGAGCCTTTACGCAACCCCACACTCAACAGGACTCTGCGTCTTCACTCTTTCCTAACAACCCTAAACATAACCCTAACCGGAACAAGAAGCTGAACCCGAGTTAGACCCGAAAAAACACATACGGTGCCACTTTCTGCCATCAAAAAGTGCTCTCAGCGGAAGCCTTTGGGTACACCTGAACTCCCTGGGGGAGCCTTTACGCAGCCCCACACTCAACAGGCCTCTGCGTCTTCACTCTTTCCTAACAACCCTAAACATAACCCTAACCGGAACAAGAAGCTGAACCCGAGTTAGACCCGAAAAATCACGTACGGTGCCACTTTCTGCCATCAAAAAGTGCTCTCAGCGGAAGCCTTTGGGTACACCTGAACTCCCTGGGGGAGCCTTTACACAACCCCACACTCAACAGGACTCTGCGTCTTCACTCTTTCCTAACAACCCTAAACATAACCATAACCGGAACAAGAAGCTGAACCCGAGTTAGACCCGAAAAAAACACATACGGTGCCACTTTCTGCCATCAAAAACTGCTCTCAGCGGAAGCCTTTGGGTACACCTGAACTCCCTGGGGGAGCCTTTACGCAACCCCACACTCAACAGGACTCTGCCTCTTCACTCTTTCCTAACAACCCTAAACATAACCCTAACCGCAACAAGAAGCTGAACCCGAGTTAGACCCGAAAAAACACGTACGGTGCCACTTTCTGCCATCAAAAAGTGCTCTCAGCGGAAGCCTTTGGGTACTCCTGAACTCCCTGGGGGAGCCTTTACGCAACCCCACACTCAACAGGACTCTGTCTCTTCACTCTTTCCTAACAACCCTAAACATAACCCTAACCGGAACAGGAAGCTGAACCCGAGTTAGACCCGAAAAAAACACGTACGGTGCCACTTTCTGCCATCAAAAACTGCTCTCAGCGGAAGTTTTTGGGTACACCTGAACTCCCTGGGGGAGCCTTTACGCAACCCCACACTCAACAGGACTCTGCGTCTTCACTCTTTCCTAACAACCCTAAACATATCCCTAACCGGAACAAGAAGCTGAACCCGAGTTAGACCCGAAAAAACACGTACGGTGCCACTTTCTGCCATCAAAAAGTGCTCTCAGCGGAAGCCTTTGGGTACACCTGAACTCCCTGGGGGAGCCTTTACGCAACCCGACACTCAACAGGACTCTGTCTCTTCACTCTTTCCTAACAACCCTAAACATAACCCTAACCGGAACAAGAAGCTGAACCCGAGTTAGACCCGAAAAAAACACGTACGGTGCCACTTTCTGCCATCAAAAACTGCTCTCAGCGGAAGCCTTTGGGTACACCTGAACTCCCTGGGGGAGCCTTTACGCAACCCCACACTCAACAGGACTCTGCGTCTTCACTCTTTCCTAACAACCCTAAACATATCCCTAACCGGAACAAGAAGCTGAACCCGAGTTAGACCCGAAAAAACACGTACGGTGCCACTTTGTGCCATCAAAAAGTGCTCTCAGCGGAAGCCTTTGGGTACACCTGAACTCCCTGGGGGAGCCTTTACGCAACCCCACACTCAACAGGACTCTGCGTCTTCACTCTTTCCTAACAACCCTAAACATAACCCTAACCGGAACAGGAAGCTGAACCCGAGTTAGACCTGAAAAAACACGTACGGTGCCACTTTCTGCCATCAAAAAGTGCTCTCAGCGGAAGCCTTTGGGTACACCTGAACTCCCTGGGGGAGCCTTTACGCAACCCCACACTCAACAGGACTCTGTCTCTTTACTCTTTCCTAACAACCCTAAACATAACCCTAACCGGAACAAGAAGCTGAACCCGAGTTAGACCCGAAAAAACACGCACGGTGCCACTTTCTGCCATCAAAAAGTGCTCTCAGCGGAAGCCTTTGGGTACACCTGAACTCCCTGGGGGAGCCTTTACGCAACCCCACACTCAACAGGACTCTGCCTCTTCACTCTTTCCTAACAACCCTAAACATAACCCTAACCGGAACAGGAAGCTGAACGCGAGTTAGACCCGAAAAAACACGTACGGTGCCACTTTCTGCCATCAAAAAGTGCTCTCAGCGGAAGCCTTTGGGTACACCTGAACTCCCTGGGGGAGCCTTTACGCAACCCCACACTCAACAGGACTCTGCGTCTTCACTCTTTCCTAACAACCCTAAACATAACCCTAACCGGAACAAGAAGCTGAACCCGAGTTAGACCCGAAAAATCACGTACGGTGCCACTTTCTGCCATCAAAAACTGCTCTCAGCGGAAGCCTTTGGGTACACCTGAACTCCCTGGGGGAGCCTTTACGCAACCCCACACTCAACAGGACTCTGCGTCTTCACTCTTTCCTAACAACCCTAAAGATAACCCTAACCGGAACAAGAAGCTGAACCCGAGTTAGACCCGAAAAAACACGCACGGTGCCACTTTCTGCCATCAAAAAGTGCTCTCAGCGGAAGCCTTTGGGTACACCTGAACTCCCTGGGGGAGCCTTTACGCAACCCCACACTCAACAGGACTCTGCGCCTTCACTCTTTCCTAACAACCCTAAACGTAACCCTAACCGGAACAAGAAGCTGAACCCGAGTTAGACCCGGAAAAACACGTACGGTGCAACTTTCTGCCATCAAAAAGTGCTCTCAGCGGAAGCCTTTGGGTACACCTGAACTCCCTGGGGGAGCCTTTACGCAACCCCACACTCAACAGGACTCTGCGTCTTCACTCTTTCCTCACAACCCTAAACATAACCCTAACCGGAACAAGAAGCTGAACCCGAGTTAGACCCGAAAAATCACGTACGGTGCCACTTTCTGCCATCAAAAAGTGCTCTCAGTGGAAGCCTTTGGGTACACCTGAACTCCCTGGGGGAGCCTTTACGCAACCCCACACTCAACAGGACTCTGCGTCTTCACTCTTTCCTAACAACCCTAAACATAACCCTAACCGGAACAAGAAGCTGAACCCGAGTTAGACCCGAAAAAACACATACGGTGCCACTTTCTGCCATCAAAAAGTGCTCTCAGCGGAAGCCTTTGGGTACACCTGAACTCCCTGGGGGAGCCTTTACGCAGCCCCACACTCAACAGGCCTCTGCGTCTTCACTCTTTCCTAACAACCCCAAACATAACCCTAACCGGAACAAGAAGCTGAACCCGAGTTAGACCCGAAAAATCACGTACGGTGCCACTTTCTGCCATCAAAAAGTGCTCTCAGCGGAAGCCTTTGGGTACACCTGAACTCCCTGGGGGAGCCTTTACACAACCCCACACTCAACAGGACTCTGCGTCTTCACTCTTTCCTAACAACCCTAAACATAACCATAACCGGAACAAGAAGCTGAACCCGAGTTAGACCCGAAAAAAACACATACGGTGCCACTTTCTGCCATCAAAAACTGCTCTCAGCGGAAGCCTTTGGGTACACCTGAACTCCCTGGGGGAGCCTTTACGCAACCCCACACTCAACAGGACTCTGCCTCTTCACTCTTTCCTAACAACCCTAAACATAACCCTAACCGCAACAAGAAGCTGAACCCGAGTTAGACCCGAAAAAACACGTACGGTGCCACTTTCTGCCATCAAAAAGTGCTCTCAGCGGAAGCCTTTGGGTACTCCTGAACTCCCTGGGGGAGCCTTTACGCAACCCCACACTCAACAGGACTCTGTCTCTTCACTCTTTCCTAACAACCCTAAACATAACCCTAACCGGAACAGGAAGCTGAACCCGAGTTAGACCCGAAAAAAACACGTACGGTGCCACTTTCTGCCATCAAAAACTGCTCTCAGCGGAAGTTTTTGGGTACACCTGAACTCCCTGGGGGAGCCTTTACGCAACCCCACACTCAACAGGACTCTGCGTCTTCACTCTTTCCTAACAACCCTAAACATATCCCTAACCGGAACAAGAAGCTGAACCCGAGTTAGACCCGAAAAAACACGTACGGTGCCACTTTCTGCCATCAAAAAGTGCTCTCAGCGGAAGCCTTTGGGTACACCTGAACTCCCTGGGGGAGCCTTTACGCAACCCGACACTCAACAGGACTCTGTCTCTTCACTCTTTCCTAACAACCCTAAACATAACCCTAACCGGAACAAGAAGCTGAACCCGAGTTAGACCCGAAAAAAACACGTACGGTGCCACTTTCTGCCATCAAAAACTGCTCTCAGCGGAAGCCTTTGGGTACACCTGAACTCCCTGGGGGAGCCTTTACGCAACCCAACACTCAACAGGACTCTGCGTCTTCACTCTTTCCTAACAACCCTAAACATATCCCTAACCGGAACAAGAAGCTGAACCCGAGTTAGACCCGAAAAAACACGTACGGTGCCACTTTCTGCCATCAAAAAGTGCTCTCAGCGGAAGCCTTTGGGTACTCCTGAACTCCCTGGGGGAGCCTTTACGCAACCCCACACTCAACAGGACTCTGTCTCTTCACTCTTTCCTAACAACCCTAAACATAACCCTAACCGGAACAAGAAGCTGAACCCGAGTTAGACCCGAAAAAACACGCACGGTGCCACTTTCTGCCATCAAAAAGTGCTCTCAGCGGAAGCCTTTGGGTACACCTGAACTCCCTGGGGGAGCCTTTACGCAACCCCACACTCAACAGGACTCTGTCTCTTCACTCTTTCCTAACAACCCTAAACATAACCCTAACCGGAACAGGAAGCTGAACCCGAGTTAGACCCGAAAAAACACGTACGGTGCCACTTTCTGCCATCAAAAAGTGCTCTCAGCGGAAGCCTTTGGGTACTCCTGAACTCCCTGGGGGAGCCTTTACGCAACCCCACACTCAACAGGACTCTGCGTCTTCACTCTTTCCTAACAACCCTAAACATAACCCTAACCGGAACAAGAAGCTGAACCCGAGTTAGACCCGAAAAATCACGTACGGTGCCACTTTATGCCATCAAAAAGTGCTCTCAGCGGAAGCCTTTGGGTACACCTGAACTCCCTGGGGGAGCCTTTACGCAACCCCACACTCAACAGGACTCTGCCTCTTCACTCTTTCCTAACAACCCTAAACATAACCCTAACCGGAACAAGAAGCTGAACCCGAGTTAGACCCGAAAAAACACGCACGGTGCCACTTTCTGCCATCAAAAAGTGCTCTCAGCGGAAGCCTTTGGGTACACCTGAACTCCCTGGGGGAGCCTTTACGCAACCCCACACTCAACAGGACTCTGCCTCTTCACTCTTTCCTAACAACCCTAAACATAACCCTAACCGGAACAAGAAGCTGAACCCGAGTTAGACCCGAAAAATCACGTACGGTGCCACTTTCTGCCATCAAAAAGTGCTCTCAGCGGAAGCCTTTGGGTACACCTGAACTCCCTGGGGGAGCCTTTACGCAACCCCACACTCAACAGGACTCTGTCTCTTTACTCTTTCCTAACAACCCTAAACATAACCCTAACCGGAACAAGAAGCTGAACCCGAGTTAGACCCGAAAAAACACGCACGGTGCCACTTTCTGCCATCAAAAAGTGCTCTCAGCGGAAGCCTTTGGGTACTCCTGAACTCCCTGGGGGAGCCTTTACGCAACCCCACACTCAACAGGACTCTGCGTCTTCACTCTTTCCTAACAACCCTAAACATAACCCTAACCGGAACAAGAAGCTGAAGCCGAGTTAGACCCGAAAAATTACGTACGGTGCCACTTTCTGCCATCAAAAAGTGCTCTCAGCGGAAGCCTTTGGGTACACCTGAACTCCCTGGGGGAGCCTTTACGCAACCCCACACTCAACAGGACTCTGCGTCTTCACTCTTTCCTAACAACCCTAAACATAACCCTAACCGCAACAAGAAGCTGAACCCGAGTTAGACCCGAAATAAACACGTACGGTGCCACTTTCTGCCATCAAAAACTGCTCTCAGCGGAAGCCTTTGGGTACACCTGAACTCCCTGGGGGAGCCTTTACGCAACCCAAAACTCAACAGGACTCTGCGTCTTCACTCTTTCCTAACAACCCTAAACATATCCCTAACCGGAACAAGAAGCTGAACCCGAGTTAGACCCGAAAAAACACGTACGGTGCCACTTTCTGCCATCAAAAAGTGCTCTCAGCGGAAGCCTTTGGGTACACCTGAACTCCCTGGGGGAGCCTTTACGCAACCCCACACTCAACAGGACTCTGTCTCTTCACTCTTTCCTAACAACCCTAAACATAACCCTAACCGGAACAAGAAGCTGAACCCGAGTTAGACCCGAAAAAAACACGTACGGTGCCACTTTCTGCCATCAAAAAGTGCTCTCAGCGGAAGCCTTTGGGTACACCTGAACTCCCTGGGGGAGCCTTTACGCAACCCAACACTCAACAGGACTCTGCGTCTTCACTCTTTCCTAACAACCCTAAACATATCCCTAACCGCAACAAGAAGCTGAACCCGAGTTAGACCCGAAAAAACACGTACGGTGCCACTTTCTGCCATCAAAAAGTGCTCTCAGCGGAAGCCTTTGGGTACACCTGAACTCCCTGGGGGAGCCTTTACGCAACCCCACACTCAACAGGACTCTGCGTCTTCACTCTTTCCTAACAACCCTAAACATAACCCTAACCGCAACAAGAAGCTGAACCCGAGTTAGACCCGAAAAAACACGCACGGTGCCACTTTCTGCCATCAAAAAGTGCTCTCAGCGGAAGCCTTTGGGTACACCTGAACTCCCTGGGGGAGCCTTTACGCAACCCCACACTCAACAGGACTCTGCCTCTTCACTCTTTCCTAACAACCCTAAACATAACCCTAACCGGAACAAGAAGCTGAACCCGAGTTAGACCCGAAAAATCACGTACGGTGCCACTTTCTGCCATCAAAAAGTGCTCTCAGCGGAAGCCTTTGGGTACACCTGAACTCCCTGGGGGAGCCTTTACGCAACCCCACACTCAACAGGACTCTGTCTCTTCACTCTTTCCTAACAACCCTAAACATAACCCTAACCGGAACAGGAAGCTGAACCCGAGTTAGACCTGAAAAAACACGTACGGTGCCACTTTCTGCCATCAAAAAGTGCTCTCAGCGGAAGCCTTTGGGTACACCTGAACTCCCTGGGGGAGCCTTTACGCAACCCCACACTCAACAGGACTCTGCGTCTTCACTCTTTCCTAACAACCCTAAACATAACCCTAACCGCAACAAGAAGCTGAAGCCGAGTTAGACCCGAAAAATCACGTACGGTGCCACTTTCTGCCATCAAAAAGTGCTCTCAGCGGAAGCCTTTGGGTACACCTGAACTCCCTGGGGGAGCCTTTACGCAACCCCACACTCAACAGGACTCTGCGTCTTCACTCTTTCCTAACAACCCTAAAGATAACCCTAACCGGAACAAGAAGCTGAACCCGAGTTAGACCCGAAAAAACACGCACGGTGCCACTTTCTGCCATCAAAAAGTGCTCTCAGCGGAAGCCTTTGGGTACGCCTGAACTCCCTGGGGGAGCCTTTACGCAACCCCACACTCAACAGGACTCTGCGCCTTCACTCTTTCCTAACAACCCTAAACATAACCCTAACCGGAACAAGAAGCTGAACCCGAGTTAGACCCGGAAAAACACGTACGGTGCAACTTTCTGCCATCAAAAAGTGCTCTCAGCGGAAGCCTTTGGGTACACCTGAACTCCCTGGGGGAGCCTTTACGCAACCCCACACTCAACAGGACTCTGCGTCTTCACTCTTTCCTCACAACCCTAAACATAACCCTAACCGGAACAAGAAGCTGAACCCGAGTTAGACCCGAAAAATCACGTACGGTGCCACTTTCTGCCATCAAAAAGTGCTCTCAGTGGAAGCCTTTGGGTACACCTGAACTCCCTGGGGGAGCCTTTACGCAACCCCACACTCAACAGGCCTCTGCGTCTTCACTCTTTCCTAACAACCCTAAACATAACCCTAACCGGAACAAGAAGCTGAACCCGAGTTAGACCCGAAAAAACACGTACGGTGCCACTTTCTGCCATCAAAAAGTGCTCTCAGCGGAAGCCTTTGGGTACACCTGAACTCCCTGGGGGAGCCTTTACACAACCCCACACTCAACAGGACTCTGCGTCTTCACTCTTTCCTAACAACCCTAAACATAACCATAACCGGAACAAGAAGCTGAACCCGAGTTAGACCCGAAAAAAACACGTACGGTGCCACTTTCTGCCATCAAAAACTGCTCTCAGCGGAAGCCTTTGGGTACACCTGAACTCCCTGGGGGAGCCTTTACGCAACCCCACACTCAACAGGACTCTGCCTCTTCACTCTTTCCTAACAACCCTAAACATAACCCTAACCGCAAGAAGAAGCTGAACCCGAGTTAGACCCGAAAAAACACGTACGGTGCCACTTTCTGCCATCAAAAAGTGCTCTCAGCGGAAGCCTTTGGGTACTCCTGAACTCCCTGGGGGAGCCTTTACGCAACCCCACACTCAACAGGACTCTGTCTCTTCACTCTTTCCTAACAACCCTAAACATAACCCTAACCGGAACAGGAAGCTGAACCCGAGTTAGACCCGAAAAAAACACGTACGGTGCCACTTTCTGCCATCAAAAACTGCTCTCAGCGGAAGTTTTTGGGTACACCTGAACTCCCTGGGGGAGCCTTTACGCAACCCAACACTCAACAGGACTCTGCGTCTTCACTCTTTCCTAACAACCCTAAACATATCCCTAACCGGAACAAGAAGCTGAACCCGAGTTAGACCCGAAAAAACACGTACGGTGCCACTTTCTGCCATCAAAAAGTGCTCTCAGCGGAAGCCTTTGGGTACACCTGAACTCCCTGGGGGAGCCTTTACGCAACCCGACACTCAACAGGACTCTGTCTCTTCACTCTTTCCTAACAACCCTAAACATAACCCTAACCGGAACAAGAATCTGAACCCGAGTTAGACTCGAAAAAAACACGTACGGTGCCACTTTCTGCCATCAAAAACTGCTCTCAGCGGAAGCCTTTGGGTACACCTGAACTCCCTGGGGGAGCCTTTACGCAACCCAACACTCAACAGGACTCTGCGTCTTCACTCTTTCCTAACAACCCTAAACATATCCCTAACCGGAACAAGAAGCTGAACCCGAGTTAGACCCGAAAAAACACGTACGGTGCCACTTTCTGCCATCAAAAAGTGCTCTCAGCGGAAGCCTTTGGGTACACCTGAACTCCCTGGGGGAGCCTTTACGCAACCCCACACTCAACAGGACTCTGTCTCTTCACTCTTTCCTAACAACCCTAAACATAACCCTAACCGGAACAAGAAGCTGAACCCGAGTTAGACCCGAAAAAACACGCACGGTGCCACTTTCTGCCATCAAAAAGTGCTCTCAGCGGAAGCCTTTGGGTACACCTGAACTCCCTGGGGGAGCCTTTACGCAACCCCACACTCAACAGGACTCTGTCTCTTCACTCTTTCCTAACAACCCTAAACATAACCCTAACCGGAACAGGAAGCTGAACCCGAGTTAGACCCGAAAAAACACGTACGGTGCCACTTTCTGCCATCAAAAAGTGCTCTCAGCGGAAGCCTTTGGGTACTCCTGAACTCCCTGGGGGAGCCTTTACGCAACCCCACACTCAACAGGACTCTGCGTCTTCACTCTTTCCTAACAACCCTAAACATAACCCTAACCGGAACAAGAAGCTGAACCCGAGTTACACCCGAAAAATCACGTACGGTGCCACTTTATGCCATCAAAAAGTGCTCTCAGCGGAAGCCTTTGGGTACACCTGAACTCCCTGGGGGAGCCTTTACGCAACCCCACACTCAACAGGACTCTGCCTCTTCACTCTTTCCTAACAACCCTAAACATAACCCTAACCGGAACAAGAAGCTGAACCCGAGTTAGACCCGAAAAAACACGCACGGTGCAACTTTCTGCCATCAAAAAGTGCTCTCAGCGGAAGCCTTTGGGTACACCTGAACTCCCTGGGGGAGCCTTTACGCAACCCCACACTCAACAGGACTCTGCCTCTTCACTCTTTCCTAACAACCCTAAACATAACCCTAACCGGAACAAGAAGCTGAACCCGAGTTAGACCCGAAAAATCACGTACGGTGCCACTTTCTGCCATCAAAAAGTGCTCTCAGCGGAAGCCTTTGGGTACACCTGAACTCCCTGGGGGAGCCTTTACGCAACCCCACACTCAACAGGACTCTGTCTCTTTACTCTTTCCTAACAACCCTAAACATAACCCTAACCGGAACAAGAAGCTGAACCCGAGTTAGACCCGAAAAAACACGCACGGTGCCACTTTCTGCCATCAAAAAGTGCTCTCAGCGGAAGCCTTTGGGTACTCCTGAACTCCCTGGGGGAGCCTTTACGCAACCCCACACTCAACAGGACTCTGCGTCTTCACTCTTTCCTAACAACCCTAAACATAACCCTAACCGCAACAAGAAGCTGAACCCGAGTTAGACCCGAAATAAACACGTACGGTGCCACTTTCTGCCATCAAAAACTGCTCTCAGCGGAAGCCTTTGGGTACACCTGAACTCCCTGGGGGAGCCTTTACGCAACCCAAAACTCAACAGGACTCTGCGTCTTCACTCTTTCCTAACAACCCTAAACATATCCCTAACCGGAACAAGAAGCTCAACCCGAGTTAGACCCGAAAAAACACGTACGGTGCCACTTTCTGCCATCAAAAAGTGCTCTCAGCGGAAGCCTTTGGGTACACCTGAACTCCCTGGGGGAGCCTTTACGCAACCCCACACTCAACAGGACTCTGTCTCTTCACTCTTTCCTAACAACCCTAAACATAACCCTAACCGGAACAAGAAGCTGAACCCGAGTTAGACCCGAAAAAACAGGTACGGTGCCACTTTCTGCCATCAAAAAGTGCTCTCAGCGGAAGCCTTTGGGTACACCTGAACTCCCTGGGGGAGCCTTTACGCAACCCCACACTCAACAGGACTCTGCCTCTTCACTCTTTCCTAACAACCCTAAACATAACCCTAACCGGAACAGGAAGCTGAACCCGAGTTAGACCCGGAAAAACACGTACGGTGCCACTTTCTGCCATCAAAAAGTGCTCTCAGCGGAAGCCTTTGGGTACACCTGAACTCCCTGGGGGAGCCTTTACGCAACCCCACACTCAACAGGATTCTGCGTCTTCACTCTTTCCTAACAACCCTAAACATAACCCTAACCGGAACAAGAAGCTCAACCCGAGTTAGACCCGAAAAAACACGCACGGTGCCACTTTCTGCCATCAAAAAGTGCTCTCAGCGGAAGCCTTTGGGTACACCTGAACTCCCTGGGGGAGCCTTTACGCAACCCCACACTCAACAGGACTCTGTCTCTTCACTCTTTCCTAACAACCCTAAACATAACCCTAACCGGAACAGGAAGCTGAACCCGAGTTAGACCCGAAAAAAACACGTACGGTGCCACTTTCTGCCATCAAAAACTGCTCTCAGCGGAAGCCTTTGGGTACACCTGAACTCCCTGGGGGAGCCTTTACGCAACCCCACACTCAACAGGACTCTGCCTCTTCACTCTTTCCTAACAACCCTAAACATAACCCTAACCGGAACAAGAAGCTGAACCCGAGTTAGACCCGAAAAATCACGTACGGTGCCACTTTCTGCCATCAAAAAGTGCTCTCAGCGGAAGCCTTTGGGTACACCTGAACTCCCTGGGGGAGCCTTTACGCAACCCCACACTCAACAGGACTCTGTCTCTTCACTCTTTCCTAACAACCCTAAACATAACCCTAACCGGAACAGGAAGCTGAACCCGAGTTAGACCTGAAAAAACACGTACGGTGCCACTTTCTGCCATCAAAAAGTGCTCTCAGCGGAAGCCTTTGGGTACACCTGAACTCCCTGGGGGAGCCTTTACGCAACCCCACACTCAACAGGACTCTGCGCCTTCACTCTTTCCTAACAACCCTAAACATAACCCTAACCGGAACAAGAAGCTGAACCCGAGTTAGACCAGGAAAAACACGTACGGTGCAACTTTCTGCCATCAAAAAGTGCTCTCAGCGGAAGCCTTTGGGTACACCTGAACTCCCTGGGGGAGCCTTTACGCAACCCCACACTCAACAGGACTCTGCGTCTTCACTCTTTCCTCACAACCCTAAACATAACCCTAACCGGAACAAGAAGCTGAACCCGAGTTAGACCCGAAAAAACACGTACGGTGCCACTTTCTGCCATCAAAAAGTGCTCTCAGCGGAAGCCTTTGGGTACACCTGAACTCCCTGGGGGAGCCTTTACGCAACCCCACACTCAACAGGACTCTGCGTCTTCACTCTTTCCTAACAACCCTAAACATAACCCTAACCGGAACAGGAAGCTGAACCCGAGTTAGACCCGAAAAAACACGTACGGTGCCACTTTCTGCCATCAAAAAGTGCTCTCAGCGGAAGCCTTTGGGTACTCCTGAACTCCCTGGGGGAGCCTTTACGCAACCCCACACTCAACAGGACTCTGCGTCTTCACTCTTTCCTAACAACCCTAAACATAACCCTAACCGGAACAAGAAGCTGAACCCGAGTTAGACCCGAAAAAAACACGTACGGTGCCACTTTCTGCCATCAAAAACTGCTCTCAGCGGAAGCCTTTGGGTACACCTGAACTCCCTGGGGGAGCCTTTACGCAACCCCACACTCAACAGGACTCTGTCTCTTCACTCTTTCCTAACAACCCTAAACATAACCCTAACCGGAACAAGAAGCTGAACCCGAGTTAGACCCGAAAAAACACGTACGGTGCCACTTTCTGCCATCAAAAAGTGCTCTCAGCGGAAGCCTTTGGGTACACCTGAACTCCCTGGGGGAGCCTTTACGCAACCCCACACTCAACAGGACTCTGCGTCTTCACTCTTTCATAACAACCCTAAACATAACCCTAACCGGAACAAGAAGCTGAACCCGAGTTAGACCCGAAAAAACACGTACGGTGCCACTTTCTGCCATCAAAAAGTGCTCTCAGCGGAAGCCTTTGGGTACACCTGAACTCCCTGGGGGAGCCTTTACGCAACCCCACACTCAACAGGACTCTGCGTCTTCACTCTTTCCTAACAACCCTAAACATAACCCTAACCGCAACAAGAAGCTGAACCCGAGTTAGACCCGAAAAAACACGTACGGTGCCACTTTCTGCCATCAAAAAGTGCTCTCAGCGGAAGCCTTTGGGTACACCTGAACTCCCTGGGGGAGCCTTTACGCAACCCCACACTCAACAGGACTCTGCGTCTTCACTCTTTCCTAACAACCCTAAACATAACCCTAACCGGAAGAAGAAGCTGAACCCGAGTTAGACCCGAAAAAACACGCACGGTGCCACTTTCTGCCATCAAAAAGTGCTCTCAGCGGAAGCCTTTGGGGACACCTGAACTCCCTGGGGGAGCCTTTACGCAACCCCACACTCAACAGGACTCTGTCTCTTTTCTCTTTCCTAACAACCCTAAACATAACCCTAACCGCAACAAGAAGCTGAACCCGAGTTAGACCCGAAAAAACACGCACGGTGCCACTTTCTGCCATCAAAAAGTGCTCTCAGCGGAAGCCTTTGGGTACACCTGAACTCCCTGGGGGAGCCTTTACGCAACCCCACACTCAACAGGACTCTGTCTCTTCACTCTTTCCTAACAACCCTAAACATAACCCTAACCGGAACAGGAAGCTGAACCCGAGTTAGACCCGGAAAAACACGTACGGTGCCACTTTCTGCCATCAAAAAGTGCTCTCAGCGGAAGCCTTCGGGTACACCTGAACTCCCTGGGGGAGCCTTTACGCAACCCCACACTCAACAGGACTCTGTCTCTTTTCTCTTTCCTAACAACCCTAAACATAACCCTAACCGCAACAAGAAGCTGAACCCGAGTTAGACCCGAAAAAACACGCACGGTGCCACTTTCTGCCATCAAAAAGTGCTCTCAGCGGAAGCCTTTGGGTACACCTGAACTCCCTGGGGGAGCCTTTACGCAACCCCACACTCAACAGGACTCTGTCTCTTCACTCTTTCCTAACAACCCTAAACATAACCCTAACCGGAACAGGAAGCTGAACCCGAGTTAGACCCGGAAAAACACGTACGGTGCCACTTTCTGCCATCAAAAAGTGCTCTCAGCGGAAGCCTTTGGGTACACCTGAACTCCCTGGGGGAGCCTTTACGCAACCCCACACTCAACAGGACTCTGCGTCTTCACTCTTTCCTAACAACCCTAAGCATAACCCTAACCGGAACAAGAAGCTCAACCCGAGTTAGACCCGAAAAAACACGCACGGTGCCACTTTCTGCCATCAAAAAGTGCTCTCAGCGGAAGCCTTTGGGTACACCTGAACTCCCTGGGGGAGCCTTTACGCAACCCCACACTCAACAGGACTCTGTCTCTTTACTCTTTCCTAACAACCCTAAACATAACCCTCACCGGAACAAGAAGCTGAACCCGAGTTAGACCCGAAAAAACACGTACGGTGCCACTTTCTGCCATCAAAAAGTGCTCTCAGCGGAAGCCTTTGGGTACACCTGAACTCCCTGGGGGAGCCTTTACGCAACCCCACACTCAACAGGACTCTGCGTCTTCACTCTTTCCTAACAACCCGAAACATAACCCTAACCGCAACAAGAAGCTGAACCCGAGTTAGACCCGGAAAAACACGTACGGTGCCACTTTCTGCCATCAAAAAGTGCTCTCAGCGGAAGCCTTCGGGTACACCTGAATTCCCCGGGGGAGCCTTTACGCAACCCCACACTCAACAGGACTCTGCGTCTTCACTCTTTCCTAACAATCCTAAACATAACCCTAACCGCAACAAGAAGCTGAACCCGAGTTAGACCCGAAAAAACACGTACGGTGCCACTTTCTGCCATCAAAAAGTGCTCTCAGCGGAAGCCTTTGGGTACACCTGAACTCCCTGGGGGAGCCTTTACGCAACCCCACACTCAACAGGACTCTGCGTCTTCACTCTTTCCTAACAACCCTAAACATAACCCTAACCGCAACAAGAAGCTGAACCCGAGTTAGACCCGAAAAATCACGTACGGTGCCACTTTCTGCCATCAAAAAGTGCTCTCAGTGGAAGCCTTTGGGTACACCTGAACTCCCTGGGGGAGCCTTTACGCAACCCCACACTCAACAGGACTCTGCCTCTACACTCTTTCCTAACAACCCTAAACATAACCCTAACCGGAACAAGAAGCTGAACCCGAGTTAGACCCGAAAAATCACGTACGGTGCCACTTTCTGCCATCAAAAAGTGCTCTCAGCGGAAGCCTTTGGGTACACCTGAACTCCCTGGGGGAGCCTTTACGCAACCCCACACTCAACAGGACTCTGTCTCTTCACTCTTTCCTAACAACCCTAAACATAACCCTAACCGGAACAAGAAGCTGAACCCGAGTTAGACCCGAATAAACACGCACGGTGCCACTTTCTGCCATCAAAAAGTGCTCTCAGCGGAAGCCTTTGGGTACACCTGAACTCCCTGGGGGAGCCTTTACGCAACCCCACACTCAACAGGACTCTGTCTCTTCACTCTTTCCTAACAACCCTAAACATAACCCTAACCGGAACAAGAAGCTGAACCCGAGTTAGACCCGAAAAAACACGTACGGTGCCACTTTCTGCCATCAAAAAGTGCTCTCAGCGGAAGCCTTTGGGTACACCTGAACTCCCTGGGGGAGCCTTTACGCAACCCCACACTCAACAGGACTCTGCGTCTTCACTCTTTCCTAACAACCCTAAACATAACCCTAACCGGAACAGGAAAATGAACCCGAGTTAGACCCGAAAAATCACGTACGGTGCCACTTTCTGCCATCAAAAAGTGCTCTCAGCGGAAACCTTTGGGTACACCTGAACTCCCTGGGGGAGCCTTTACGCAACCCCACACTCAACAGGACTCTGCGTCTTCACTCTTTCCTAACAACCCTAAACATAACCCTAACCGGAACAGGAAGCTGAACCCGAGTTAGACCCGAAAAAACACGTACGGTGCCACTTTCTGCCATCAAAAAGTGCTCTCAGCGGAAGCCTTTGGGTACACCTGAACTCCCTGGGGGAGCCTTTACGCAACCCCACACTCAACAGGACTCTGCGTCTTCACTCTTTCCTAACAACCCTAAACATAACCCTAACCGCAACAAGAAGCTGAACCCGAGTTAGACCCGAAAAAACACGTACGGTGCCACTTTCTGCCATCAAAAAGTGCTCTCAGCGGAAGCCTTTGGGTACACCTGAACTCCCTGGGGGAGCCTTTACGCAACCCCACACTCAACAGGACTCTGCGTCTTCACTCTTTCCTAACAACCCTAAACATAACCCTAACCGCAACAAGAAGCTGAACCCGAGTCAGACCCGAAAAAACACGTACGGTGCCACTTTCTGCCATCAAAAAGTGCTCTCAGCGGAAGCCTTTGGGTACACCTGAACTCCCTGGGGGAGCCTTTACGCAACCCCACACTCAACATGACTCTGCGTCTTCACTCTTTCCTAACAACCCTAAACATAACCCTAACCGGAACAGGAAGCTGAACCCGAGTTAGACCCGAAAAAACACGTACGGTGCCACTTTCTGCCATCAAAAAGTGCTCTCAGCGGAAGCCTTTGGGTACTCCTGAACTCCCTGGGGGAGCCTTTACGCAACCCCACACTCAACAGGACTCTGCGTCTTCACTCTTTCCTAACAACCCTAAACATAACCCTAACCGGAACAAGAAGCTGAACCCGAGTTAGACCCGAAAAAAACACGTACGGTGCCACTTTCTGCCATCAAAAACTGCTCTCAGCGGAAGCCTTTGGGTACACCTGAACTCCCTGGGGGAGCCTTTACGCAACCCCACACTCAACAGGACTCTGTCTCTTCACTCTTTCCTAACAACCCTAAACATAACCCTAACCGGAACAAGAAGCTGAACCCGAGTTAGACCCGAAAAAACACGTACGGTGCCACTTTCTGCCATCAAAAAGTGCTCTCAGCGGAAGCCTTTGGGTACACCTGAACTCCCTGGGGGAGCCTTTACGCAACCCCACACTCAACAGGACTCTGCGTCTTCACTCTTTCATAACAACCCTAAACATAACCCTAACCGCAACAAGAAGCTGAACCTGAGTTAGACCCGAAAAAACACGTACGGTGCCACTTTCTGCCATCAAAAAGTGCTCTCAGCGGAAGCCTTTGGGTACACCTGAACTCCCTGGGGGAGCCTTTACGCAACCCCACACTCAACAGGACTCTGCGTCTTCACTCTTTCCTAACAACCCTAAACATAACCCTAACCGCAACAAGAAGCTGAACCCGAGTTAGACCCGAAAAAACACGTACGGTGCCACTTTCTGCCATCAAAAAGTGCTCTCAGCGGAAGCCTTTGGGTACACCTGAACTCCCTGGGGGAGCCTTTACGCAACCCCACACTCAACAGGACTCTGCGTCTTCACTCTTTCCTAACAACCCTAAACATAACCCTAACCGGAAGAAGAAGCTGAACCCGAGTTAGACCCGAAAAAACACGCACGGTGCCACTTTCTGCCATCAAAAAGTGCTCTCAGCGGAAGCCTTTGGGGACACCTGAACTCCCTGGGGGAGCCTTTACGCAACCCCACACTCAACAGGACTCTGTCTCTTTACTATTTCCTAACAACCCTAAACATAACCCTAACCGCAACAAGAAGCTGAACCCGAGTTAGACCCGAAAAAACACGCACGGTGCCACTTTCTGCCATCAAAAAGTGCTCTCAGCGGAAGCCTTTGGGTACACCTGAACTCCCTGGGGGAGCCTTTACGCAACCCCACACTCAACAGGACTCTGTCTCTTCACTCTTTCCTAACAACCCTAAACATAACCCTAACCGGAACAGGAAGCTGAACCCGAGTTAGACCCGGAAAAACACGCACGGTGCCACTTTCTGCCATCAAAAAGTGCTCTCAGCGGAAGCCTTCGGGTACACCTGAATTCCCCGGGGGAGCCTTTACGCAACCCCACACTCAACAGGACTCTGCGTCTTCACTCTTTCCTAACAACCCTAAACATAACCCTAACCGTAACAGGAAGCTGAACCCGAGTTAGACCCGAAAAAACACGTACGGTGCCACTTTCTGCCATCAAAAAGTGCTCTCAGCGGAAGCCTTTGGGGACAACTGAACTCCCTGGGGGAGCCTTTACGCAACCCCACACTCAACAGGACTCTGCCTCTTCACTCTTTCCTAACAACCCTAAACATAACCCTAACCGCAACAAGAAGCTGAACCCGAGTTAGACCCGAAAAAACACGTACGGTGCAACTTTCTGCCATCAAAATGTGCTCTCAGCGGAAGCCTTTGGGTACACCTGAACTCCCTGGGGGAGCCTTTACGCAACCCCACACTCAACAGGACTCTGCGTCTTCACTCTTTCCTAACAACCCTAAGCATAACCCTAACCGGAACAAGAAGCTGAACCCGAGTTAGACCCGAAAAAACACGCACGGTGCCACTTTCTGCCATCAAAAAGTGCTCTCAGCGGAAGCCTTTGGGTACACCTGAACTCCCTGGGGGAGCCTTTACGCAACCCCACACTCAACAGGACTCTGTCTCTTTACTCTTTCCTAACAACCCTAAACATAACCCTCACCGGAACAAGAAGCTGAACCCGAGTTAGACCCGAAAAAACACGTACGGTGCCACTTTCTGCCATCAAAAAGTGCTCTCAGCGGAAGCCTTTGGGTACACCTGAACTCACTGGGGGAGCCTTTACGCAACCCCACACTCAACAGGACTCTGCGTCTTCACTCTTTCCTAACAACCCGAAACATAACCCTAACCGCAACAAGAAGCTGAACCCGAGTTAGACCCGGAAAAACACGTACGGTGCCACTTTCTGCCATCAAAAAGTGCTCTCAGCGGAAGCCTTCGGGTACACCTGAATTCCCCGGGGGAGCCTTTACGCAACCCCACACTCAACAGGACTCTGCGTCTTCACTCTTTCCTAACAATCCTAAACATAACCCTAACCGCAACAAGAAGCTGAACCCGAGTTAGACCCAAAAAAACACGTACGGTGCCACTTTCTGCCATCAAAAAGTGCTCTCAGCGGAAGCCTTTGGGTACACCTGAACTCCCTGGGGGAGCCTTTACGCAACCCCACACTCAACAGGACTCTGCGTCTTCACTCTTTCCTAACAACCCTAAACATAACCCTAACCGCAACAAGAAGCTGAACCCGAGTTAGACCCGAAAAATCACGTACGGTGCCACTTTCTGCCATCAAAAAGTGCTCTCAGTGGAAGCCTTTGGGTACACCTGAACTCCCTGGGGGAGCCTTTACGCAACCCCACACTCAACAGGACTCTGCCTCTTCACTCTTTCCTAACAACCCTAAACATAACCCTAACCGGAACAAGAAGCTGAACCCGAGTTAGACCCGAAAAATCACGTACGGTGCCACTTTCTGCCATCAAAAAGTGCTCTCAGCGGAAGCCTTTGGGTACACCTGAACTCCCTGGGGGAGCCTTTACGCAACCCCACACTCAACAGGACTCTGTCTCTTCACTCTTTCCTAACAACCCTAAACATAACCCTAACCGGAACAAGAAGCTGAACCCGAGTTAGACCCGAATAAACACGCACGGTGCCACTTTCTGCCATCAAAAAGTGCTCTCAGCGGAAGCCTTTGGGTACACCTGAACTCCCTGGGGGAGCCTTTACGCAACCCCACACTCAACAGGACTCTGCGTCTTCACTCTTTCCTAACAACCCTAAACATAACCCTAACCGGAACAGGAAGCTGAACCCGAGTTAGACCCGAAAAAACACGTACGGTGCCACTTTCTGCCATCAAAAAGTGCTCTCAGCGGAAGCCTTTTGCTACACCTGAACTCCCTGGGGGAGCCTTTACGCAACCCCACACTCAACAGGACTCTGCGTCTTCACTCTTTCCTAACAACCCTAAACATAACCCTAACCGCAACAAGAAGCTGAACCCGAGTTAGACCCGAAAAAACACGTACGGTGCCACTTTCTGCCATCAAAAAGTGCTCTCAGTGGAAGCCTTTGGGTACACCTGAACTCCCTGGGGGAGCCTTTACGCAACCCCACACTCAACAGGACTCTGCGTCTTCACTCTTTCATAACAACCCTAAACATAACCCTAACCGCAACAAGAAGCTGAACCCGAGTTAGACCCGAAAAAACACGTACGGTGCCACTTTCTGCCATCAAAAAGTGCTCTCAGCGGAAGCCTTTGGGTACACCTGAACTCCCTGGGGGAGCCTTTACGCAACCCCACACTCAACAAGACTCTGTCTCTTCACTCTTTCCTAACAACCCTAAACATAACCCTAACCGGAACAAGAAGCTGAACCCGAGTTAGACCCGAAAAAACACGTACGGTGCCACTTTCTGCCATCAAAAAGTGCTCTCAGCGGAAGCCTTTGGGTACACCTGAACTCCCTGGGGGAGCCTTTACGCAACCCCACACTCAACAGGACTCTGCGTCTTCACTCTTTCCTAACAACCCTAAACATAACCCTAACCGGAACAGGAAGCTGAACCCGAGTTAGACCTGAAAAAACACGTACGGTGCCACTTTCTGCCATCAAAAAGTGCTCTCAGCGGAAGCCTTTGGGTACACCTGAACTCCCTGGGGGAGCCTTTACGCAACCCCACACTCAACAGGACTCTGCGTCTTCACTCTTTCCTAACAACCCTAAACATAACCCTAACCGGAACAAGAAGCTGAACCCGAGTTAGACCCGAAAAAACACGCACGGTGCCACTTTCTGCCATCAAAAAGTGCTCTCAGCGGAAGCCTTTGGGTATACCTGAACTCCCTGGGGGAGCCTTTACGCAACCCCACACTCAACAGGACTCTGTCTCTTCACTCTTTCCTAACAACCCTAAACATAACCCTAACCGGAACAGGAAGCTGAACCCGAGTTAGACCCGAAAAAACACGTACAGTGCCACTTTCTGCCATCAAAAAGTGCTCTCAGCGGAAGCCTTTGGGTACTCCTGAACTCCCTGGGGGAGCCTTTACGCAACCCCACACTCAACAGGACTCTGCGTCTTCACTCTTTCCTAACAACCCTAAACATAACCCTAACCGGAACAAGAAGCTGAAGCCGAGTTAGACCCGAAAAATCACGTACGGTGCCACTTTATGCCATCAAAAAGTGCTCTCAGCGGAAGCCTTTGGGTACACCTGAACTCCCTGGGGGAGCCTTTACGCAACCCCACACTCAACAGGACTCTGCGTCTTCACTCTTTCCTAACAACCCTAAACATAACCCTAACCGCAACAAGAAGCTGAACCCGAGTTAGACCCGAAAAATCACGTACGGTGCCACTTTCTGCCATCAAGAAGTGCTCTCAGTGGAAGCCTTTGGGTACACCTGAACTCCCTGGGGGAGCCTTTACGCAACCCCACACTCAACAGGACTCTGCGTCTTCACTCTTTCCTAACAACCCTAAACATAACCCTAACCGCAACAAGAAGCTGAACCCGAGTTAGACCCGAAAAAACACATACGGTGCCACTTTCTGCCATCAAAAAGTGCTCTCAGCGGAAGCCTTTGGGTACACCTGAACTCCCTGGGGGAGCCTTTACGCAACCCCACACTCAACAGGACTCTGCGTCTTCACTCTTTCCTAACAACCCTAAACATAACCCTAACCGCAACAAGAAGCTGAACCCGAGTTAGACCCGAAAAAACACGTACGGTGCAACTTTCTGCCATCAAAATGTGCTCTCAGCGGAAGCCTTTGGGTACACCTGAACTCCCTGGGGGAGCCTTTACGCAACCCCACACTCAACAGGACTCTGCGTCTTCACTCTTTCCTAACAACCCTAAGCATAACCCTAACCGGAACAAGAAGCTGAACCCGAGTTAGACCCGAAAAAACACGCACGGTGCCACTTTCTGCCATCAAAAAGTGCTCTCAGCGGAAGCCTTTGGGTACACCTGAACTCCCTGGGGGAGCCTTTACGCAACCCCACACTCAACAGGACTCTGTCTCTTTACTCTTTCCTAACAACCCTAAACATAACCCTCACCGGAACAAGAAGCTGAACCCGAGTTAGACCCGAAAAAACACGTACGGTGCCACTTTCTGCCATCAAAAAGTGCTCTCAGCGGAAGCCTTTGGGTACACCTGAACTCCCTGGGGGAGCCTTTACGCAACCCCACACTCAACAGGACTCTGCGTCTTCACTCTTTCCTAACAACCCGAAACATAACCCTAACCGCAACAAGAAGCTGAACCCGAGTTAGACCCGGAAAAACACGTACGGTGCCACTTTCTGCCATCAAAAAGTGCTCTCAGCGGAAGCCTTCGGGTACACCTGAATTCCCCGGGGGAGCCTTTACGCAACCCCACACTCAACAGGACTCTGCGTCTTCACTCTTTCCTAACAATCCTAAACATAACCCTAACCGCAACAAGAAGCTGAACCCGAGTTAGACCCAAAAAAACACGTACGGTGCCACTTTCTTCCATCAAAAAGTGCTCTCAGCGGAAGCCTTTGGGTACACCTGAACTCCCTGGGGGAGCCTTTACGCAACCCCACACTCAACAGGACTCTGCGTCTTCACTCTTTCCTAACAACCCTAAACATAACCCTAACCGCAACAAGAAGCTGAACCCGAGTTAGACCCGAAAAATCACGTACGGTGCCACTTTCTGCCATCAAAAAGTGCTCTCAGTGGAAGCCTTTGGGTACACCTGAACTCCCTGGGGGAGCCTTTACGCAACCCCACACTCAACAGGACTCTGCCTCTTCACTCTTTCCTAACAACCCTAAACATAACCCTAACCGGAACAAGAAGCTGAACCCGAGTTAGACCCGAAAAATCACGTACGGTGCCACTTTCTGCCATCAAAAAGTGCTCTCAGCGGAAGCCTTTGGGTACACCTGAACTCCCTGGGGGAGCCTTTACGCAACCCCACACTCAACAGGACTCTGTCTCTTCACTCTTTCCTAACAACCCTAAACATAACCCTAACCGGAACAAGAAGCTGAACCCGAGTTAGACCCGAATAAACACGCACGGTGCCACTTTCTGCCATCAAAAAGTGCTCTCAGCGGAAGCCTTTGGGTACACCTGAACTCCCTGGGGGAGCCTTTACGCAACCCCACACTCAACAGGACTCTGCGTCTTCACTCTTTCCTAACAACCCTAAACATAACCCTAACCGGAACAGGAAGCTGAACCCGAGTTAGACCCGAAAAAACACGTACGGTGCCACTTTCTGCCATCAAAAAGTGCTCTCAGCGGAAGCCTTTTGCTACACCTGAACTCCCTGGGGGAGCCTTTACGCAACCCCACACTCAACAGGACTCTGCGTCTTCACTCTTTCCTAACAACCCTAAACATAACCCTAACCGCAACAAGAAGCTGAACCCGAGTTAGACCTGAAAAAACACGTACGGTGCCACTTTCTGCCATCAAAAAGTGCTCTCAGTGGAAGCCTTTGGGTACACCTGAACTCCCTGGGGGAGCCTTTACGCAACCCCACACTCAACAGGACTCTGCGTCTTCACTCTTTCCTAACAACCCTAAACATAACCCTAACCGGAACAAGAAGCTGAACCCGAGTTAGACCCGAAAAAACACGTACGGTGCCACTTTCTGCCATCAAAAAGTGCTCTCAGCGGAAGCCTTTGGGTACACCTGAACTCCCTGGGGGAGCCTTTACGCAACCCCACACTCAACAAGACTCTGTCTCTTCACTCTTTCCTAACAACCCTAAACATAACCCTAACCGGAACAAGAAGCTGAACCCGAGTTAGACCCGAAAAAACACGTACGGTGCCACTTTCTGCCATCAAAAAGTGCTCTCAGCGGAAGCCTTTGGGTACACCTGAACTCCCTGGGGGAGCCTTTACGCAACCCCACACTCAACAGGACTCTGCGTCTTCACTCTTTCCTAACAACCCTAAACATAACCCTAACCGGAACAGGAAGCTGAACCCGAGTTAGACCTGAAAAAACACGTACGGTGCCACTTTCTGCCATCAAAAAGTGCTCTCAGCGGAAGCCTTTGGGTACACCTGAACTCCCTGGGGGAGCCTTTACGCAACCCCACACTCAACAGGACTCTGCGTCTTCACTCTTTCCTAACAACCCTAAACATAACCCTAACCGGAACAAGAAGCTGAACCCGAGTTAGACCCGAAAAAACACGCACGGTGCCACTTTCTGCCATCAAAAAGTGCTCTCAGCGGAAGCCTTTGGGTATACCTGAACTCCCTGGGGGAGCCTTTACGCAACCCCACACTCAACAGGACTCTGTCTCTTCACTCTTTCCTAACAACCCTAAACATAACCCTAACCGGAACAGGAAGCTGAACCCGAGTTAGACCCGAAAAAACACGTACAGTGCCACTTTCTGCCATCAAAAAGTGCTCTCAGCGGAAGCCTTTGGGTACTCCTGAACTCCCTGGGGGAGCCTTTACGCAACCCCACACTCAACAGGACTCTGCGTCTTCACTCTTTCCTAACAACCCTAAACATAACCCTAACCGGAACAAGAAGCTGAAGCCGAGTTAGACCCGAAAAATCACGTACGGTGCCACTTTATGCCATCAAAAAGTGCTCTCAGCGGAAGCCTTTGGGTACACCTGAACTCCCTGGGGGAGCCTTTACGCAACCCCACACTCAACAGGACTCTGCGTCTTCACTCTTTCCTAACAACCCTAAACATAACCCTAACCGCAACAAGAAGCTGAACCCGAGTTAGACCCGAAAAATCACGTACGGTGCCACTTTCTGCCATCAAGAAGTGCTCTCAGTGGAAGCCTTTGGGTACACCTGAACTCCCTGGGGGAGCCTTTACGCAACCCCACACTCAACAGGACTCTGCGTCTTCACTCTTTCCTAACAACCCTAAACATAACCCTAACCGCAACAAGAAGCTGAACCCGAGTTAGACCCGAAAAAACACATACGGTGCCACTTTCTGCCATCAAAAAGTGCTCTCAGCGGAAGCCTTTGGGTACACCTGAACTCCCTGGGGGAGCCTTTACGCAACCCCACACTCAACAGGACTCTGCGTCTTCACTCTTTCCTAACAACCCTAAACATAACCCTAACCGCAACAAGAAGCTGAACCCGAGTTAGACCCGAAAAAACACTCACGGTGCCACTTTCTGCCATCAAAAAGTGCTCTCAGCGGAAGCCTTTGGGTACACCTGAACTCCCTGGGGGAGCCTTTACGCAACCCCACACTCAACAGGACTCTGCCTCTTCACTCTTTCCTAACAACCCTAAACATAACCCTAACCGGAACAAGAAGCTGAACCCGAGTTAGACCCGAAAAATCACGTACGGTGCCACTTTCTGCCATCAAAAAGTGCTCTCAGCGGAAGCCTTTGGGTACACCTGAACTCCCTGGGGGAGCCTTTACGCAACCCCACACTCAACAGGACTCTGTCTCTTCACTCTTTCCTAACAACCCTAAACATAACCCTAACCGGAACAAGAAGCTGAACCCGAGTTAGACCCGAATAAACACGCACGGTGCCACTTTCTGCCATCAAAAAGTGCTCTCAGCGGAAGCCTTTGGGTACACCTGAACTCCCTGGGGGAGCCTTTACGCAACCCCACACTCAACAGGACTCTGCGTCTTCACTCTTTCCTAACAACCCTAAACATAACCCTAACCGGAACAGGAAGCTGAACCCGAGTTAGACCCGAAAAAACACGTACGGTGCCACTTTCTGCCATCAAAAAGTGCTCTCAGCGGAAGCCTTTTGCTACACCTGAACTCCCTGGGGGAGCCTTTACGCAACCCCACACTCAACAGGACTCTGCGTCTTCACTCTTTCCTAACAACCCTAAACATAACCCTAACCGCAACAAGAAGCTGAACCCGAGTTAGACCCGAAAAAACACGTACGGTGCCACTTTCTGCCATCAAAAAGTGCTCTCAGTGGAAGCCTTTGGGTACACCTGAACTCCCTGGGGGAGCCTTTACGCAACCCCACACTCAACAGGACTCTGCGTCTTCACTCTTTCCTAACAACCCTAAACATAACCCTAACCGGAACAAGAAGCTGAACCCGAGTTAGACCCGAAGAAACACGTACGGTGCCACTTTCTGCCATCAAAAAGTGCTCTCAGCGGAAGCCTTTGGGTACACCTGAACTCCCTGGGGGAGCCTTTACGCAACCCCACACTCAACAAGACTCTGTCTCTTCACTCTTTCCTAACAACCCTAAACATAACCCTAACCGGAACAAGAAGCTGAACCCGAGTTAGACCCGAAAAAACACGTACGGTGCCACTTTCTGCCATCAAAAAGTGCTCTCAGCGGAAGCCTTTGGGTACACCTGAACTCCCTGGGGGAGCCTTTACGCAACCCCACACTCAACAGGACTCTGCGTCTTCACTCTTTCCTAACAACCCTAAACATAACCCTAACCGGAACAGGAAGCTGAACCCGAGTTAGACCTGAAAAAACACGTACGGTGCCACTTTCTGCCATCAAAAAGTGCTCTCAGCGGAAGCCTTTGGGTACACCTGAACTCCCTGGGGGAGCCTTTACGCAACCCCACACTCAACAGGACTCTGCGTCTTCACTCTTTCCTAACAACCCTAAACATAACCCTAACCGGAACAAGAAGCTGAACCCGAGTTAGACCCGAAAAAACACGCACGGTGCCACTTTCTGCCATCAAAAAGTGCTCTCAGCGGAAGCCTTTGGGTATACCTGAACTCCCTGGGGGAGCCTTTACGCAACCCCACACTCAACAGGACTCTGTCTCTTCACTCTTTCCTAACAACCCTAAACATAACCCTAACCGGAACAGGAAGCTGAACCCGAGTTAGACCCGAAAAAACACGTACAGTGCCACTTTCTGCCATCAAAAAGTGCTCTCAGCGGAAGCCTTTGGGTACTCCTGAACTCCCTGGGGGAGCCTTTACGCAACCCCACACTCAACAGGACTCTGCGTCTTCACTCTTTCCTAACAACCCTAAACATAACCCTATCCGGAACAAGAAGCTGAAGCCGAGTTAGACCCGAAAAATCACGTACGGTGCCACTTTATGCCATCAAAAAGTGCTCTCAGCGGAAGCCTTTGGGTACACCTGAACTCCCTGGGGGAGCCTTTACGCAACCCCACACTCAACAGGACTCTGCGTCTTCACTCTTTCCTAACAACCCTAAACATAACCCTAACCGCAACAAGAAGCTGAACCCGAGTTAGACCCGAAAAATCACGTACGGTGCCACTTTCTGCCATCAAGAAGTGCTCTCAGTGGAAGCCTTTGGGTACACCTGAACTCCCTGGGGGAGCCTTTACGCAACCCCACACTCAACAGGACTCTGCGTCTTCACTCTTTCCTAACAACCCTAAACATAACCCTAACCGCAACAAGAAGCTGAACCCGAGTTAGACCCGAAAAAACACATACGGTGCCACTTTCTGCCATCAAAAAGTGCTCTCAGCGGAAGCCTTTGGGTACACCTGAACTCCCTGGGGGAGCCTTTACGCAACCCCACACTCAACAGGACTCTGCGTCTTCACTCTTTCCTAACAACCCTAAACATAACCCTAACCGCAACAAGAAGCTGAACCCGAGTTAGACCCGAAAAAACACTCACGGTGCCACTTTCTGCCATCAAAAAGTGCTCTCAGCGGAAGCCTTTGGGTACACCTGAACTCCCTGGGGGAGCCTTTACGCAACCCCACACTCAACAGGACTCTGCGTCTTCACTCTTTCCTAACAACCCTAAACATAACCCTAACCGCAACAAGAAGCTGAACCCGAGTTACACCCGAAAAAACATGCACGGTGCCACTTTCTGCCATCAAAAAGTGCTCTCAGCGGAAGCCTTTGGGTACTCCTGAACTCCCTGGGGGATCCTTTACGCAACCCCACACTCAACAGGACTCTGTCTCTTTACTCTTTCCTAACAACCCTAAACATAACCCTAACCGGAACAAGAAGCTGAACCCGAGTTAGACCCGAAAAAACACGCACGGTGCCACTTTCTGCCATCAAAAAGTGCTCTCAGCGGAAGCCTTTGGGTACACCTGAACTCCCTGGGGGAGCCTTTACGCAACCCCACTCTCAACAGGACTCTGCCTCTTCACTCTTTCCTAACAACCCTAAACATAACCCTAACCGGAACAAGAAGCTGAACCCGAGTTAGACCCGAAAAAACACGTACGGTGCCACTTTCTGCCATCAAAAAGTGCTCTCAGCGGAAGCCTTTGGGTACACCTGAACTCCCTGGGGGAGCCTTTATGCAACCCCACACTCAACAGGACTCTGTCTCTTCACTCTTTCCTAACAACCCTAAACATAACCCTAACCGCAACAAGAAGCTGAACCCGAGTTAGACCCGAAAAATCACGTACGGTGCCACTTTCTGCCATCAAGAAGTGCTCTCAGTGGAAGCCTTTGGGTACACCTGAACTCCCTGGGGGAGCCTTTACGCAACCCCACACTCAACAGGACTCTGCGTCTTCACTCTTTCCTAACAACCCTAAACATAACCCTAACCGCAACAAGAAGCTGAACCCGAGTTACACCCGAAAAAACACGTACAGTGCCACTTTCTGCCATCAAAAAGTGCTCTCAGCGGAAGCCTTTGGGTACACCTGAACTCCCTGGGGGAGCCTTTACGCAACCCCACACTCAACAGGACTCTGCGTCTTCACTCTTTCCTAACAACCCTAAACATAACCCTAACCGCAACAAGAAGCTGAACCCGAGTTAGACCCGAAAAAACACGTACGGTGCCAATTTATGCCATCAAAAAGTGCTCTCAGCAGAAGCCTTTGGGTACACCTGAACTCCCTGGGGGAGCCTTTACGCAACCCCACACTCAACAGGACTCTGCGTCTTCACTCTTTCCTAACAACCCTAAACATAACCCTAACCGCAACAAGAAGCTGAACCCGAGTTAGACCCGAAAAAACACGCACGGTGCCACTTTCTGCCATCAAAAAGTGCTCTCAGCGGAAGCCTTGGGTACACCTGAACTCCCTGGGGGAGCCTTTACGCAACCCCACACTCAACAGGACTCTGCCTCTTCACTCTTTCCTAACAACCCTAAACATAACCCTAACCGGAACAAGAAGCTGAACCCGAGTTAGACCCGAAAAAACATGCACGGTGCCACTTTCTGCCATCAAAAAGTGCTCTCAGCGGAAGCCTTTGGGTACACCTGAACTCCCTGGGGGAGCCTTTACGCAACCCCACACTCAACAGGACTCTTTCTCTTCACTCTTTCCTAACAACCCTAAACATAACCCTCACCGGAACAGGAAGCTGAACCCGAGTTACACCCGAATAATCACGTACGGTGCCACTTTCTGCCATCAAAAAGTGCTCTCAGCGGAAGCCTTTGGGTACTCCTGAACTCCCTGGGGGAGCCTTTACGCAACCCCACACTCAACAGGACTCTGCGTCTTCACTCTTTCCTAACAACCCTAAACATAACCCTAACCGCAACAAGAAGCTGAACCCGAGTTAGACCCGAAAAATCACATACGGTGCCACTTTCTGCCATCAAAAAGTGCTCTCAGCGGAAGCCTTTGGGTACACCTGAACTCCCTGGGGGAGCCTTTACGCAACCCCACACTCAACAGGACTCTGCCTCTTCACTCTTTCCTAACAACCCTAAACATAACCCTAACCGCAACAAGAAGCTGAACCCGAGTTAGACCCGAAAAAACACGTACGGTGCCACTTTCTGCCATCAAAAAGTGCTCTCAGCGGAAGCCTTTGGGTACACCTGAACTCCCTGGGGGAGCCTTTACGCAACCCCACACTCAACAGGACTCTGCCTCTTCACTCTTTCCTAACAACCCTAAACATAACCCTAACCGCAACAAGAAGCTGAACCCGAGTTAGACCCGAAAAAACACGCACGGTGCCACTTTCTGCCATCAAAAAGTGCTCTCAGCGGAAGCCTTTGGGTACACCTGAACTCCCTGGGGCAGCCTTTACGCAACCCCACACTCAACAGGACTCTGCCTCTTCACTCTTTCCTAACAACCCTAAACATAACCCTAACCGCAACAAGAAGCTGAACCCGAGTTAGGCCCGAAAAAACACGTACGGTGCCACTTTCTGCCATCAAAAAGTGCTCTCAGCGGAAGCCTTTGGGTACACCTGAACTCCCTGGGGGAGCCTTTACGCAACCCCACACTCAACAGGACTCTGCGTCTTCACTCTTTCCTAACAACCCTAAACATAACCCTAACCGGAACAAGAAGCTGAACCCGAGTTAGACCCGAAAAATCACGTACGGTGCCACTTTCTGCCATCAAAAAGTGCTCTCAGCGGAAGCCTTTGGGTACACCTGAACTCCCTAGGGGAGCCTTTACGCAACCCCACACTCAACAGGACTCTGCGTCTTCACTCTTTCCTAACAACCCTAAACATAACCCTAACCGGAACAAGAAGCTGAACCCGAGTTAGACCCGAAAAAACACGTACGGTGCCACTTTCTGCCATCAAAAAGTGCTCTCAGCGGAAGCCTTTTGCTACACCTGAACTCCCTGGGGGAGCCTTTACGCAACCCCACACTCAACAGGACTCTGCGTCTTCACTCTTTCCTAACAACCCTAAACATAACCCTAACCGCAACAAGAAGCTGAACCCGAGTTAGACCCGAAAAAACACGTACGGTGCCACTTTCTGCCATCAAAAAGTGCTCTCAGTGGAAGCCTTTGGGTACACCTGAACTCCCTGGGGGAGCCTTTACGCAACCCCACACTCAACAGGACTCTGCGTCTTCACTCTTTCCTAACAACCCTAAACATAACCCTAACCGGAACAAGAAGCTGAACCCGAGTTAGACCCGAAAAAACACGTACGGTGCCACTTTCTGCCATCAAAAAGTGCTCTCAGCGGAAGCCTTTGGGTACACCTGAACTCCCTGGGGGAGCCTTTACGCAACCCCACACTCAACAAGACTCTGTCTCTTCACTCTTTCCTAACAACCCTAAACATAACCCTAACCGCAACAAGAAGCTGAACCCGAGTTAGACCCGAAAAAACACGTACGGTGCCACTTTCTGCCATCAAAAAGTGCTCTCAGCGGAAGCCTTTGGGTACACCTGAACTCCCTGGGGGAGCCTTTACGCAACCCCACACTCAACAGGACTCTGCGTCTTCACTCTTTCCTAACAACCCTAAACATAACCCTAACTGGAACAGGAAGCTGAACCCGAGTTAGACCTGAAAAAACACGTACGGTGCCACTTTCTGCCATCAAAAAGTGCTCTCAGCGGAAGCCTTTGGGTACACCTGAACTCCCTGGGGGAGCCTTTACGCAACCCCACACTCAACAGGACTCTGCGTCTTCACTCTTTCCTAACAACCCTAAACAGAACCCTAACCGGAACAAGAAGCTGAACCCGAGTTAGACCCGAAAAAACACGCACGGTGCCACTTTCTGCCATCAAAAAGTGCTCTCAGCGGAAGCCTTTGGGTATACCTGAACTCCCTGGGGGAGCCTTTACGCAACCCCACACTCAACAGGACTCTGTCTCTTCACTCTTTCCTAACAACCCTAAACATAACCCTAACCGGAACAGGAAGCTGAACCCGAGTTAGACCCGAAAAAACACGTACGGTGCCACTTTCTGCCATCAAAAAGTGCTCTCAGCGGAAGCCTTTGGGTACTCCTGAACTCCCTGGGGGAGCCTTTACGCAACCCCACACTCAACAGGACTCTGCGTCTTCACTCTTTCCTAACAACCCTAAACATAACCCTAACCGGAACAAGAAGCTGAAGCCGAGTTAGACCCGAAAAATCACGTACGGTGCCACTTTATGCCATCAAAAAGTGCTCTCAGCGGAAGCCTTTGGGTACACCTGAACTCCCTGGGGGAGCCTTTACGCAACCCCACACTCAACAGGACTCTGCGTCTTCACTCTTTCCTAACAACCCTAAACATAACCCTAACCGCAACAAGAAGCTGAACCCGAGTTAGACCCGAAAAATCACGTACGGTGCCACTTTCTGCCATCAAGAAGTGCTCTCAGTGGAAGCCTTTGGGTACACCTGAACTCCCTGGGGGAGCCTTTACGCAACCCCACACTCAACAGGACTCTGCGTCTTCACTCTTTCCTAACAACCCTAAACATAACCCTAACCGCAACAAGAAGCTGAACCCGAGTTAGACCCGAAAAAACACATACGGTGCCACTTTCTGCCATCAAAAAGTGCTCTCAGCGGAAGCCTTTGGGTACACCTGAACTCCCTGGGGGAGCCTTTACGCAACCCCACACTCAACAGGACTCTGCGTCTTCACTCTTTCCTAACAACCCTAAAGATAACCCTAACCGCAACAAGAAGCTGAACCCGAGTTAGACCCGAAAAAACACTCACGGTGCCGCTTTCTGCCATCAAAAAGTGCTCTCAGCGGAAGCCTTTGGGTACACCTGAACTCCCTGGGGGAGCCTTTACGCAACCCCACACTCAACAGGACTCTGCGTCTTCACTCTTTCCTAACAACCCTAAACATAACCCTAACCGCAACAAGAAGCTGAACCCGAGTTACACCCGAAAAAACACGTACGGTGCCACTTTCTGCCATCAAAAAGTGCTCTCAGCGGAAGCCTTTGGGTACTCCTGAACTCCCTGGGGGATCCTTTACGCAACCCCACACTCAACAGGACTCTGTCTCTTTACTCTTTCCTAACAACCCTAAACATAACCCTAACCGGAACAAGAAGCTGAACCCGAGTTAGACCCGAAAAAACACGCACGGTGCCACTTTCTGCCATCAAAAAGTGCTCTCAGCGGAAGCCTTTGGGTACACCTGAACTCCCTGGGGGAGCCTTTACGCAACCCCACTCTCAACAGGACTCTGCCTCTTCACTCTTTCCTAACAACCCTAAACATAACCCTAACCGGAACAAGAAGCTGAACCCGAGTTAGACCCGAAAAAACACGTACGGTGCCACTTTCTGCCATCAAAAAGTGCTCTCAGCGGAAGCCTTTGGGTACACCTGAACTCCCTGGGGGAGCCTTTATGCAACCCCACACTCAACAGGACTCTGTCTCTTCACTCTTTCCTAACAACCCTAAACATAACCCTAACCGCAACAAGAAGCTGAACCCGAGTTAGACCCGAAAAATCACGTACGGTGCCACTTTCTGCCATCAAGAAGTGCTCTCAGTGGAAGCCTTTGGGTACACCTGAACTCCCTGGGGGAGCCTTTACGCAACCCCACACTCAACAGGACTCTGCGTCTTCACTCTTTCCTAACAACCCTAAACATAACCCTAACCGCAACAAGAAGCTGAACCCGAGTTAGACCCGAAAAAACACGTACGGTGCCACTTTCTGCCATCAAAAAGTGCTCTCAGCGGAAGCCTTTGGGTACACCTGAACTCCCTGGGGGAGCCTTTACGCAACCCCACACTCAACAGGACTCTGCGTCTTCACTCTTTCCTAACAACCCTAAACATATCCCTAACCGGAACAAGAAGCTGAACCCGAGTTACACCCGAAAAAACACGTACAGTGCCACTTTCTGCCATCAAAAAGTGCTCTCAGCGGAAGCCTTTGGGTACACCTGAACTCCCTGGGGGAGCCTTTACGCAACCCCACACTCAACAGGACTCTGCGTCTTCACTCTTTCCTAACAACCCTAAACATAACCCTAACCGGAACAAGAAGCTGAACCCGAGTTAGACCCGAAAAAACACGTACGGTGCCAATTTATGCCATCAAAAAGTGCTCTCAGCAGAAGCCTTTGGGTACACCTGAACTCCCTGGGGGAGCCTTTACGCAACCCCACACTCAACAGGACTCTGCGTCTTCACTCTTTCCTAACAACCCTAAACATAACCCTAACCGCAACAAGAAGCTGAACCCGAGTTAGACCCGGAAAAACACGCACGGTGCCACTTTCTGCCATCAAAAAGTGCTCTCAGCGGAAGCCTTGGGTACACCTGAACTCCCTGGGGGAGCCTTTACGCAACCCCACACTCAACAGGACTCTGCCTCTTCACTCTTTCCTAACAACCCTAAACATAACCCTAACCGGAACAAGAAGCTGAACCCGAGTTAGACCCGAAAAAACACGCACGGTGCCACTTTCTGCCATCAAAAAGTGCTCTCAGCGGAAGCCTTTGGGTACACCTGAACTCCCTGGGGGAGCCTTTACGCAACCCCACACTCAACAGGACTCTTTCTCTTCACTCTTTCCTAACAACCCTAAACATAACCCTCACCGGAACAGGAAGCTGAACCCGAGTTACACCCGAATAATCACGTACGGTGCCACTTTCTGCCATCAAAAAGTGCTCTCAGCGGAAGCCTTTGGGTACTCCTGAACTCCCTGGGGGAGCCTTTACGCAACCCCACACTCAACAGGACTCTGCGTCTTCACTCTTTCCTAACAACCCTAAACATAACCCTAACCGCAACAAGAAGCTGAACCCGAGTTAGACCCGAAAAATCACATACGGTGCCACTTTCTGCCATCAAAAAGTGCTCTCAGCGGAAGCCTTTGGGTACACCTGAACTCCCTGGGGGAGCCTTTACGCAACCCCACACTCAACAGGACTCTGCCTCTTCACTCTTTCCTAACAACCCTAAACATAACCCTAACCGCAACAAGAAGCTGAACCCGAGTTAGACCCGAAAAAACACGTACGGTGCCACTTTCTGCCATCAAAAAGTGCTCTCAGCGGAAGCCTTTGGGTACACCTGAACTCCCTGGGGGAGCCTTTACGCAACCCCACACTCAACAGGACTCTGCCTCTTCACTCTTTCCTAACAACCCTAAACATAACCCTAACCGCAACAAGAAGCTGAACCCGAGTTAGACCCGAAAAAACACGCACGGTGCCACTTTCTGCCATCAAAAAGTGCTCTCAGCGGAAGCCTTTGGGTACACCTGAACTCCCTGGGGGAGCCTTTACGCAACCCCACACTCAACAGGACTCTGCCTCTTCACTCTTTCCTAACAACCCTAAACATAACCCTAACCGCAACAAGAAGCTGAACCCGAGTTAGACCCGAAAAAACACGCACGGTGCCACTTTCTGCCATCAAAAAGTGCTCTCAGCGGAAGCCTTTGGGTACACCTGAACTCCCTGGGGGAGCCTTTACGCAACCCCACACTCAACAGGACTCTGCCTCTTCACTCTTTCCTAACAACCCTAAACATAACCCTAACCGCAACAAGAAGCTGAACCCGAGTTAGGCCCGAAAAAACACGTACGGTGCCACTTTCTGCCATCAAAAAGTGCTCTCAGCGGAAGCCTTTGGGTACACCTGAACTCCCTGGGGGAGCCTTTACGCAACCCCACACTCAACAGGACTCTGCGTCTTCACTCTTTCCTAACAACCCTAAACATAACCCTAACCGGAACAAGAAGCTGAACCCGAGTTAGACCCGAAAAATCACGTACGGTGCCACTTTCTGCCATCAAAAAGTGCTCTCAGCGGAAGCCTTTGGGTACACCTGAACTCCCTAGGGGAGCCTTTACGCAACCCCACACTCAACAGGACTCTGCGTCTTCACTCTTTCCTAACAACCCTAAACATAACCCTAACCGGAACAAGAAGCTGAACCCGAGTTAGACCCGAAAAAACACGTACGGTGCCACTTTCTGCCATCAAAAAGTGCTCTCAGCGGAAGCCTTTTGCTACACCTGAACTCCCTGGGGGAGCCTTTACGCAACCCCACACTCAACAGGACTCTGCGTCTTCACTCTTTCCTAACAACCCTAAACATAACCCTAACCGCAACAAGAAGCTGAACCCGAGTTAGACCCGAAAAAACACGTACGGTGCCACTTTCTGCCATCAAAAAGTGCTCTCAGTGGAAGCCTTTGGGTACACCTGAACTCCCTGGGGGAGCCTTTACGCAACCCCACACTCAACAGGACTCTGCGTCTTCACTCTTTCCTAACAACCCTAAACATAACCCTAACCGCAACAAGAAGCTGAACCCGAGTTAGACCCGAAAAAACACGTACGGTGCCACTTTCTGCCATCAAAAAGTGCTCTCAGCGGAAGCCTTTGGGTACACCTGAACTCCCTGGGGGAGCCTTTACGCAACCCCACACTCAACAAGACTCTGTCTCTTCACTCTTTCCTAACAACCCTAAACATAACCCTAACCGGAACAAGAAGCTGAACCCGAGTTAGACCCGAAAAAACACGTACGGTGCCACTTTCTGCCATCAAAAAGTGCTCTCAGCGGAAGCCTTTGGGTACACCTGAACTCCCTGGGGGAGCCTTTACGCAACCCCACACTCAACAGGACTCTGCGTCTTCACTCTTTCCTAACAACCCTAAACATAACCCTAACTGGAACAGGAAGCTGAACCCGAGTTAGACCCGAAAAAACACGTACGGTGCCACTTTCTGCCATCAAAAAGTGCTCTCAGCGGAAGCCTTTGGGTACACCTGAACTCCCTGGGGGAGCCTTTACGCAACCCCACACTCAACAGGACTCTGCGTCTTCACTCTTTCCTAACAACCCTAAACAGAACCCTAACCGGAACAAGAAGCTGAACCCGAGTTAGACCCGAAAAAACACGCACGGTGCCACTTTCTGCCATCAAAAAGTGCTCTCAGCGGAAGCCTTTGGGTATACCTGAACTCCCTGGGGGAGCCTTTACGCAACCCCACACTCAACAGGACTCTGTCTCTTCACTCTTTCCTAACAACCCTAAACATAACCCTAACCGGAACAGGAAGCTGAACCCGAGTTAGACCCGAAAAAACACGTACGGTGCCACTTTCTGCCATCAAAAAGTGCTCTCAGCGGAAGCCTTTGGGTACTCCTGAACTCCCTGGGGGAGCCTTTACGCAACCCCACACTCAACAGGACTCTGCGTCTTCACTCTTTCCTAACAACCCTAAACATAACCCTAACCGGAACAAGAAGCTGAAGCCGAGTTAGACCCGAAAAATCACGTACGGTGCCACTTTATGCCATCAAAAAGTGCTCTCAGCGGAAGCCTTTGGGTACACCTGAACTCCCTGGGGGAGCCTTTACGCAACCCCACACTCAACAGGACTCTGCGTCTTCACTCTTTCCTAACAACCCTAAACATAACCCTAACCGCAACAAGAAGCTGAACCCGAGTTAGACCCGAAAAATCACGTACGGTGCCACTTTCTGCCATCAAGAAGTGCTCTCAGTGGAAGCCTTTGGGTACACCTGAACTCCCTGGGGGAGCCTTTACGCAACCCCACACTCAACAGGACTCTGCGTCTTCACTCTTTCCTAACAACCCTAAACATAACCCTAACCGCAACAAGAAGCTGAACCCGAGTTAGACCCGAAAAAACACATACGGTGCCACTTTCTGCCATCAAAAAGTGCTCTCAGCGGAAGCCTTTGGGTACACCTGAACTCCCTGGGGGAGCCTTTACGCAACCCCACACTCAACAGGACTCTGCGTCTTCACTCTTTCCTAACAACCCTAAAGATAACCCTAACCGCAACAAGAAGCTGAACCCGAGTTAGACCCGAAAAAACACTCACGGTGCCGCTTTCTGCCATCAAAAAGTGCTCTCAGCGGAAGCCTTTGGGTACACCTGAACTCCCTGGGGGAGCCTTTACGCAACCCCACACTCAACAGGACTCTGCGTCTTCACTCTTTCCTAACAACCCTAAACATAACCCTAACCGCAACAAGAAGCTGAACCCGAGTTACACCCGAAAAAACACGTACGGTGCCACTTTCTGCCATCAAAAAGTGCTCTCAGCGGAAGCCTTTGGGTACTCCTGAACTCCCTGGGGGATCCTTTACGCAACCCCACACTCAACAGGACTCTGTCTCTTTACTCTTTCCTAACAACCCTAAACATAACCCTAACCGGAACAAGAAGCTCAACCCGAGTTAGACCCGAAAAAACACGCACGGTGCCACTTTCTGCCATCAAAAAGTGCTCTCAGCAAAAGCCTTTGGGTACACCTGAACTCCCTGGGGGAGCCTTTACGCAACCCCACTCTCAACAGGACTCTGCCTCTTCACTCTTTCCTAACAACCCTAAACATAACCCTAACCGGAACAAGAAGCTGAACCCGAGTTAGACCCGAAAAAACACGTACGGTGCCACTTTCTGCCATCAAAAAGTGCTCTCAGCGGAAGCCTTTGGGTACACCTGAACTCCCTGGGGGAGCCTTTATGCAACCCCACACTCAACAGGACTCTGTCTCTTCACTCTTTCCTAACAACCCTAAACATAACCCTAACCGCAACAAGAAGCTGAACCCGAGTTAGACCCGAAAAATCACGTACGGTGCCACTTTCTGCCATCAAGAAGTGCTCTCAGTGGAAGCCTTTGGGTACACCTGAACTCCCTGGGGGAGCCTTTACGCAACCCCACACTCAACAGGACTCTGCGTCTTCACTCTTTCCTAACAACCCTAAACATAACCCTAACCGCAACAAGAAGCTGAACCCGAGTTAGACCCGAAAAAAGACGTACGGTGCCACTTTCTGCCATCAAAAAGTGCTCTCAGCGGAAGCCTTTGGGTACACCTGAACTCCCTGGGGGAGCCTTTACGCAACCCCACACTCAACAGGACTCTGCCTCTTCACTCTTTCCTAACAACCCTAAACATATCCCTAACCGGAACAAGAAGCTGAACCCGAGTTACACCCGAAAAAACACGTACAGTGCCACTTTCTGCCATCAAAAAGTGCTCTCAGCGGAAGCCTTTGGATACACCTGAACTCCCTGGGGGAGCCTTTACGCAACCCCACACTCAACAGGACTCTGCGTTTTCACTCTTTCCTAACAACCCTAAACATAACCCTAACCGGAACAAGAAGCTGAACCCGAGTTAGACCCGAAAAATCACGTACGGTGCCAATTTATGCCATCAAAAAGTGCTCTCAGCAGAAGCCTTTGGGTACACCTGAACTCCCTGGGGGAGCCTGTACGCAACCCCACACTCAACAGGACTCTGCGTCTTCACTCTTTCCTAACAACCCTAAACATAACCCTAACCGCAAGAAGAAGCTGAACCCGAGTTAGACCCGAAAAAACACGCACGGTGCCACTTTCTGCCATCAAAAAGTGCTCTCAGCGGAAGCCTTTGGGTACACCTGAACTCCCTGGGGGAGCCTTTACGCAACCCCACACTCAACAGGACTCTGCGTCTTCACTCTTTCCTAACAACCCTAAACATAACCCTAACCGGAACAAGAAGCTGAACCCGAGTTAGACCCGAAAAATCACGTACGGTGCCACTTTCTGCGTTCAAAAAGTGCTCTCAGCGGAAGCCTTTGGGTACACCTGAACTCCCTAGGGGAGCCTTTACGCAACCCCACACTCAACAGGACTCTGCGTCTTCACTCTTTCCTAACAACCCTAAACATAACCCTCACCGGAACAAGAAGCTGAACTCGAGTTAGACCCGGAAAAACACGTATGGTGCCACTTTCTGCCATCAAAAAGTGCTCTCAGCGGAAGCCTTCGGGTACACCTGAATTCCCTGGGGGAGCCTTTACGCAACCCCACACTCAACAGGACTCTGCGTCTTCACTCTTTCCTAACAACCCTAAACATAACCCTAACCGGAACAAGAAGCTGAACCCGAGTTAGACCCGAAAAAACACGTACGGTGCCACTTTCTGCCATCAAAAAGTGCTCTCAGCAGAAGCCTTTGGGTACACCTGAACTCCCTGGGGGAGCCTTTACGCAACCCCACACTCAACAGGACTCTGCGTCTTCACTCTTTCCTAACAACCCTAAACATAACCCTAACCGGAACAAGAAGCTGAACCCGAGTTAGACCCGAAAAATCACGTACGGTGCCACTTTCTGCCATCAAAAAGTGCTCTCAGCGGAAGCCTTTGGGTACTCCTGAACTCCCTGGGGGAGCCTTTACGCAACCCCACACTCAACAGGACTCTGCGTCTTCACTCTTTCCTAACAACCCTAAACATAACCCTAACCGGAACAAGAAGCTGAACCCGAGTTAGACCCGAAAAATCACGTACGTTGCCACTTTCTGCCATCAAAAAGTGCTCTCAGCGGAAGCCTTTGGGTACACCTGAACTCCCTGGGGGAGCCTTTACGCAACCCCACACTCAACAGGACTCTGCGTCTTCACTCTTTCCTAACAACCCTAAACATAACCCTAACCGCAACAAGAAGCTGAACCCGAGTTAGACCCGAAAAATCACGTACGGTGCCACTTTCTGCCATCAAAAAGTGCTCTCAGCGGAAGCCTTTGGGTACACCTGAACTCCCTAGGGGAGCCTTTACGCAACCCCACACTCAACAGGACTCTGCGTCTTCACTCTTTCCTAACAACCCTAAACATAACCCTCACCGGAACAAGAAGCTGAACTCGAGTTAGACCCGGAAAAACACGTATGGTGCCACTTTCTGCCATCAAAAAGTGCTCTCAGCGGAAGCCTTCGGGTACACCTGAATTCCCTGGGGGAGCCTTTACGCAACCCCACACTCAACAGGACTCTGCGTCTTCACTCTTTCCTAACAACCCTAAACATAACCCTAACTGGAACAAGAAGCTGAACCCGAGTTAGACCCGAAAAAACACGTACGGTGCCACTTTCTGCCATCAAAAAGTGCTCTCAGCAGAAGCCTTTGGGTACACCTGAACTCCCTGGGGGAGCCTTTACGCAACCCCACACTCAACAGGACTCTGCGTCTTCACTCTTTCCTAACAACCCTAAACATAACCCTAACCGGAACAAGAAGCTGAACCCGAGTTAGACCCGAAAAATCACGTACGGTGCCACTTTCTGCCATCAAAAAGTGCTCTCAGCGGAAGCCTTTGGGTACTCCTGAACTCCCTGGGGGAGCCTTTACGCAACCCCACACTCAACAGGACTCTGCGTCTTCACTCTTTCCTAACAACCCTAAACATAACCCTAACCGGAACAAGAAGCTGAACCCGAGTTAGACCCGAAAAATCACGTACGTTGCCACTTTCTGCCATCAAAAAGTGCTCTCAGCGGAAGCCTTTGGGTACACCTGAACTCCCTGGGGGAGCCTTTACGCAACCCCACAGTCAACAGGACTCTGCGTCTTCACTCTTTCCTAACAACCCTAAACATAACCCTAACCGCAACAAGAAGCTGAACCCGAGTTAGACCCGAAAAATCACGTACGGTGCCACTTTCTGCCATCAAAAAGTGCTCTCAGTGGAAGCCTTTGGGTACACCTGAACTCCCTGGGGCAGCCTTTACGCAACCCCACACTCAGCAGGACTCTGCCTCTTCACTCTTTCCTAACAACCCTAAACATAACCCTAACCGGAACAAGAAGCTGAACCCGAGTTAGACCCGAAAAAACACGTACGGTGCCACTTTCTGCCATCAAAAAGTGCTCTCAGCGGAAGCCTTTGGGTACACCTGAACTCCCTGGGGGAGCCTTTACGCAACCCCACACTCAACAGGACTCTGCGTCTTCACTCTTTCCTAACAACCCTAAACATAACCCTAACCGGAACAAGAAGCTGAACCCGAGTTAGACCCGAAAAATCACGTACGGTGCCACTTTCTGCCATCAAAAAGTGCTCTCAGTGGAAGCCTTTGGGTACACCTGAACTCCCTGGGGGAGCCTTTACGCAACCCCACACTCAACAGGACTCTGCGTCTTCACTCTTTCCTAACAACCCTAAACATAACCCTAACCGCAACAAGAAGCTGAACCCGAGTTAGACCCGAAAAAACACGTACGGTGCCACTTTCTGCCATCAAAAAGTGCTCTCAGCGGAAGCCTTTGGGTACACCTGAACTCCCTGGGGGAGCCTTTACGCAACCCCACACTCAACAGGACTCTGCGTCTTCACTCTTTCCTAACAACCCTAAACATAACCCTAACCGCAACAAGAAGCTGAACCCGAGTTAGACCCGAAAAAACACGTACGGTGCCACTTTCTGCCATCAAAAAGTGCTCTCAGCAGAAGCCTTTGGGTACACCTGAACTCCCTGGGGGAGCCTTTACGCAACCCCACACTCAACAGGACTCTGCGTCTTCACTCTTTCCTAACAACCCTAAACATAACCCTAACCGGAACAAGAAGCTGAACCCGAGTTAGACCCGAAAAATCACGTACGGTGCCACTTTCTGCCATCAAAAAGTGCTCTCAGCGGAAGCCTTTGGGTACACCTGAACTCCCTGGGGGAGCCTGTACGCAACCCAACACTCAACAGGACTCTGCGTCTTCACTCTTTCCTAACAACCCTAAACATAACCCTAACCGGAACAAGAAGCTGAACCCGAGTTAGACCCGAAAAAACACGCACGGTGCCACTTTCTGCCATCAAAAAGTGCTCTCAGCGGAAGCCTTCGGGTACACCTGAATTCCCTGGGGGAGCCTTTACGCAACCCCACACTCAACAGGACTCTGCGTCTTCACTCTTTCCTAACAACCCTAAACATAACCCTAACCGGAACAAGAAGCTGAACCCAAGTTAGACCCGAAAAAACACGTACGGTGCCACTTTCTGCCATCAAAAAGTGCTCTCAGCGGAAGCCTTTGGGTACACCTGAACTCCCTGGGGGAGCCTTTACGCAACCCCACACTCAACAGGACTCTGCGTCTTCACTCTTTCCTAACAACCCTAAACATAACCCTAACCGGAACAAGAAGCTGAACCCGAGTTAGACCCGAAAAAACACGTACGGTGCCACTTTCTGCCATCAAAAAGTGCTCTCAGCGGAAGCCTTTGGGTACACCTGAGCTCCCTGGGGGAGCCTTTACGCAACCCCACACTCAACAGGACTCTGCGTCTTCACTCTTTCCTAACAACCCTAAACATAACCCTAACCGCAACAAGAAGCTGAACCCGAGTTAGACCCGAAAAAACACGTACGGTGTCACTTTCTGCCATCAAAAAGTGCTCTCAGCGGAAGCCTTCGGGTACACCTGAACTCCCTGGGGGAGCCTTTACGCAACCCCACACTCAACAGGACTCTGCGTCTTCACTCTTTCCTAACAACCCTAAACATAACCCTAACCGCAACAAGAAGCTGAACCCGAGTTAGACCCGAAAAAACACGTACGGTGCCACTTTCTGCGTTCAAAAAGTGCTCTCAGCGGAAGCCTTTGGGTACACCTGAACTCCCTGGGGGAGCCTTTACGCAACCCCACACTCAACAGGACTCTGCGTCTTCACTCTTTCCTAACAACCCTAAACATAACCCTAACCGGAACAAGAAGCTGAACCCGAGTTAGACCCGAAAAATCACGTACGGTGCCACTTTCTGCCATCAAAAAGTGCTCTCAGTGGAAGCCTTTGGGTACACCTGAACTCCCTGGGGGAGCCTTTACGCAACCCCACACTCAACAGGACTCTGCGTCTTCACTCTTTCCTAACAACCCTAAACATAACCCTAACCGGAACAAGAAGCTGAACCCGAGTTAGACCCGAAAAAACACGTACGGTGCCGCTTTCTGCCATCAAAAAGTGCTCTCAGCGGAAGCCTTTGGGTACACCTGAACTCCCTGGGGGAGCCTTTACGCAACCCCACACTCAACAGGACTCTGTCTCTTCACTCTTTCCTAACAACCCTAAACATAACCCTAACCGGAACAGGAAGCTGAACCCGAGTTAGACCCGAAAAATCATGTACGGTGCCACTTTCTGCCATCAAAAAGTGCTCTCAGCGGAAGCCTTTGGGTACTCCTGAACTCCCTGGGGGAGCCTTTACGCAACCCCACACTCAACAGGACTCTGCGTCTTCACTCTTTCCTAACAACCCTAAACATAACCCTAACCGGAACAAGAAGCTGAACCCGAGTTAGACCCGAAAAAACACGTACGGTGCCACTTTCTGCCATCAAAAAGTGCTCTCAGCGGAAGCCTTTGGGTACACCTGAACTCCCTGGGGGAGCCTGTACGCAACCACACACTCAACAGGACTCTGCGTCTTCACTCTTTCCTAACAACCCTAAACATAACCCTAACCGGAACAAGAAGCTGAATTCGTGTTAGACCCGGAAAAACACGCACGGTGCCACTTTCTGCCATCAAAAAGTGCTCTCAGCGGAAGCCTTTGGGTACACCTGAACTCCATGGGGGAGTCTTTACGCAACCCCACACTCAACAGGACTCTGCCTCTTCACTCTTTCCTAACAACCCTAAACATAACCCTAACCGGAACAAGAAGCTGAACCTGAGTTAGACCCGAAAAAACACGTACGGTGCCACTTTCTGCCATCAAAAAGTGCTCTCAGCGGAAGCCTTTGGGTACACCTGAACTCCCTGGGGGAGCCTTTACGCAACCCCACACTCAACAGGACTCTGCGTCTTCACTCTTTCCTAACAACCCTAAAGATAACCCTAAAGGGAACAAGAAGCTGAACCCGAGTTAGACCCGAAAAATCACGTACGGTGCCACTTTCTGCCATCAAAAAGTGCTCTCAGCGGAAGCCTTTGGGTACACCTGAACTCCCTGGGGGAGCCTTTACGCAACCCCACACTCAACAGGACTCTGCGTCTTAACTCTTTCCTAACAACCCTAAACATAACCCTCACCGGAACGAGAAGCTGAACCCGAGTTAGACCCGGAAAAACACGTACGGTGCCACTTTCTGCCATCAAAAAGTGCTCTCAGCGGAAGCCTTTGGGTACACCTGAATTCCCTGGGGGAGCCTTTACGCAACCCCACACTCAACAGGACTCTGCGTCTTCACTCTTTCCTAACAACCCTAAACATAACCCTCACCGCAACAAGAAGCTGAACCCGAGTTAGACCCGAAAAAACACGTACGGTGCCACTTTCTGCCATCAAAAAGTGCTCTCAGCGGAAGCCTTTGGGTACACCTGAACTCCCTGGGGGAGCCTTTACGCAACCCCACACTCAACAGGACTCTGCGTCTTCACTCTTTCCGAACAACCCTAAACATAACCCTAACCGCAACAAGAAGCTGAACCCGAGTTAGACCCGAAAAATCACGTACGGTGCCACTTTCTGCCATCAAAAAGTGCTCTCAGCGGAAGCCTTTGGGTACACCTGAACTCCCTGGGGGAGCCTTTACGCAACCCCACACTCAACAGGACTCTGCCTCTTCACTCTTTCCTAACAACCCTAAACATAACCCTAACCGGAACAAGAAGCTGAACCCGAGTTAGACCCGAAAAAACACGTACGGTGCCACTTTCTGCCATCAAAAAGTGCTCTCAGCGGAAGCCTTTGGGTACACCTGAACTCCCTGGGGGAGCCTTTACGCAATCCCACACTCAACAGGAGTCTGCGTCTTCACTCTTTCCTAACAACCCTAAACATAACCCTAACCGGAACAAGAAGCTGAACCCGAGTTAGACCCGAAAAACCACGCACGGTGCCACTTTCTGCCATCAAAAAGTGCTCTCAGCGGAAGCCTTTGGGTACACCTGAACTCCCTGGGGGAGCCTTTACGCAACCCCACACTCAACATGACTCTGCGTCTTCACTCTTTCCTAACAACCCTAAACATAACCCATAGGAACAAGAAGCTGAACCCGAGTTAGACCCGAAAAAACACGTACGGTGCCACTTTCTGCCATCAAAAAGTGCTCTCAGCGGAAGCCTTTGGGTACACCTGAACTCCCTGGGGGAGCCTTTACGCAACCCCACACTCAACAGGACTCTGCGTCTTCACTCTTTCCTAACAACCCTAAACATAACCCTAACCGGAACAAGAAGCTGAACCCGAGTTAGACCCGAAAAATCACGTACGGTGCCACTTTCTGCCATCAAAAAGTGCTCTCAGCGGAAGCCTTTGGGTACACCTGAACTCCCTGGGGGAGCCTTTACACATCCCCACACTCAACAGGACTCTGCGTCTTCACTCTTTCCTAACAACCCTAAACATAACCCTAACCGGAACAAGAAGCTGAACCCGAGTTAGACCCGAAAAAACACGCACGGTGCCACTTTCTGCCATCAAAAAGTGCTCTCAGCGGAAGCCTTTGGGTACACCTGAACTCCCTGGGGGAGCCTTTACGCAACCCCACACTCAACAGGACTCTGCGTCTTCACTCTTTCCTAACAACCCTAAACATAACCCTAACCGGAACAAGAAGCTGAACCCGAGTTAGACCCGAAAAATCACGTACGGTGCCACTTTCTGCCATCAAAAAGTGCTCTCAGCGGAAGCCTTTGGGTACACCTGAACTCCCTGGGGGAGCCTGTACGCAACCCAACACTCAACAGGACTCTGCGTCTTCACTCTTTCCTAACAACCCTAAACATAACCCTAACCGGAACAAGAAGCTGAATTCGTGTTAGACCCGAAAAAACACGCACGGTGCCACTTTCTGCCATCAAAAAGTGCTCTCAGCGGAAGCCTTTGGGTACACCTGAACTCCATGGGGGAGCCTTTACGCAACCCCACACTCAACAGGACTCTGCCTCTTCACTCTTTCCTAACAACCCTAAACATAACCCTAACCGGAACAAGAAGCTGAACCCGAGTTAGACCCGAAAAAACACGTACGGTGCCACTTTCTGCCATCAAAAAGTGCTCTCAGCGGAAGCCTTTGGGTACACCTGAACTCCCTGGGGGAGCCTTTACGCAACCCCACACTCAACAGGACTCTGCGTCTTCACTCTTTCCTAACAACCCTAAAGATAACCCTAAAGGGAACAAGAAGCTGAACCCGAGTTAGACCCGAAAAATCACGTACGGTGCCACTTTCTGCCATCAAAAAGTGCTCTCAGCGGAAGCCTTTGGGTACACCTGAACTCCCTGGGGGAGCCTTTACGCAACCCCACACTCAACAGGACTCTGCGTCTTCACTCTTTCCTAACAACCCTAAACATAACCCTAACCGCAACAAGAAGCTGAACCCGAGTTAGACCCGAAAAAACACGTACGGTGCCACTTTCTGCGTTCAAAAAGTGCTCTCAGCGGAAGCCTTTGGGTACACCTGAACTCCCTGGGGGAGCCTTTACGCAACCCCACACTCAACAGGACTCTGCGTCTTCACTCTTTCCTAACAACCCTAAACATAACCCTAACCGGAACAAGAAGCTGAACCCGAGTTAGACCCGAAAAATCACGTACGGTGCCACTTTCTGCCATCAAAAAGTGCTCTCAGTGGAAGCCTTTGGGTACACCTGAACTCCCTGGGGGAGCCTTTACGCAACCCCACACTCAACAGGACTCTGCGTCTTCACTCTTTCCTAACAACCCTAAACATAACCCTAACCGGAACAAGAAGCTGAACCCGAGTTAGACCCGAAAAAACACGTACGGTGCCGCTTTCTGCCATCAAAAAGTGCTCTCAGCGGAAGCCTTTGGGTACACCTGAACTCCCTGGGGGAGCCTTTACGCAACCCCACACTCAACAGGACTCTGTCTCTTCACTCTTTCCTAACAACCCTAAACATAACCCTAACCGGAACAGGAAGCTGAACCCGAGTTAGACCCGAAAAATCATGTACGGTGCCACTTTCTGCCATCAAAAAGTGCTCTCAGCGGAAGCCTTTGGGTACACCTGAACTCCCTGGGGGAGCCTTTACGCAACCCCACACTCAACAGGACTCTGCGTCTTCACTCTTTCCTAACAACCCTAAACATAACCCTAACCGGAACAAGAAGCTGAACCCGAGTTAGACCCGAAAAATCACGTACGGTGCCACTTTCTGCCATCAAAAAGTGCTCTCAGCGGAAGCCTTTGGGTACACCTGAACTCCCTGGGGGAGCCTGTACGCAACCCAACACTCAACAGGACTCTGCGTCTTCACTCTTTCCTAACAACCCTAAACATAACCCTAACCGGAACAAGAAGCTGAATTCGTGTTAGACCCGGAAAAACACGCACGGTGCCACTTTCTGCCATCAAAAAGTGCTCTCAGCGGAAGCCTTTGGGTACACCTGAACTCCATGGGGGAGCCTTTACGCAACCCCACACTCAACAGGACTCTGCCTCTTCACTCTTTCCTAACAACCCTAAACATAACCCTAACCGGAACAAGAAGCTGAACCCGAGTTAGACCCGAAAAAACACGTACGGTGCCACTTTCTGCCATCAAAAAGTGCTCTCAGCGGAAGCCTTTGGGTACACCTGAACTCCCTGGGGGAGCCTTTACGCAACCCCACACTCAACAGGACTCTGCGTCTTCACTCTTTCCTAACAACCCTAAACATAACCCTAACCGCAACAAGAAGCTGAACCCGAGTTAGACCCGAAAAATCACGTACGGTGCCACTTTCTGCCATCAAAAAGTGCTCTCAGCGGAAGCCTTTGGGTACACCTGAACTCCCTGGGGGAGCCTTTACGCAACCCCACACTCAACAGGACTCTGCGTCTTCACTCTTTCCTAACAACCCTAAACATAACCCTCACCGGAACGAGAAGCTGAACCCGAGTTAGACCCGGAAAAACACGTACGGTGCCACTTTCTGCCATCAAAAAGTGCTCTCAGCGGAAGCCTTTGGGTACACCTGAATTCCCTGGGGGAGCCTTTACGCAACCCCACACTCAACAGGACTCTGCGTCTTCACTCTTTCCTAACAACCCTAAACATAACCCTCACCGCAACAAGAAGCTGAACCCGAGTTAGACCCGAAAAAACACGTACGGTGCCACTTTCTGCCATCAAAAAGTGCTCTCAGCGGAAGCCTTTGGGTACACCTGAACTCCCTGGGGGAGCCTTTACGCAACCCCACACTCAACAGGACTCTGCGTCTTCACTCTTTCCGAACAACCCTAAACATAACCCTAACCGCAACAAGAAGCTGAACCCGAGTTAGACCCGAAAAATCACGTACGGTGCCACTTTCTGCCATCAAAAAGTGCTCTCAGCGGAAGCCTTTGGGTACACCTGAACTCCCTGGGGGAGCCTTTACGCAACCCCACACTCAACAGGACTCTGCGTCTTCACTCTTTCCTAACAACCCTAAACATAACCCTAACCGCAACAAGAAGCTGAACCCGAGTTAGACCCGAAAAAACACGTACGGTGCCACTTTCTGCCATCAAAAAGTGCTCTCAGCGGAAGCCTTTGGGTACACCTGAACTCCCTGGGGGAGCCTTTACGCAATCCCACACTCAACAGGAGTCTGCGTCTTCACTCTTTCCTAACAACCCTAAACATAACCCTAACCGGAACAAGAAGCTGAACCCGAGTTAGACCCGAAAAAACACGCACGGTGCCACTTTCTGCCATCAAAAAGTGCTCTCAGCGGAAGCCTTTGGGTACACCTGAACTCCCTGGGGGAGCCTTTACGCAACCCCACACTCAACAGGACTCTGCGTCTTCACTCTTTCCTAACAACCCTAAACATAACCCTAACCGGAACAAGAAGCTGAACCCGAGTTAGACCCGAAAAAACACGTACGGTGCCACTTTCTGCCATCAAAAAGTGCTCTCAGCGGAAGCCTTTGGGTACACCTGAACTCCCTGGGGGAGCCTTTACGCAACCCCACACTCAACAGGACTCTGCGTCTTCACTCTTTCCTAACAACCCTAAACATAACCCTAACCGGAACAAGAAGCTGAACCCGAGTTAGACCCAAAAAAACACGCACGGTGCCACTTTCTGCCATCAAAAAGTGCTCTCAGCGGAAGCCTTTGGGGACACCTGAACTCCCTGGGGGAGCCTTTACGCAACCCCACACTCAACAGGACTCTGCGTCTTCACTCTTTCCTAACAACCCTAAACATAACCCTAACCGGAACAAGAAGCTGAACCCGAGTTAGACCCGAAAAATCACGTACGGTGCCACTTTCTGCCATCAAAAAGTGCTCTCAGCGGAAGCCTTTGGGTACACCTGAACTCCCTGGGGGAGCCTTTACGCAATCCCACACTCAACAGGAGTCTGCGTCTTCACTCTTTCCTAACAACCCTAAACATAACCCTAACCGGAACAAGAAGCTGAACCCGAGTTAGACCCGGAAAAACACGCACGGTGCCACTTTCTGCCATCAAAAAGTGCTCTCAGCGGAAGCCTTTGGGTACACCTGAACTCCCTGGGGGAGCCTTTACGCAACCCCACACTCAACATGACTCTGCGTCTTCACTCTTTCCTAACAACCCTAAACATAACCCTAACCGGAACAAGAAGCTGAACCCGAGTTAGACCCGAAAAAACACGTACGGTGCCACTTTCTGCCATCAAAAAGTGCTCTCAGCGGAAGCCTTTGGGTACACCTGAACTCCCTGGGGGAGCCTTTACGCAATCCCACACTCAACAGGACTCTGCGTCTTCACTCTTTCCTAACAACCCTAAACATAACCCTAACCGGAACAAGAAGCTGAACCCGAGTTAGACCCGAAAAATCACGTACGGTGCCACTTTCTGCCATCAAAAAGTGCTCTCAGCGGAAGCCTTTGGGTACACCTGAACTCCCTGGGGGAGCCTTTACGCAACCCCACACTCAACAGGACTCTGCGTCTTCACTCTTTCCTAACAACCCTAAACATAACCCTAACCGGAACAAGAAGCTGAACCCGAGTTAGACCCGAAAAAACACGCACGGTGCCACTTTCTGCCATCAAAAAGTGCTCTCAGCGGAAGCCTTTGGGTACACCTGAACTCCCTGGGGGAGCCTTTACGCAACCCCACACTCAACAGGACTCTGCGTCTTCACTCTTTCCTAACAACCCTAAACATAACCCTAACCGCAACAAGAAGCTGAATTCGTGTTAGACCCGAAAAAACACGCACGGTGCCACTTTCTGCCATCAAAAAGTGCTCTCAGCGGAAGCCTTTGGGTACACCTGAACTCCATGGGGGAGCCTTTACGCAACCCCACACTCAACAGGACTCTGCCTCTTCACTCTTTCCTAACAACCCTAAACATAACCCTAACCGCAACAAGAAGCTGAACCCGAGTTAGACCCGAAAAAACACGTACGGTGCCACTTTCTGCCATCAAAAAGTGCTCTCAGCGGAAGCCTTTGGGTACACCTGAACTCCCTGGGGGAGCCTTTACGCAACCCCACACTCAACAGGACTCTGCGTCTTCACTCTTTCCTAACAACCCTAAACATAACCCTAACCGGAACAAGAAGCTGAACCCGAGTTAGACCCGAAAAATCACGTACGGTGCCACTTTCTGCCATCAAAAAGTGCTCTCAGCGGAAGCCTTTGGGTACACCTGAACTCCCTGGGGGAGCCTTTACGCAACCCCACACTCAACAGGACTCTGCGTCTTCACTCTTTCCTAACAACCCTAAACATAACCCTCACCGGAACGAGAAGCTGAACCCGAGTTAGACCCGGAAAAATACGTACGGTGCCACTTTCTGCCATCAAAAAGTGCTCTCAGCGGAAGCCTTTGGGTACACCTGAATTCCCTGGGGGAGCCTTTACGCAACCCCACACTCAACAGGACTCTGCGTCTTCACTCTTTCCTAACAACCCTAAACATAACCCTCACCGCAACAAGAAGCTGAACCCGAGTTAGACCCGAAAAAACACGTACGGTGCCACTTTCTGCCATCAAAAAGTGCTCTCAGCGGAAGCCTTTGGGTACACCTGAACTCCCTGGGGGAGCCTTTACGCAACCCCACACTCAACAGGACTCTGCGTCTTCACTCTTTCCGAACAACCCTAAACATAACCCTAACCGCAACAAGAAGCTGAACCCGAGTTAGACCCGAAAAATCACGTACGGTGCCACTTTCTGCCATCAAAAAGTGCTCTCAGCGGAAGCCTTTGGGTACACCTGAACTCCCTGGGGGAGCCTTTACGCAACCCCACACTCAACAGGACTCTGCGTCTTCACTCTTTCCTAACAACCCGAAACATAACCCTAACCGGAACAAGAAGCTGAACCCGAGTTAGACCCGAAAAAACACGTACGGTGCCACTTTCTGCCATCAAAAAGTGCTCTCAGCGGAAGCCTTTGGGTACACCTGAACTCCCTGGGGGAGCCTTTACGCAATCCCACACTCAACAGGAGTCTGCGTCTTCACTCTTTCCTAACAACCCTAAACATAACCCTAACCGGAACAAGAAGCTGAACCCGAGTTAGACCCGAAAAAACACGCACGGTGCCACTTTCTGCCATCAAAAAGTGCTCTCAGCGGAAGCCTTTGGGTACACCTGAACTCCCTGGGGGAGCCTTTACGCAACCCCACACTCAACAGGACTCTGTGTCTTCACTCTTTCCTAACAACCCTAAACATAACCCTAACCGCAACAAGAAGCTGAACCCGAGTTAGACCCGAAAAAACACGTACGGTGCCACTTTCTGCCATCAAAAAGTGCTCTCAGCGGAAGCCTTTGGGTACACCTGAACTCCCTGGGGGAGCCTTTACGCAACCCCACACTCAACAGGACTCTGCGTCTTCACTCTTTCCTAACAACCCTAAACATAACCCTAACCGGAACAAGAAGCTGAACCCGAGTTAGACCCGAAAAATCACGTACGGTGCCACTTTCTGCCATCAAAAAGTGCTCTCAGCGGAAGCCTTTGGGTACACCTGAACTCCCTGGGGGAGCCTTTACACATCCCCACACTCAACAGGACTCTGCGTCTTCACTCTTTCCTAACAACCCTAAACATAACCCTAACCGGAACAAGAAGCTGAACCCGAGTTAGACCCGAAAAAACACGCACGGTGCCACTTTCTGCCATCAAAAAGTGCTCTCAGCGGAAGCCTTTGGGTACACCTGAACTCCCTGGGGGAGCCTTTACGCAACCCCACACTCAACAGGACTCTGCGTCTTCACTCTTTCCTAACAACCCTAAACATAACCCTAACCGGAACAAGAAGCTGAACCCGAGTTAGACCCGAAAAAACACGTACGGTGCCACTTTCTGCCATCAAAAAGTGCTCTCAGCGGAAGCCTTTGGGTACACCTGAACTCCCTGGGGGAGCCTTTACGCAACCCCACACTCAACAGGACTCTGCGTCTTCACTCTTTCCTAACAACCCTAAAGATAACCCTAACCGGAACAAAAAGCTGGACCCGAGTTAGACCCGAAAAAACACGCACGGTGCCACTTTCTGCCATCAAAAAGTGCTCTCAGCGGAAGCCTTTGGGTACACCTGAACTCCCTGGGAGAGCCTTTACGCAACCCCACACTCAACAGGACACTGCCTCTTCACTCTTTCCTAACAACCCTAAACATAACCCTAACCAGAACAAGAAGCTGAACCCGAGTTAGACCCGAAAAAACACGTACGGTGCCACTTTATGCCATCAAAAAGTGCTCTCAGCGGAAGCCTTTGGGTACACCTGAGCTCCCTGGGGGAGCCTTTACGCAACCCCACACTCAACAGGACTCTGCGTCTTCACTCTTTCCTAACAACCCTAAACATAACCCTAACCGGAACAGGAAAATGAACCTGAGTTAGACCCGAAAAAACACGTACGGTGCCACTTTCTGCCATCAAAAAGTGCTCTCAGCGGAAGCCTTTGGGTACACCTGAACTCCCTGGGGGAGCCTTTACGCAACCCCACACTCAACAGGACTCTGCGTCTTCACTCTTTCCTAACAACCCTAAACATAACCCTAACCGGAACAGGACAAGGAACCTGAGTTAGACCCGAAAAAACACGTACGGTGCCACTTTCTGCCATCAAAAAGTGCTCTCAGCGGAAGCCTTTGGGTACACCTGAACTCCCTGGGGGAGCCTTTACGCAACCCCACACTCAACAGGACTCTGCGTCTTCACTCTTTCGTAACAACCCTAAACATAACCCTAACCGGAACAAGAAGCTGAACCCGAGTTAGACCCGAAAAAACATGTACGGTGCCACTTTCTGCCATCAAAAAGTGCTCTCAGCGGAAGCCTTCGGGTACACCTGAACTCCCTGGGGGAGCCTTTACGCAACCCCACACTCAACAGGACTCTGCGTCTTCACTCTTTCCTAACAACCCTAAACATAACCCTAACCGGAACAAGAAGCTGAACCCGAGTTAGACCCGAAAAAACACGTACGGTGCCACTTTCTGCCATCAAAAAGTGCTCTCAGCGGAAGCCTTTGGGTACACCTGAACTCCCTGGGGGAGCCTTTACGCAACCCCACACTCAACAGGACTCTGTCTCTTCACTCTTTCCTAACAACCCTAAACATAACCCTAACCGGAACAAGAAGCTGAACCCGAGTTAGACCCGGAAAAACACGCACGGTGCCACTTTCTGCCATCAAAAAGTGCTCTCAGAGGAAGCCTTCGGGTACACCTGAATTCCCTGGGGGAGCCTTTACGCAACCCCACACTCAACAGGACTCTGCGTCTTCACTCTTTCCTAACAACCCTAAACATAACCCTAACCGCAACAAGAAGCTGAACCCGAGTTAGACCCGAAAAAACACGCACGGTGCCACTTTATGCCATCAAAAAGTGCTCTCAGCGGAAGCCTTTGGGTACACCTGAGCTCCCTGGGGGAGCCTTTACGCAACCCCACACTCAACAGGACTCTGCGTCTTCACTCTTTCCTAACAACCCTAAACATAACCCTAACCGGAACAGGAAAATGAACCTGAGTTAGACCCGAAAAAACACGTACGGTGCCACTTTCTGCCATCAAAAAGTGCTCTCAGCGGAAGCCTTCGGGTACACCTGAACTCCCTGGGGGAGCCTTTACGCAACCCCACACTCAACAGGACTCTGCGTCTTCACTCTTTCCTAACAACCCTAAACATAACCCTAACCGGAACAAGAAGCTGAACCCGAGTTAGACCCGGAAAAACACGTACGGTGCCACTTTCTGCCATCAAAAAGTGCTCTCAGCGGAAGCCTTTGGGTACACCTGAACTCCCTGGGGGAGCCTTTACGCAACCCCACACTCAACAGGACTCTGCGTCTTCACTCTTTCCTAACAACCCTAAACATAACCCTAACCAGAACAAGAAGCTGAACCCGAGTTAGACCCGAAAAAACACGCACGGTGCCACTTTCTGCCATCAAAAAGTGCTCTCAGCGGAAGCCTTTGGGTACACCTGAACTCCCTGGGGGAGCCTTTACTCATCCCCACACTCAACAGGACTCTGCGTCTTCACTCTTTCCTAACAACCCTAAACATAACCCTCACCGCAACAAGAAGCTGAACCCGAGTTAGACCCGAAAAAACACGTACGGTGCCACTTTCTGCCATCAAAAAGTACTCTCAGCGGAAGCCTTTGGGTACACCTGAACTCCCTGGGGGAGCCTTTACGCAACCCCACACTCAACAGGACTCTGCGTCTTCACTCTTTCCTAACAACCCTAAACATAACCCTAACCGGAACAAGAAGCTGAACCCGAGTTAGACCCGAAAAAACACGTACGGTGCCACTTTCTGCCATCAAAAAGTGCTCTCAGCGGAAGCCTTCGGGTACACCTGAACTCCCTGGGGGAGCCTTTACGCAACCCCACACTCAACAGGACTCTGCGTCTTCACTCTTTCCTAACAACCCTAAACATAACCCTAACCGGAACAAGAAGCTGAACCCGAGTTAGACCCGGAAAAACACGCACGGTGCCACTTTCTGCCATCAAAAAGTGCTCTCAGAGGAAGCCTTCGGGTACACCTGAATTCCCTGGGGGAGCCTTTACGCAACCCCACACTCAACAGGACTCTGCGTCTTCACTCTTTCCTAACAACCCTAAACATAACCCTAACCGCAACAAGAAGCTGAACCCGAGTTAGACCCGAAAAAACACGCACGGTGCCACTTTATGCCATCAAAAAGTGCTCTCAGCGGAAGCCTTTGGATACACCTGAGCTCCCTGGGGGAGCCTTTACGCAACCCCACACTCAACAGGACTCTGCGTCTTCACTCTTTCCTAACAACCCTAAACATAACCCTAACCGGAACAGGAAAATGAACCTGAGTTAGACCCGAAAAAACACGTACGGTGCCACTTTCTGCCATCAAAAAGTGCTCTCAGCGGAAGCCTTCGGGTACACCTGAACTCCCTGGGGGAGCCTTTACGCAACCCCACACTCAACAGGACTCTGCGTCTTCACTCTTTCCTAACAACCCTAAACATAACCCTAACCGGAACAAGAAGCTGAACCCGAGTTAGACCCGGAAAAACACGTACGGTGCCACTTTCTGCCATCAAAAAGTGCTCTCAGCGGAAGCCTTTGGGTACACCTGAACTCCCTGGGGGAGCCTTTACGCAACCCCACACTCAACAGGACTCTGCGTCTTCACTCTTTCCTAACAACCCTAAACATAACCCTAACCAGAACAAGAAGCTGAACCCGAGTTAGACCCGAAAAAACACGCACGGTGCCACTTTCTGCCATCAAAAAGTGCTCTCAGCGGAAGCCTTTGGGTACACCTGAACTCCCTGGGGGAGCCTTTACTCATCCCCACACTCAACAGGACTCTGCGTCTTCACTCTTTCCTAACAACCCTAAACATAACCCTCACCGCAACAAGAAGCTGAACCCGAGTTAGACCCGAAAAAACACGTACGGTGCCACTTTCTGCCATCAAAAAGTACTCTCAGCGGAAGCCTTTGGGTACACCTGAACTCCCTGGGGGAGCCTTTACGCAACCCCACACTCAACAGGACTCTGCGTCTTCACTCTTTCCTAACAACCCTAAACATAACCCTAACCGGAACAGGAAAATGAACCTGAGTTAGACCCGAAAAAACACGTACGGTGCCACTTTTTGCCGTCAAAAAGTGCTCTCAGCGGAAGCCTTCTGGTACTCCTGAACTCCCTGGGGGAGCCTTTACGCAACCCCACACTCAACAGGACTCTGCGTCTTCACTCTTTCCTAACAACCCTAAACATAACACTAACCGGAAAAAGAAGCTGAACCCGAGTTAGACCCGAAAAAACACGTACGGTGCCACTTTCTGCCATCAAAAAGTGCTCTCAGCGGAAGCCTTTGGGTACACCTGAACTCCCTGGGGGAGCCTTTACGCAACCCCACACTCAACAGGACTCTGCGTCTTCACTCTTTCCTAACAACCCTAAACATAACCCTAACCGGAACAAGAAGCTGAACCCGAGTTAGACCCGAAAAAACACGTACGGTGCCACTTTCTGCCATCAAAAAGTGCTCTCAGCGGAAGCCTTTGGGTACACCTGAACTCCCTGGGGGAGCCTTTACGCAACCCCACACTCAACAGGACTCTGCGTCTTCACTCTTTCCTAACAACCCTAAACATAACCCTAACCGCAACAAGAAGCTGAACCCGAGTTAGACCCGAAAAATCACGTACGGTGCCACTTTCTGCCATCAAAAAGTGCTCTCAGCGGAAGCCTTTGGGTACACCTGAACTCCCTGGGGGAGCCTTTACGCAACCCCACACTCAACAGGACTCTGCGTCTTCACTCTTTCCTAACAACCCTAAACATAACCCTAACCGCAACAAGAAGCTGAATCCGAGTTAGACCCGAAAAAACACGTACGGTGCCACTTTATGCCATCAAAAACTGCTCTCAGCGGAAGCCTTTGGGTACACCTGAACTCCCTGGGGGAGCCTTTACGCAACCCCACACTCAACAGGACTCTGCGTCTTCACTCTTTCCTAACAACCCTAAACATAACCCTAACCGGAACAAGAAGCTGAACCCGAGTTAGACCCGAAAAAACACGTACGGTGCCACTTTCTGCCATCAAAAAGTGCTCTCAGCGGAAGCCTTCGGGTACACCTGAACTCCCTGGGGGAGCCTTTACGCAACCCCACACTCAACAGGACTCTGCGTCTTCACTCTTTCCTAACAACCCTAAACATAACCCTAACCGGAACAAGAAGCTGAACCCGAGTTAGACCCGAAAAAACACGTACGGTGCCACTTTCTGCCATCAAAAAGTGCTCTCAGCGGAAGCCTTTGGGTACACCTGAACTCCCTGGGGGAGCCTTTACGCAACCCCACACTCAACAGGACTCTGTCTCTTCACTCTTTCCTAACAACCCTAAACATAACCCTAACCGGAACAAGAAGCTGAACCCGAGTTAGACCCGGAAAAACACGCACGGTGCCACTTTCTGCCATCAAAAAGTGCTCTCAGAGGAAGCCTTCGGGTACACCTGAATTCCCTGGGGGAGCCTTTACGCAACCCCACACTCAACAGGACTCTGCGTCTTCACTCTTTCCTAACAACCCTAAACATAACCCTAACCGCAACAAGAAGCTGAACCCGAGTTAGACCCGAAAAAACACGTACGGTGCCACTTTCTGCCATCAAAAAGTGCTCTCAGCGGAAGCCTTTGGGTACACCTGAGCTCCCTGGGGGAGCCTTTACGCAACCCCACACTCAACAGGACTCTGCGTCTTCACTCTTTCCTAACAACCCTAAACATAACCCTAACCGGAACAGGAAAATGAACCTGAGTTAGACCCGAAAAAACACGTACGGTGCCACTTTCTGCCATCAAAAAGTGCTCTCAGCGGAAGCCTTCGGGTACACCTGAACTCCCTGGGGGAGCCTTTACGCAACCCCACACTCAACAGGACTCTGCGTCTTCACTCTTTCCTAACAACCCTAAACATAACCCTTAACCGGAACAAGAAGCTGAACCCGAGTTAGACCCGAAAAAACACGTACGGTGCCACTTTCTGCCATCAAAAAGTGCTCTCAGCGGAAGCCTTTGGGTACACCTGAACTCCCTGGGGGAGCCTTTACGCAACCCCACACTCAACAGGACTCTGTCTCTTCACTCTTTCCTAACACCCTAAACATAACCCTAACCAGAACAAGAAGCTGAACCCGAGTTAGACCCGAAAAAACACGCACGGTGCCACTTTCTGCCATCAAAAAGTGCTCTCAGCGGAAGCCTTTGGGTACACCTGAACTCCCTGGGGGAGCCTTTACGCATCCCCACACTCAACAGGACTCTGCGTCTTCACTCTTTCCTAACAACCCTAAACATAACACTAACCGGAACAAGAAGCTGAACCCGAGTTAGACCCGAAAAAACACGTACGGTGCCACTTTCTGCCATCAAAAAGTGCTCTCAGCGGAAGCCTTTGGGTACACCTGAACTCCCTGGGGGAGCCTTTACGCAACCCCACACTCAACAGGACTCTGCGTCTTCACTCTTTCCTAACAACCCTAAACATAACCCTAACCTCAACAAGAAGCTGAACCCGAGTTAGACCCGAAAAAACACGTACGGTGCCACTTTCTGCCATCAAAAAGTGCTCTCAGCGGAAGCCTTTGGGTACACCTGAACTCCCTGGGGGAGCCTTTACGCAACCCCACACTCAACAGGACTCTGCGTCTTCACTCTTTCCTAACAACCCTAAACATAACCCTAACCGCAACAAGAAGCTGAACCCGAGTTAGACCCGAAAAATCACGTACGGTGCCACTTTCTGCCATCAAAAAGTGCTCTCAGCGGAAGCCTTTGGGTACACATGAACTCCCTGGGGGAGCCTTTACGCAACCCCACACTCAACAGGACTCTGCGTCTTCACTCTTTCCTAACAACCCTAAACATAACCCTAACCGGAACAAGAAGCTGAACCCGAGTTAGACCCGGAAAAACACGTACGGTGCCACTTTCTGCCATCAAAAAGTGCTCTCAGCGGAAGCCTTCGGGTACACCTGAATTCCCTGGGGGAGCCTTTACGCAACCCCACACTCAACAGGACTCTGCGTCTTCACTCTTTCCTAACAACCCTAAAAATAACCCTAACCGCAACAAGAAGCTGAACCCGAGTTAGACCCGAAAAAACACGTACGGTGCCACTTTCTGCCATCAAAAAGTGCTCTCAGCGGAAGCCTTTGGGTACACCTGAACTCCCTGGGGGAGCCTTTACGCAACCCCACACTCAACAGGACTCTGCGTCTTCACTCTTTCCTAACAACCCTAAAGATAACCCTAACCGCAACAAGAAGCTGAACCCGAGTTAGACGCGAAAAAACACGCACGGTGCCACTTTATGCCATCAAAAAGTGCTCTCAGCGGAAGCCTTTGGGGACACCTGAGCTCCCTGGGGGAGCCTTTACGCAACCCCACACTCAACAGGACTCTGCGTCTTCACTCTTTCCTAACAACCCTAAACATAACCCTCACCGGAACAGGAAAATGAACCTGAGTTAGACCCGAAAAAACACGTACGGTGCCACTTTCTGCCATCAAAAAGTGCTCTCAGCGGAAGCCTTCGGGTACACCTGAACTCCCTGGGGGAGCCTTTACGCAACCCCACACTCAACAGGACTCTGCGTCTTCACTCTTTCCTAACAACCCTAAACATAACCCTAACCGGAACAAGAAGCTGAACCCGAGTTAGACCCGAAAAAACACGTACGGTGCCACTTTCTGCCATCAAAAAGTGCTCTCAGCGGAAGCCTTTGGGTACACCTGAACTCCCTGGGGGAGCCTTTACGCAACCCCACACTCAACAGGACTCTGCGTCTTCACTCTTTCCTAACAACCCTAAACATAACCCTAACCGGAACAAGAAGCTGAACCCGAGTTAGACCCGAAAAATCACGTACAGTGCCACTTTCTGCCATCAAAAAGTGCTCTCAGCGGAAGCCTTTGGGTACAGCTGAACTCCCTGGGGGAGCCTTTACGCAACCCCACACTCAACAGGACTCTGCGTCTTCACTCTTTCCTAACAACCCTAAACATAACCCTAACCGGAACAAGAAGCTGAACCCGAGTTAGACCCGAAAAAACATGTACGGTGCCACTTTCTGCCATCAAAAAGTGCAATCAGCGGAAGCCTTTGGGTACACCTGAACTCCCTGGGGGAGCCTTTACGCAACCCCACACTCAACAGGACTCTGTCTCTTCACTCTTTCCTAACAACCCTAAACATAACCCTAACCGGAACAGGAAGCTGAACGCGAGTTAGACCCGAAAAATCATGTACGGTGCCACTTTCTGCCATCAAAAAGTGCTCTCAGCGGAAGCCTTTGGGTACTCCTGAACTCCCTGGGGGAGCCTTTACGCAACCCCACACTCAACAGGACTCTGCGTCTTCACTCTTTCCTAACAACCCTAAACATAACACTAACCGGAAAAAGAAGCTGAACCCGAGTTAGACCCGAAAAAACACGTACGGTGCCACTTTCTGCCATCAAAAAGTGCTCTCAGCGGAAGCCTTTGGGTACACCTGAACTCCCTGGGGGAGCCTTTACGCAACCCCACACTCAACAGGACTCTGCGTCTTCACTCTTTCCTAACAACCCTAAACATAACCCTAACCGGAACAAGAAGCTGAACCCGAGTTAGACCCGAAAAAACACGTACGGTGCCACTTTCTGCCATCAAAAAGTGCTCTCAGCGGAAGCCTTTGGGTACACCTGAACTCCCTGGGGGAGCCTTTACGCAACCCCACACTCAACAGGACTCTGCGTCTTCACTCTTTCCTAACAACCCTAAACATAACCCTAACCGCAACAAGAATCTGAACCCGAGTTAGACCCGAAAAATCACGTACGGTGCCACTTTCTGCCATCAAAAAGTGCTCTCAGCGGAAGCCTTTGGGTACACCTGAACTCCCTGGGGGAGCCTTTACGCAACCCCACACTCAACAGGACTCTGCGTCTTCACTCTTTCCTAACAACCCTAAACATAACCCTAACCGGAACAAGAAGCTGAACCCGAGTTAGACCCGGAAAAACACGTACGGTGCCACTTTCTGCCATCAAAAAGTGCTCTCAGCGGAAGCCTTCGGGTACACCTGAATTCCCTGGGGGAGCCTTTACGCAACCCCACACTCAACAGGACTCTGCGTCTTCACTCTTTCCTAACAACCCTAAAAATAACCCTAACCGCAACAAGAAGCTGAACCCGAGTTAGACCCGAAAAAACACGTACGGTGCCACTTTCTGCCATCAAAAAGTGCTCTCAGCGGAAGCCTTTGGGTACACCTGAACTCCCTGGGGGAGCCTTTACGCAACCCCACACTCAACAGGACTCTGCGTCTTCACTCTTTCCTAACAACCCTAAAGATAACCCTAACCGCAACAAGAAGCTGAACCCGAGTTAGACCTGAAAAAACACGCACGGTGCCACTTTATGCCATCAAAAAGTGCTCTCAGCGGAAGCCTTTGGGGACACCTGAGCTCCCTGGGGGAGCCTTTACGCAACCCCACACTCAACAGGACTCTGCGTCTTCACTCTTTCCTAACAACCCTAAACATAACCCTCACCGGAACAGGAAAATGAACCTGAGTTAGACCCGAAAAAACACGTACGGTGCCACTTTCTGCCATCAAAAAGTGCTCTCAGCGGAAGCCTTCGGGTACACCTGAACTCCCTGGGGGAGCCTTTACGCAACCCCACACTCAACAGGACTCTGCGTCTTCACTCTTTCCTAACAACCCTAAACATAACCCTAACCGGAACAAGAAGCTGAACCCGAGTTAGACCCGAAAAAACACGTACGGTGCCACTTTCTGCCATCAAAAAGTGCTCTCAGCGGAAGCCTTTGGGTACACCTGAACTCCCTGGGGGAGCCTTTACGCAACCCCACACTCAACAGGACTCTGCGTCTTCACTCTTTCCTAACAACCCTAAACATAACCCTAACCGGAACAAGAAGCTGAACCCGAGTTAGACCCGAAAAAACATGTACGGTGCCACTTTCTGCCATCAAAAAGTGCTCTCAGCGGAAGCCTTTGGGTACTCCTGAACTCCCTGGGGGAGCCTTTACGCAACCCCACACTCAACAGGACTCTGCGTCTTCACTCTTTCCTAACTACCCTAAACATAACCCTAACCGGAACAAGAAGCTGAACCCGAGTTAGACCCGAAAAATCACGTACGGTGCCACTTTCTGCCATCAAAAAGTGCTCTCAGCGGAAGCCTTTGGGTACACCTGAACTCCCTGGGGGAGCCTGTACGCAACCCAACACTCAACAGGACTCTGCGTCTTCACTCTTTCCTAACAACCCTAAACATAACCCTAACCGGAACAAGAAGCTGAACCCGAGTTAGACCCGAAAAAACACGCACGGTGCCACTTTCTGCCATCAAAAAGTGCTCTCAGCGGAAGCCTTTCGGTACACCTGAACTCCCTGGGGGAGCCTTTACGCAACCCCACACTCAACAGGACTCTGCCTCTTCACTCTTTCCTAACAACCCTAAACATAACCCTAACCGGAACAAGAAGCTGAACCCGAGTTAGACCCGAAAAAACACGTACGGTGCCACTTTCTGCCATCAAAAAGTGCTCTCAGCGGAAGCCTTTGGGTACACCTGAACTCCCTGGGGGAGCCTTTACGCAACCCCACACTCAACAGGACTCTGCGTCTTCACTCTTTCCTAACAACCCTAAACATAACCCTAACCGCAACAAGAAGCTGAACCCGAGTTAGACCCGAAAAATCACGTACGGTGCCACTTTCTGCCATCAAAAAGTGCTCTCAGTGGAAGCCTTTGGGTACACATGAACTCCCTGGGGGAGCCTTTACGCAACCCCACACTCAACAGGACTCTGCGTCTTCACTCTTTCCTAACAACCCTAAACATAACCCTAACCGGAACAAGAAGCTGAACCCGAGTTAGACCCGAAAAAACATGTACGGTGCCACTTTCTGCCATCAAAAAGTGCTCTCAGCGGAAGCCTTTGGGTACACCTGAACTCCCTGGGGGAGCCTTTACGCAACCCCACACTCAACAGGACTCTGTCTCTTCACTCTTTCCTAACAACCCTAAACATAACCCTAACCGGAACAGGAAGCTGAACGCGAGTTAGACCCGAAAAATCATGTACGGTGCCACTTTCTGCCATCAAAAAGTGCTCTCAGCGGAAGCCTTTGGGTACACCTGAACTCCCTGGGGGAGCCTTTACGCAACCCCACACTCAACAGGACTCTGCGTCTTCACTCTTTCCTAACAACCCTAAACATAACCCTAACCGGAACAAGAAGCTGAACCCGAGTTAGACCCGAAAAATCACGTACGGTGCCACTTTCTGCCATCAAAAAGTGCTCTCAGCGGAAGCCTTTGGGTACACCTGAACTCCCTGGGGGAGCCTGTACGCAACCCAACACTCAACAGGACTCTGCGTCTTCACTCTTTCCTAACAACCCTAAACATAACCCTAACCGCAACAAGAAGCTGAACCCGAGTTAGACCCGAAAAAACACGTACGGTGCCACTTTCTGCCATCAAAAAGTGCTCTCAGCGGAAGCCTTTGGGTACACCTGAACTCCCTAGGGGAGCCTTTACGCAACCCCACACTCAACAGGACTCTGCGTCTTCACTCTTTCCTAACAACCCTAAACATAACCCTCATCGGAACAAGAAGCTGAACCCGAGTTAGACCCGGAAAAACACGTACGGTGCCACTTTCTGCCATCAAAAAGTGCTCTCAGTGGAAGCCTTTGGGTACACATGAACTCCCTGGGGGAGCCTTTACGCAACCCCACACTCAACAGGACTCTGCGTCTTCACTCTTTCCTAACAACCCTAAACATAACCCTAACCGGAACAAGAAGCTGAACCCGAGTTAGACCCGAAAAAACATGTACGGTGCCACTTTCTGCCATCAAAAAGTGCAATCAGCGGAAGCCTTTGGGTACACCTGAACTCCCTGGGGGAGCCTTTACGCAACCCCACACTCAACAGGACTCTGCGTCTTCACTCTTTCCTAACAACCCTAAACATAACCCTAACCGGAACAGGAAGCTGAACGCGAGTTAGACCCGAAAAATCATGTACGGTGCCACTTTCTGCCATCAAAAAGTGCTCTCAGCGGAAGCCTTTGGGTACTCCTGAACTCCCTGGGGGAGCCTTTACGCAACCCCACACTCAACAGGACTCTGCGTCTTCACTCTTTCCTAACAACCCTAAACATAACCCTAACCGGAACAAGAAGCTGAACCCGAGTTAGACCCGAAAAAACACGCACGGTGCCACTTTCTGCCATCAAAAAGTGCTCTCAGCGGAAGCCTTTCGGTACACCTGAACTCCCTGGGGGAGCCTTTACGCAACCCCACACTCAACAGGACTCTGCCTCTTCACTCTTTCCTAACAACCCTAAACATAACCCTAACCGGAACAAGAAGCTGAACCCGAGTTAGACCCGAAAAAACACGTACGGTGCCACTTTCTGCCATCAAAAAGTGCTCTCAGCGGAAGCCTTTGGGTACACCTGAACTCCCTGGGGGAGCCTTTACGCAACCCCACACTCAACAGGACTCTGCGTCTTCACTCTTTCCTAACAACCCTAAACATAACCCTAACCGCAACAAGAAGCTGAACCCGAGTTAGACCCGAAAAATCACGTACGGTGCCACTTTCTGCCATCAAAAAGTGCTCTCAGTGGAAGCCTTTGGGTACACATGAACTCCCTGGGGGAGCCTTTACGCAACCCCACACTCAACAGGACTCTGCGTCTTCACTCTTTCCTAACAACCCTAAACATAACCCTAACCGCAACAAGAAGCTGAACCCGAGTTAGACCCGAAAAAACATGTACGGTGCCACTTTCTGCCATCAAAAAGTGCTCTCAGCGGAAGCCTTTGGGTACACCTGAACTCCCTGGGGGAGCCTTTACGCAACCCAACACTCAACAGGACTCTGCGTCTTCACTCTTTCCTAACAACCCTAAACATAACCCTAACCGGAACAGGAAGCTGAACGCGAGTTAGACCCGAAAAATCATGTACGGTGCCACTTTCTGCCATCAAAAAGTGCTCTCAGCGGAAGCCTTTGGGTACTCCTGAACTCCCTGGGGGAGCCTTTACGCAACCCCACACTCAACAGGACTCTGCGTCTTCACTCTTTCCTAACAACCCTAAACATAACCCTAACCGCAACAAGAAGCTGAACCCGAGTTAGACCCGAAAAATCACGTACGGTGCCACTTTCTGCCATCAAAAAGTGCTCTCAGCGGAAGCCTTTGGGTACACCTGAACTCCCTGGGGGAGCCTGTACGCAACCCAACACTCAACAGGACTCTGCGTCTTCACTCTTTCCTAACAACCCTAAACATAACCCTAACCGCAACAAGAAGCTGAACCCGAGTTAGACCCGAAAAAACACGTACGGTGCCACTTTCTGCCATCAAAAAGTGCTCTCAGCGGAAGCCTTTCGGTACACCTGAACTCCCTGGGGGAGCCTTTACGCAACCCCACACTCAACAGGACTCTGCCTCTTCACTCTTTCCTAACAACCCTAAACATAACCCTAACCGGAACAAGAAGCTGAACCCGAGTTAGACCCGAAAAAACACGTACGGTGCCACTTTCTGCCATCAAAAAGTGCTCTCAGCGGAAGCCTTTGGGTACACCTGAACTCCCTGGGGGAGCCTTTACGCAACCCCACACTCAACAGGACTCTGCGTCTTCACTCTTTCCTAACAACCCTAAAGATAACCCTAACCGGAACAAGAAGCTCAACCCGAGTTAGACCCGAAAAAACACGTACGGTGCCACTTTCTGCCATCAAAAAGTGCTCTCAGCGGAAGCCTTTGGGTACACCTGAACTCCCTAGGGGAGCCTTTACGCAACCCCACACTCAACAGGACTCTGCGTCTTCACTCTTTCCTAACAACCCTAAACATAACCCTCACCGGAACAAGAAGCTGAACCCGAGTTAGACCCGGAAAAACACGTACGGTGCCACTTTCTGCCATCAAAAAGTGCTCTCAGCGGAAGCCTTTGGGTACACCTGAACTCCCTGGGGGAGCCTTTACGCAACCCCACACTCAACAGGACTCTGCGTCTTCACTCTTTCCTAACAACCCTAAAGATAACCCTAACCGGAACAAGAAGCTGGACCCGAGTTAGACCCGAAAAAACACGCACGGTGCCACTTTCTGCCATCAAAAAGTGCTCTCAGCGGAAGCCTTTGGGTACACCTGAACTCCCTGGGAGAGCCTTTACGCAACCCCACACTCAACAGGACACTGCCTCTTCACTCTTTCCTAACAACCCTAAACATAACCCTAACCAGAACAAGAAGCTGAACCCGAGTTAGACCCGAAAAAACACGTACGGTGCCACTTTCTGCCATCAAAAAGTGCTCTCAGCGGAAGCCTTTGGGTACACCTGAGCTCCCTGGGGGAGCCTTTACGCAACCCCACACTCAACAGGACTCTGCGTCTTCACTCTTTCCTAACAACCCTAAACATAACCCTAACCGGAACAGGAAAATGAACCTGAGTTAGACCCGAAAAAACACGTACGGTGCCACTTTCTGCCATCAAAAAGTGCTCTCAGCGGAAGCCTTCGGGTACACCTGAACTCCCTGGGGGAGCCTTTACGCAACCCCACACTCAACAGGACTCTGCGTCTTCACTCTTTCCTAACAACCCTAAACATAACCCTAACCGCAACAAGAAGCTCAACCCGAGTTAGACCCGAAAAAACACGTACGGTGCCACTTTCTGCCATCAAAAAGTGCTCTCAGCGGAAGCCTTTGGGTACACCTGAACTCCCTGGGGGAGCCTTTACGCAACCCCACACTCAACAGGACTCTGCGTCTTCACTCTTTCCTAACAACCCTAAACATAACCCTAACCGCAACAAGAAGCTGAACCCGAGGTAGACCCGAAAAAACACGTACGGTGCCACTTTCTGCCATCAAAAAGTGCTCTCAGCGGAAGCCTTTGGGTACACCTGAACTCCCTAGGGGAGCCTTTACGCAACCCCACACTCAACAGGACTCTGCGTCTTCACTCTTTCCTAACAACCCTAAACATAACCCTCACCGGAACAAGAAGCTGAACCCGAGTTAGACCCGGAAAAACACGTACGGTGCCACTTTCTGCCATCAAAAAGTGCTCTCAGCGGAAGCCTTCGGGTACACCTGAATTCCCTGGGGGAGCCTTTACACAACCCCACACTCAACAGGACTCTGCGTCTTCACTCTTTCCTAACAACCCTAAACATAACCCTCACCGCAACAAGAAGCTGAACCCGAGTTAGACCCGAAAAAACACGTACGGTGCCACTTTCTGCCATCAAAAAGTGCTCTCAGCGGAAGCCTTTGGGTACACCTGAACTCCCTGGGGGAGCCTTTACGCAACCCCACACTCAACAGGACTCTGCGTCTTCACTCTTTCCTAACAACCCTAAACATAACCCTAACCGGAACAAGAAGCTGAACCTGAGTTAGACCCGAAAAAACACGTACGGTGCCACTTTCTGCCATCAAAAAGTGCTCTCAGCGGAAGCCTTCGGGTACACCTGAACTCCCTGGGGGAGCCTTTACGCAACCCCACACTCAACAGGACTCTGCGTCTTCACTCTTTCCTAACAACCCTAAACATAACCCTAACCGCAACAAGAAGCTCAACCCGAGTTAGACCCGAAAAAACACGTACGGTGCCACTTTCTGCCATCAAAAAGTGCTCTCAGCAGAAGCCTTTGGGTACACCTGAACTCCCTGGGGGAGCCTTTACGCAACCCCACACTCAACAGGACTCTGTCTCTTCACTCTTTCCTAACAACCCTAAACATAACCCTAACCGGAACAGGAAGCTGAACCCGAGTTAGACCCGAAAAAACACGTACGGTGCCACTTTCTGCCATCAAAAAGTGCTCTCAGCGGAAGCCTTTGGGTACTCCTGAACTCCCTGGGGGAGCCTTTACGCAACCCCACACTCAACAGGACTCTGCGTCTTCACTCTTTCCTAACAACCCTAAAGATAACCCTAACCGCAACAAGAAGCTGAACCCGAGTTAGACCTGAAAAAACACGCACCGTGCCACTTTATGCCATCAAAAAGTGCTCTCAGCGGAAGCCTTTGGGGACACCTGAGCTCCCTGGGGGAGCCTTTACGCAACCCCACACTCAACAGGACTCTGCGTCTTCACTCTTTCCTAACAACCCTAAACATAACCCTCACCGGAACAGGAAAATGAACCTGAGTTAGACCCGAAAAAACACGTACGGTGCCACTTTCTGCCATCAAAAAGTGCTCTCAGCGGAAGCCTTCGGGTACACCTGAACTCCCTGGGGGAGCCTTTACGCAACCCCACACTCAACAGGACTCTGCGTCTTCACTCTTTCCTAACAACCCTAAACATAACCCTAACCGGAACAAGAAGCTGAACCCGAGTTAGACCCGAAAAAACACGTACGGTGCCACTTTCTGCCATCAAAAAGTGCTCTCAGCGGAAGCCTTTGGGTACACCTGAACTCCCTGGGGGAGCCTTTACGCAACCCCACACTCAACAGGACTCTGCGTCTTCACTCTTTCCTAACAACCCTAAACATAACCCTAACCGGAACAAGAAGCTGAACCCGAGTTAGACCCGAAAAAACATGTACGGTGCCACTTTCTGCCATCAAAAAGTGCAATCAGCGGAAGCCTTTGGGTACACCTGAACTCCCTGGGGGAGCCTTTACGCAACCCCACACTCAACAGGACTCTGTCTCTTCACTCTTTCCTAACAACCCTAAACATAACCCTAACCGGAACAGGAAGCTGAACGCGAGTTAGACCCGAAAAAACATGTACGGTGCCACTTTCTGCCATCAAAAAGTGCTCTCAGCGGAAGCCTTTGGGTACTCCTGAACTCCCTGGGGGAGCCTTTACGCAACCCCACACTCAACAGGACTCTGCGTCTTCACTCTTTCCTAACAACCCTAAACATAACCCTAACCGGAACAAGAAGCTGAACCCGAGTTAGACCCGAAAAATCACGTACGGTGCCACTTTCTGCCATCAAAAAGTGCTCTCAGCGGAAGCCTTTGGGTACACCTGAACTCCCTGGGGGAGCCTGTACGCAACCCAACACTCAACAGGACTCTGCGTCTTCACTCTTTCCTAACAACCCTAAACATAACCCTAACCGGAACAAGAAGCTGAACCCGAGTTAGACCCGAAAAAACACGCACGGTGCCACTTTCTGCCATCAAAAAGTGCTCTCAGCGGAAGCCTTTGGGTACACCTGAACTCCCTGGGGGAGCCTTTACGCAACCCCACACTCAACAGGACTCTGCGTCTTCACTCTTTCCTAACAACCCTAAACATAACCCTAACCGGAACAAGAAGCTGAACCCGAGTTAGACCCGAAAAAACACGTACGGTGCCACTTTCTGCCATCAAAAAGTGCTCTCAGCGGAAGCCTTTGGGTACACCTGAACTCCCTGGGGGAGCCTTTACGCAACCCCACACTCAACAGGACTCTGTCTCTTCACTCTTTCCTAACAACCCTAAACATAACCCTAACCGGAACAGGAAGCTGAACGCGAGTTAGACCCGAAAAATCATGTACGGTGCCACTTTCTGCCATCAAAAAGTGCTCTCAGCGGAAGCCTTTGGGTACACCTGAACTCCCTGGGGGAGCCTTTACGCAACCCCACACTCAACAGGACTCTGCGTCTTCACTCTTTCCTAACAACCCTAAACATAACCCTAACCGGAACAAGAAGCTGAACCCGAGTTAGACCCGAAAAATCACGTACGGTGCCACTTTCTGCCATCAAAAAGTGCTCTCAGCGGAAGCCTTTGGGTACACCTGAACTCCCTGGGGGAGCCTGTACGCAACCCAACACTCAACAGGACTCTGCGTCTTCACTCTTTCCTAACAACCCTAAACATAACCCTAACCGCAACAAGAAGCTGAACCCGAGTTAGACCCGAAAAAACACGTACGGTGCCACTTTCTGCCATCAAAAAGTGCTCTCAGCGGAAGCCTTTGGGTACACCTGAACTCCCTAGGGGAGCCTTTACGCAACCCCACACTCAACAGGACTCTGCGTCTTCACTCTTTCCTAACAACCCTAAACATAACCCTCATCGGAACAAGAAGCTGAACCCGAGTTAGACCCGGAAAAACACGTACGGTGCCACTTTCTGCCATCAAAAAGTGCTCTCAGCGGAAGCCTTTGGGTACACCTGAACTCCCTGGGGGAGCCTTTACGCAACCCCACACTCAACAGGACTCTGTCTCTTCACTCTTTCCTAACAACCCTAAACATAACCCTAACCGGAACAAGAAGCTGAACCCGAGTTAGACCCGAAAAAACACGTACGGTGCCACTTTCTGCCATCAAAAAGTGCTCTCAGTGGAAGCCTTTGGGTACACATGAACTCCCTGGGGGAGCCTTTACGCAACCCCACACTCAACAGGACTCTGCGTCTTCACTCTTTCCTAACAACCCTAAACATAACCCTAACCGGAACAAGAAGCTGAACCCGAGTTAGACCCGAAAAAACATGTACGGTGCCACTTTCTGCCATCAAAAAGTGCAATCAGCGGAAGCCTTTGGGTACACCTGAACTCCCTGGGGGAGCCTTTACGCAACCCCACACTCAACAGGACTCTGTCTCTTCACTCTTTCCTAACAACCCTAAACATAACCCTAACCGGAACAGGAAGCTGAACGCGAGTTAGACCCGAAAAATCATGTACGGTGCCACTTTCTGCCATCAAAAAGTGCTCTCAGCGGAAGCCTTTGGGTACTCCTGAACTCCCTGGGGGAGCCTTTACGCAACCCCACACTCAACAGGACTCTGCGTCTTCACTCTTTCCTAACAACCCTAAACATAACCCTAACCGGAACAAGAAGCTGAACCCGAGTTAGACCCGAAAAAACACGCACGGTGCCACTTTCTGCCATCAAAAAGTGCTCTCAGCGGAAGCCTTTCGGTACACCTGAACTCCCTGGGGGAGCCTTTACGCAACCCCACACTCAACAGGACTCTGCCTCTTCACTCTTTCCTAACAACCCTAAACATAACCCTAACCGGAACAAGAAGCTGAACCCGAGTTAGACCCGAAAAAACACGTACGGTGCCACTTTCTGCCATCAAAAAGTGCTCTCAGCGGAAGCCTTTGGGTACACCTGAACTCCCTGGGGGAGCCTTTACGCAACCCCACACTCAACAGGACTCTGCGTCTTCACTCTTTCCTAACAACCCTAAACATAACCCTAACCGCAACAAGAAGCTGAACCCGAGTTAGACCCGAAAAATCACGTACGGTGCCACTTTCTGCCATCAAAAAGTGCTCTCAGTGGAAGCCTTTGGGTACACATGAACTCCCTGGGGGAGCCTTTACGCAACCCCACACTCAACAGGACTCTGCGTCTTCACTCTTTCCTAACAACCCTAAACATAACCCTAACCGCAACAAGAAGCTGAACCCGAGTTAGACCCGAAAAAACATGTACGGTGCCACTTTCTGCCATCAAAAAGTGCTCTCAGCGGAAGCCTTTGGGTACACCTGAACTCCCTGGGGGAGCCTTTACGCAACCCCACACTCAACAGGACTCTGTCTCTTCACTCTTTCCTAACAACCCTAAACATAACCCTAACCGGAACAGGAAGCTGAACGCGAGTTAGACCCGAAAAATCATGTACGGTGCCACTTTCTGCCATCAAAAAGTGCTCTCAGCGGAAGCCTTTGGGTACTCCTGAACTCCCTGGGGGAGCCTTTACGCAACCCCACACTCAACAGGACTCTGCGTCTTCACTCTTTCCTAACAACCCTAAACATAACCCTAACCGCAACAAGAAGCTGAACCCGAGTTAGACCCGAAAAATCACGTACGGTGCCACTTTCTGCCATCAAAAAGTGCTCTCAGCGGAAGCCTTTGGGTACACCTGAACTCCCTGGGGGAGCCTGTACGCAACCCAACACTCAACAGGACTCTGCGTCTTCACTCTTTCCTAACAACCCTAAACATAACCCTAACCGCAACAAGAAGCTGAACCCGAGTTAGACCCGAAAAAACACGTACGGTGCCACTTTCTGCCATCAAAAAGTGCTCTCAGCGGAAGCCTTTCGGTACACCTGAACTCCCTGGGGGAGCCTTTACGCAACCCCACACTCAACAGGACTCTGCCTCTTCACTCTTTCCTAACAACCCTAAACATATCCCTAACCGGAACAAGAAGCTGAACCCGAGTTAGACCCGAAAAAACACGTACGGTGCCACTTTCTGCCATCAAAAAGTGCTCTCAGCGGAAGCCTTTGGGTACACCTGAACTCCCTGGGGGAGCCTTTACGCAACCCCACACTCAACAGGACTCTGCGTCTTCACTCTTTCCTAACAACCCTAAAGATAACCCTAACCGGAACAAGAAGCTGAACCCGAGTTAGACCCGAAAAAACACGTACGGTGCCACTTTCTGCCATCAAAAAGTGCTCTCAGCGGAAGCCTTTGGGTACACCTGAACTCCCTAGGGGAGCCTTTACGCAACCCCACACTCAACAGGACTCTGCGTCTTCACTCTTTCCTAACAACCCTAAACATAACCCTCACCGGAACAAGAAGCTGAACCCGAGTTAGACCCGGAAAAACACGTACGGTGCCACTTTCTGCCATCAAAAAGTGCTCTCAGCGGAAGCCTTCGGGTACACCTGAATTCCCTGGGGGAGCCTTTACACAACCCCACACTCAACAGGACTCTGCGTCTTCACTCTTTCCTAACAACCCTAAACATAACCCTAACCGGAACAAGAAGCTGAACCCGAGTTAGACCCGAAAAATCACGTACGGTGCCACTTTCTGCCATCAAAAAGTGCTCTCAAGTGAAGCCTTTGGGTACACCTCAACTCCCTGGGGGAGCCTTTACACATCCCCACACTCAACAGGACTCTGCGTCTTCACTCTTTCCTAACAACCCTAAAGATAACCCTAACCGGAACAAGAAGCTGAACCCGAGTTAGACCCGAAAAAACACGTACGGTGCCACTTTCTGCCATCAAAAAGTGCTCTCAGCGGAAGCCTTTGGGTACACCTGAACTCCCTGGGGGAGCCTTTACGCAACCCCACACTCAACAGGACTCTGCGTCTTCACTCTTTCCTAACAACCCTAAAGATAACCCTAACCGGAACAAGAAGCTGGACCCGAGTTAGACCCGAAAAAACACGCACGGTGCCACTTTCTGCCATCAAAAAGTGCTCTCAGCGGAAGCCTTTGGGTACACCTGAACTCCCTGGGAGAGCCTTTACGCAACCCCACACTCAACAGGACACTGCCTCTTCACTCTTTCCTAACAACCCTAAACATAACCCTAACCAGAACAAGAAGCTGAACCCGAGTTAGACCCGAAAAAACACGTACGGTGCCACTTTCTGCCATCAAAAAGTGCTCTCAGCGGAAGCCTTTGGGTACACCTGAGCTCCCTGGGGGAGCCTTTACGCAACCCCACACTCAACAGGACTCTGCGTCTTCACTCTTTCCTAACAACCCTAAACATAACCCTAACCGGAACAGGAAAATGAACCCGAGTTAGACCCGAAAAAACACGTACTGTGCCACTTTCTGCCATCAAAAAGTGCTCTCAGCGGAAGCCTTCGGGTACACCTGAACTCCCTGGGGGAGCCTTTACGCAACCCCACACTCAACAGGACTCTGCGTCTTCACTCTTTCCTAACAACCCTAAACATAACCCTAACCGCAACAAGAAGCTCAACCCGAGTTAGACCCGAAAAAACACGTACGGTGCCACTTTCTGCCATCAAAAAGTGCTCTCAGCGGAAGCCTTTGGGTACACCTGAACTCCCTGGGGGAGCCTTTACGCAACCCCACACTCAACAGGACTCTGCGTCTTCACTCTTTCCTAACAACCCTAAAGATAACCCTAACCGGAACAAGAAGCTGAACCCGAGTTAGACCCGAAAAAACACGTACGGTGCCACTTTCTGCCATCAAAAAGTGCTCTCAGCGGAAGCCTTTGGGTACACCTGAACTCCCTAGGGGAGCCTTTACGCAACCCCACACTCAACAGGACTCTGCGTCTTCACTCTTTCCTAACAACCCTAAACATAACCCTCACCGGAACAAGAAGCTGAACCCGAGTTAGACCCGGAAAAACACGTACGGTGCCACTTTCTGCCATCAAAAAGTGCTCTCAGCGGAAGCCTTCGGGTACACCTGAATTCCCTGGGGGAGCCTTTACACAACCCCACACTCAACAGGACTCTGCGTCTTCACTCTTTCCTAACAACCCTAAACATAACCCTCACCGCAACAAGAAGCTGAACCCGAGTTAGACCCGAAAAAACACGTACGGTGCCACTTTCTGCCATCAAAAAGTGCTCTCAGCGGAAGCCTTTGGGTACACCTGAACTCCCTGGGGGAGCCTTTACGCAACCCCACACTCAACAGGACTCTGCGTCTTCACTCTTTCCTAACAACCCTAAACATAACCCTAACCGGAACAAGAAGCTGAACCTGAGTTAGACCCGAAAAAACACGTACGGTGCCACTTTCTGCCATCAAAAAGTGCTCTCAGCGGAAGCCTTCGGGTACACCTGAACTCCCTGGGGGAGCCTTTACGCAACCCCACACTCAACAGGACTCTGCGTCTTCACTCTTTCCTAACAACCCTAAACATAACCCTAACCGCAACAAGAAGCTCAACCCGAGTTAGACCCGAAAAAACACGTACGGTGCCACTTTCTGCCATCAAAAAGTGCTCTCAGCAGAAGCCTTTGGGTACACCTGAACTCCCTGGGGGAGCCTTTACGCAACCCCACACTCAACAGGACTCTGTCTCTTCACTCTTTCCTAACAACCCTAAACATAACCCTAACCGGAACAGGAAGCTGAACCCGAGTTAGACCCGAAAAAACACGTACGGTGCCACTTTCTGCCATCAAAAAGTGCTCTCAGCGGAAGCCTTTGGGTACTCCTGAACTCCCTGGGGGAGCCTTTACGCAACCCCACACTCAACAGGACTCTGCGTCTTCACTCTTTCCTAACAACCCTAAACATAACCCTAACCGCAACAAGAAGCTCAACCCGAGTTAGACCCGAAAAAACACGTACGGTGCCACTTTCTGCCATCAAAAAGTGCTCTCAGCAGAAGCCTTTGGGTACACCTGAACTCCCTGGGGGAGCCTTTACGCAACCCCACACTCAACAGGACTCTGTCTCTTCACTCTTTCCTAACAACCCTAAACATAACCCTAACCGGAACAGGAAGCTGAACCCGAGTTAGACCCGAAAAAACACGCACGGTGCCACTTTCTGCCATCAAAAAGTGCTCTCAGCGGAAGCCTTTGGGTACTCCTGAACTCCCTGGGGGAGCCTTTACGCAACCCCACACTCAACAGGACTCTGCGTCTTCACTCTTTCCTAACAACCCTAAACATAACCCTAACCGCAACAAGAAGCTGAACCCGAGTTAGACCCGAAAAAACACGTACGGTGCCACTTTCTGCCATCAAAAAGTGCTCTCAGCGGAAGCCTTTGGGTACACCTGAACTCCCTGGGGGAGCCTTTACGCAACCCCACACTCAACAGGACTCTGCGTCTTCACTCTTTCCTAACAACCCGAAACATATCCCTAACCGGAACAAGAAGCTGATCCCGAGTTAGACCCGAAAAATCACGTACGGTGCCACTTTCTGCCATCAAAAAGTGCTCTCAGCGGAAGCCTTTGGGTACACCTGAACACCCTGGGGGAGCCTTTACGCATCCCCACACTCAACAGGACTCTGCGTCTTCACTCTTTCCTAACAACCCTAAACATAACCCTAACCGCAACAAGAAGCTGAACCCGAGTTAGACCCGAAAAAACACGTACGGTGCCACTTTCTGCCATCAAAAAGTGCTCTCAGCGGAAGCCTTTGGGTACACCTGAACTCCCTGGGGGAGCCTTTACGCAACCCCACACTCAACAGGACTCTGCGTCTTCACTCTTTCCTAACAACCCTAAACATAACCCTAACCGGAACAAGAAGCTGAACCCGAGTTAGACCCGAAAAAACACGTACGGTGCCACTTTCTGCCATCAAAAAGTGCTCTCAGCGGAAGCCTTTGGGTACACCTGAACTCCCTGGGGGAGCCTTTACGCAACCCCACACTCAACAGGACTCTGCGTCTTCACTCTTTCCTAACAACCCTAAACATAACCCTAACCGGAACAAGAAGCTGAACCCGAGTTAGACCCGAAAAAACACGCACGGTGCCACTTTCTGCCATCAAAAAGTGCTCTCAGCGGAAGCCTTTGGGTACACCTCAGCTCCCTGGGGGAGCCTTTACGCAACCCCACACTCAACAGGACTCTGCGTCTTCACTCTTTCCTAACAACCCTAAACATAACCCTAACCGGAACAGGAAAATGAACCTGAGTTAGACCCGAAAAAACACGTACGGTGCCACTTTCTGCCATCAAAAAGTGCTCTCAGCGGAAGCCTTCGGGTACACCTGAACTCCCTGGGGGAGCCTTTACGCAACCCCACACTCAACAGGACTCTGCGTCTTCACTCTTTCCTAACAACCCTAAACATAACCCTAACCGGAACAAGAAGCTGAACCCGAGTTAGACCCGAAAAAACACGCACGGTGCCACTTTCTGCCATCAAAAAGTGCTCTCAGCGGAAGCCTTTGGGTACACCTGAACTCCCTGGGGGAGCCTTTACGCAACCCCACACTCAACAGGACTCTGCGTCTTCACTCTTTCCTAACAACCCTAAACATAACCCTAACCGGAACAAGAAGCTGAACCCGAGTCAGACCCGGAAAAACACGCACGGTGCCACTTTATGCCATCAAAAAGTGCTCTCAGCGGAAGCCTTTGGGTACACCTGAACTCCCTGGGAGAGCCTTTACGCAACCCCACACTCAACAGGACTCTGCGTCTTCACTCTTTCCTAACAACCCTAAACATAACCCTAACCGGAACAAGAAGCTGAACCCGAGTTAGACCCGAAAAAACACGTACGGTGCCACTTTCTGCCATCAAAAAGTGCTCTCAGCGGAAGCCTTTGGGTACACCTGAGCTCCCTGGGGGAGCCTTTACGCAACCCCACACTCAACAGGACTCTGCGTCTTCACTCTTTCCTAACAACCCTAAACATAACCCTAACCGGAACAGGAAAATGAACCTGAGTTAGACCCGAAAAAACACGTACGGTGCCACTTTCTGCCGTCAAAAAGTGCTCTCAGCGGAAGCCTTTGGATACGCCTGAACTCCCTGGGGGAGCCTTTACGCAACCCCACACTCAACAGGACTCTGCGTCTTCACTCTTTCCTAACAACCCTAAACATAACCCTAACCGCAACAAGAAGCTGAACCCGAGTTAGACCCGAAGAAACACGTACGGTGCCACTTTCTGCCATCAAAAAGTGCTCTCAGCGGAAGCCTTTGGGTACACCTGAACTCCCTGGGGGAGCCTTTACGCAACCCCACACTCAACAGGACTCTGCGTCTTCACTCTTTCCTAACAACCCTAAACATAACCCTAACCGGAACAAGAAGCTGAACCCGAGTTAGACCCGAAAAAACACGTACGGTGCCACTTTCTGCCATCAAAAAGTGCTCTCAGCGGAAGCCTTTGGGTACACCTGAACTCCCTGGGGGAGCCTTTACGCAACCCCACACTCAACAGGACTCTGCGTCTTCACTCTTTCCTAACAACCCTAAACATAACCCTAACCGCAACAAGAAGCTGAACCCGAGTTAGACCCGAAAAAACACGTACGGTGCCACTTTCTGCCATCAAAAAGTGCTCTCAGCGGAAGCCTTTGGGTACACCTGAACTCCCTGGGGGAGCCTTTACGCAACCCCACACTCAACAGGACTCTGCGTCTTCACTCTTTCCTAACAACCCTAAACATAACCCTAACCGGAACAAGAAGCTGAACCCGAGTTAGACCCGAAAAAACACGCACGGTGCCACTTTATGCCATCAAAAAGTGCTCTCAGCGGAAGCCTTTGGGTACACCTGAGCTCCCTGGGGGAGCCTTTACGCAACCCCACACTCAACAGGACTCTGCGTCTTCACTCTTTCCTAACAACCCTAAACATAACCCTAACCGGAACAGGAAAATGAACCCGAGTTAGACCCGAAGAAACACGTACGGTGCCACTTTCTGCCATCAAAAAGTGCTCTCAGCGGAAGCCTTCGGGTACACCTGAACTCCCTGGGGGAGCCTTTACGCAACCCCACACTCAACAGGACTCTGCGTCTTCACTCTTTCCTAACAACCCTAAACATAACCCTAACCGGAACAAGAAGCTGAACCCGAGTTAGACCCGAAAAAACACGTACGGTGCCACTTTCTGCCATCAAAAAGTGCTCTCAGCGGAAGCCTTTGGGTACACCTGAACTCCCTGGGGGAGCCTTTACGCAACCCCACACTCAACAGGACTCTGCGTCTTCACTCTTTCCTAACAACCCTAAACATAACCCTAACCGCAACAAGAAGCTGAACCCGAGTTAGACCCGAAAAAACACGTACGGTGCCACTTTCTGCCATCAAAAAGTGCTCTCAGCGGAAGCCTTTGGGTACACCTGAACTCCCTGGGGGAGCCTTTACGCAACCCCACACTCAACAGGACTCTGCGTCTTCACTCTTTCCTAACAACCCTAAACATAACCCTAACCGGAACAAGAAGCTGAACCCGAGTTAGACCCGAAAAAACACGCACGGTGCCACTTTATGCCATCAAAAAGTGCTCTCAGCGGAAGCCTTTGGGTACACCTGAGCTCCCTGGGGGAGCCTTTACGCAACCCCACACTCAACAGGACTCTGCGTCTTCACTCTTTCCTAACAACCCTAAACATAACCCTAACCGGAACAGGAAAATGAACCTGAGTTAGACCCGAAAAAACACGTACGGTGCCACTTTCTGCCATCAAAAAGTGCTCTCAGCGGAAGCCTTCGGGTACACCTGAACTCCCTGGGGGAGCCTTTACGCAACCCCACACTCAACAGGACTCTGCGTCTTCACTCTTTCCTAACAACCCTAAACATAACCCTAACCGGAACAAGAAGCTGAACCCGAGTTAGACCCGAAAAAACACGTACGGTGCCACTTTCTGCCATCAAAAAGTGCTCTCAGCGGAAGCCTTTGGGTACACCTGAACTCCCTGGGGGAGCCTTTACGCAACCCCACACTCAACAGGACTCTGCGTCTTCACTCTTTCCTAACAACCCTAAACATAACCCTAACCGGAACAAGAAGCTGAACCCGAGTTAGACCCGAAAAAACACGCACGGTGCCACTTTCTGCCATCAAAAAGTGCTCTCAGCGGAAGCCTTCGGGTACACCTGAACTCCCTGGGGGAGCCTTTACGCATCCCCACACTCAACAGGACTCTGCGTCTTCACTCTTTCCTAACAACCCTAAACATAACCCTAACCGGAACAAGAAGCTGAACCCGAGTTAGACCCGAAAAAACACGTACGGTGCCACTTTCTGCCATCAAAAAGTACTCTCAGCGGAAGCCTTCGGGTACACCTGAACTCCCTGGGGGAGCCTTTAGGCAACCCCACACTCAACAGGACTCTGCCTCTTCACTCTTTCCTAACAACCCTAAACATAACCCTAACCTCAACAAGAAGCTGAACCCGAGTCAGACCCGAAAAAACACGCACGGTGCCACTTTATGCCATCAAAAAGTGCTCTCAGCGGAAGCCTTTGGGTACACCTGAACTCCCTGGGGGAGCCTTTACGCAACCCCACACTCAACAGGACTCTGCGTCTTCACTCTTTCCTAACAACCCTAAACATAACCCTAACCGGAACAAGAAGCTGAACCCGAGTTAGACCCGAAAAAACACGTACGGTGCCACTTTCTGCCATCCAAAAGTGCTCTCAGCGGAAGCCTTTGGGTACACCTGAGCTCCCTGGGGGAGCCTTTACGCAACCCCACACTCAACAGGACTCTGCGTCTTCACTCTTTCCTAACAACCCTAAACATAACCCTAACCGGAACAGGAAAATGAACCTGAGTTAGACCCGAAAAAACACGTACGGTGCCACTTTCTGCCGTCAAAAAGTGCTCTCAGCGGAAGCCTTTGGATACGCCTGAACTCCCTGGGGGAGCCTTTACGCAACCCCACACTCAACAGGACTCTGCGTCTTCACTCTTTCCTAACAACCCTAAACATAACCCTAACCGGAACAAGAAGCTGAACCCGAGTTAGACCCGAAAAAACACGTACGGTGCCACTTTCTGCCATCAAAAAGTGCTCTCAGCGGAAGCCTTTGGGTACACCTGAACTCCCTGGGGGAGCCTTTACGCAACCCCACACTCAACAGGACTCTGCGTCTTCACTCTTTCCTAACAACCCTAAACATAACCCTAACCGCAACAAGAAGCTGAACCCGAGTTAGACCCGAAAAAACACGTACGGTGCCACTTTCTGCCATCAAAAAGTGCTCTCAGCGGAAGCCTTTGGGTACACCTGAACTCCCTGGGGGAGCCTTTACGCAACCCCACACTCAACAGGACTCTGCGTCTTCACTCTTTCCTAACAACCCTAAACATAACCCTAACCGCAACAAGAAGCTGAACCCGAGTTAGACCCGAAAAAACACGTACGGTGCCACTTTCTGCCATCAAAAAGTGCTCTCAGCGGAAGCCTTTGGGTACACCTGAACGCCCTGGGGGAGCCTTTACGCAACCCCACACTCAACAGGACTCTGCGTCTTCACTCTTTCCTAACAACCCTAAACATAACCCTAACCGGAACAGGAAAATGAACCTGAGTTAGACCCGAAAAAACACGTACGGTGCCGCTTTCTGCCATCAAAAAGTGCTCTCAGCGGAAGCCTTCGGGTACACCTGAACTCCCTGGGGGAGCCTTTACGCAACCCCACACTCAACAGGACTCTGCGTCTTCACTCTTTCCTAACAACCCTAAACATAACCCTAACCGGAACAAGAAGCTGAACCCGAGTTAGACCCGAAAAAACACGTACGGTGCCACTTTCTGCCATCAAAAAGTGCTCTCAGCGGAAGCCTTTGGGTACACCTGAACTCCCTGGGGGAGCCTTTACGCAACCCCACACTCAACAGGACTCTGCGTCTTCACTCTTTCCTAACAACCCTAAACATAACCCTAACCGGAACAAGAAGCTGAACCCGAGTTAGACCCGAAAAAACACGTACGGTGCCACTTTCTGCCATCAAAAAGTGCTCTCAGCGGAAGCCTTTGGGTACACCTGAACTCCCTGGGGGAGCCTTTACGCATCCCCACACTCAACAGGACTCTGCGTCTTCACTATTTCCTAACAACCCTAAACATAACCCTAACCGGAACAAGAAGCTGAACCCGAGTTAGACCCGAAAAAACACGTACGGTGCCACTTTCTGCCATCAAAAAGTGCTCTCAGCGGAAGCCTTTGGGTACACCTGAACTCCCTGGGGGAGCCTTTACGCAACCCCACACTCAACAGGACTCTGCGTCTTCACTCTTTCCTAACAACCCTAAACATAACCCTAACCGGAACAAGAAGCTGAACCCGAGTCAGACCCGAAAAAACACGCACGGTGCCACTTTATGCCATCAAAAAGTGCTCTCAGCGGAAGCCTTTGGGTACACCTGAACTCCCTGGGAGAGCCTTTACGCAACCCCACACTCAACAGGACTCTGCGTCTTCACTCTTTCCTAACAACCCTAAACATAACCCTAACCGGAACAAGAAGCTGAACCCGAGTTAGACCCGAAAAAACACGTACGGTGCCACTTTCTGCCATCAAAAAGTGCTCTCAGCGGAAGCCTTTGGGTACACCTGAGCTCCCTGGGGGAGCCTTTACGCAACCCCACACTCAACAGGACTCTGCGTCTTCACTCTTTCCTAACAACCCTAAACATAACCCTAACCGGAACAGGAAAATGAACCTGAGTTAGACCCGAAAAAACACGTACGGTGCCACTTTCTGCCGTCAAAAAGTGCTCTCAGCGGAAGCCTTTGGATACGCCTGAACTCCCTGGGGGAGCCTTTACGCAACCCCACACTCAACAGGACTCTGCGTCTTCACTCTTTCCTAACAACCCTAAACATAACCCTAACCTCAACAAGAAGCTGAACCCGAGTTAGACCCGAAAAAACACGTACGGTGCCACTTTCTGCCATCAAAAAGTGCTCTCAGCGGAAGCCTTTGGGTACACCTGAACTCCCTGGGGGAGCCTTTACGCAACCCCACACTCAACAGGACTCTGCGTCTTCACTCTTTCCTAACAACCCTAAACATAACCCTAACCGGAACAAGAAGCTGAACCCGAGTTAGACCCGAAAAAACACGTACGGTGCCACTTTCTGCCATCAAAAAGTGCTCTCAGCGGAAGCCTTTGGGTACACCTGAACTCCCTGGGGGAGCCTTTACGCAACCCCACACTCAACAGGACTCTGCGTCTTCACTCTTTCCTAACAACCCTAAACATAACCCTAACCGCAACAAGAAGCTGAACCCGAGTTAGACCCGAAAAAACACGTACGGTGCCACTTTCTGCCATCAAAAAGTGCTCTCAGCGGAAGCCTTTGGGTACACCTGAACTCCCTGGGGGAGCCTTTACGCAACCCCACACTCAACAGGACTCTGCGTCTTCACTCTTTCCTAACAACCCTAAACATAACCCTAACCGGAACAAGAAGCTGAACCCGAGTTAGACCCGAAAAAACACGCACGGTGCCACTTTATGCCATCAAAAAGTGCTCTCAGCGGAAGCCTTTGGGTACACCTGAGCTCCCTGGGGGAGCCTTTACGCAACCCCACACTCAACAGGACTCTGCGTCTTCACTCTTTCCTAACAACCCTAAACATAACCCTAACCGCAACAAGAAGCTGAACCCGAGTTAGACCCGAAAAAACACGTACGGTGCCACTTTCTGCCATCAAAAAGTGCTCTCAGCGGAAGCCTTCGGGTACACCTGAACTCCCTGGGGGAGCCTTTACGCAACCCCACACTCAACAGGACTCTGCGTCTTCACTCTTTCCTAACAACCCTAAACATAACCCTAACCGGAACAAGAAGCTGAACCCGAGTTAGACCCGAAAAAACACGTACGGTGCCACTTTCTGCCATCAAAAAGTGCTCTCAGCGGAAGCCTTTGGGTACACCTGAACTCCCTGGGGGAGCCTTTACGCAACCCCACACTCAACAGGACTCTGCGTCTTCACTCTTTCCTAACAACCCTAAACATAACCCTAACCTCAACAAGAAGCTGAACCCGAGTTAGACCCGAAAAAACACGCACGGTGCCACTTTCTGCCATCAAAAAGTGCTCTCAGCGGAAGCCTTCGGGTACACCTGAACTCCCTGGGGGAGCCTTTACGCATCCCCACACTCAACAGGACTCTGCGTCTTCACTCTTTCCTAACAACCCTAAACATAACCCTAACCGGAACAAGAAGCTGAACCCGAGTTAGACCCGAAAAAACACGTACGGTGCCACTTTCTGCCATCAAAAAGTACTCTCAGCGGAAGCCTTCGGGTACACCTGAACTCCCTGGGGGAGCCTTTACGCAACCCCACACTCAACAGGACTCTGCCTCTTCACTCTTTCCTAACAACCCTAAACATAACCCTAACCGGAACAAGAAGCTGAACCCGAGTTAGACCCGGTAAAACACGTACGGTGCCACTTTCTGCCATCAAAAAGTGCTCTCAGCGGAAGCCTTCGGGTACACCTGAATTCCCTGGGTGAGCCTTTACGCAACCCCACACTCAACAGGACTCTGCGTCTTCACTCTTTCCTAACAACCCTAAACATAACCCTAACCGCAACAAGAAGCTGAACCCGAGTTAGACCCGAAAAATCACGTACGGTGCCACTTTCTGCCATCCAAAAGTGCTCTCAGCGGAAGCCTTTGGGTACACCTGAACGCCCTGGGGGAGCCTTTACGCAACCCCACACTCAACAGGACTCTGCGTCTTCACTCTTTCCTAACAACCCTAAACATAACCCTCACCGCAACAAGAAGCTGAACCCGAGTTAGACCCGAAAAAACACGTACGGTGCCACTTTCTGCCATCAAAAAGTGCTCTCAGCGGAAGCCTTTGGGTACACCTGAACTCCCTGGGGGAGCCTTTACGCAACCCCACACTCAACAGGACTCTGCGTCTTCACTCTTTCCTAACAACCCTAAACATAACCCTAACCGGAACAAGAAGCTGAACCCGAGTTAGACCCGAAAAAACACGTACGGTGCCACTTTCTGCCATCAAAAAGTGCTCTCAGCGGAAGCCTTTGGGTACACCTGAACTCCCTGGGGGAGCCTTTACGCAACCCCACACTCAACAGGACTCTGCGTCTTCACTCTTTCCTAACAACCCTAAACATAACCCTAACCTCAACAAGAAGCTGAACCCGAGTTAGACCCGAAAAAACACGCACGGTGCCACTTTCTGCCATCAAAAAGTGCTCTCAGCGGAAGCCTTCGGGTACACCTGAACTCCCTGGGGGAGCCTTTACGCATCCCCACACTCAACAGGACTCTGCGTCTTCACTCTTTCCTAACAACCCTAAACATAACCCTAACCGGAACAAGAAGCTGAACCCGAGTTAGACCCGAAAAAACACGTACGGTGCCACTTTCTGCCATCAAAAAGTACTCTCAGCGGAAGCCTTCGGGTACACCTGAACTCCCTGGGGGAGCCTTTACGCAACCCCACACTCAACAGGACTCTGCCTCTTCACTCTTTCCTAACAACCCTAAACATAACCCTAACCGGAACAAGAAGCTGAACCCGAGTTAGACCCGGAAAAACACGTACGGTGCCACTTTCTGCCATCAAAAAGTGCTCTCAGCGGAAGCCTTCGGGTACACCTGAATTCCCTGGGTGAGCCTTTACGCAACCCCACACTCAACAGGACTCTGCGTCTTCACTCTTTCCTAACAACCCTAAACATAACCCTAACCGCAACAAGAAGCTGAACCCGAGTTAGACCCGAAAAAACACGTACGGTGCCACTTTCTGCCATCAAAAAGTGCTCTCAGCGGAAGCCTTTGGGTACACCTGAACGCCCTGGGGGAGCCTTTACGCAACCCCACACTCAACAGGACTCTGCGTCTTCACTCTTTCCTAACAACCCTAAACATAACCCTAACCGGAACAAGAAGCTGAACCCGAGTTAGACCCGAAAAATCACGTACGGTGCCACTTTCTGCCATCCAAAAGTGCTCTCAGCGGAAGCCTTTGGGTACACCTGAACTCCCTGGGGGAGCCTTTACGCAACCCCACACTCAACAGGACTCTGCGTCTTCACTCTTTCCTAACAACCCTAAACATAACCCTCACCGCAACAAGAAGCTGAACCCGAGTTAGACCCGAAAAAACACGTACGGTGCCACTTTCTGCCATCAAAAAGTGCTCTCAGCGGAAGCCTTTGGGTACACCTGAACTCCCTGGGGGAGCCTTTACGCAACCCCACACTCAACAGGACTCTGCGTCTTCACTCTTTCCTAACAACCCTAAACATAACCCTAACCGGAACAAGAAGCTGAACCCGAGTTAGACCCGAAAAAACACGTACGGTGCCACTTTCTGCCATCAAAAAGTGCTCTCAGCGGAAGCCTTTGGGTACACCTGAACTCCCTGGGGGAGCCTTTACGCATCCCCACACTCAACAGGACTCTGCGTCTTCACTCTTTCCTAACAACCCTAAAGATAACCCTAACCGGAACAAGAAGCTGAACCCGAGTTAGACCCGAAAAATCACGTACAGTGCCACTTTCTGCCATCAAAAAGTGCTCTCAGCGGAAGCCTTTGGGTACACCTGAGCTCCCTGGGGGAGCCTTTACGCAACCCCACACTCAACAGGACTCTGCGTCTTCACTCTTTCCTAACAACCCTAAACATAACCCTAACCGGAACAGGAAAATGAACCTGAGTTAGACCCGAAAAAACACGTACGGTGCCACTCTTTGCCATCAAAAAGTGCTCTCAGCGGAAGCCTTCGGGTACACCTGAACTCCCTGGGGGAGCCTTTACGCAACCCCACACTCAACAGGACTCTGCGTCTTCACTCTTTCCTAACAACCCTAAACATAACCCTCACCGCAACAAGAAGCTGAACCCGAGTTAGACCCGAAAAATCACGTACAGTGCCACTTTCTGCCATCAAAAAGTGCTCTCAGCGGAAGCCTTTGGGTACACCTGAACTCCCTGGGGGAGCCTTTACGCATCCCCACACTCAACAGGACTCTGCGTCTTCACTCTTTCCTAACAACCCTAAACATAACCCTCACTGCAGCAAGAAGCTGAACCCGAGTTAGACCCGAAAAAACACGTACGGTGCCACTTTCTGCCATCAAAAAGTACTCTCAGCGGAAGCCTATGGGTACACCTGAACTCCCTGGGGGAGCCTTTACGCAACCCAACACTCAACAGGACTCTGCCTCTTCACTCTTTCCTAACAACCCTAAACATAACCCTAACCGGAACAAGAAGCTGAACCCGAGTTAGACCCGAAAAAACACGTACGGTGCCACTTTCTGCCATCAAAAAGTGCTCTCAGCGGAAGCCTTTGGGTACACCTGAACTCCCTGGGGGAGCCTTTACGCAACCCCACACTCAACAGGACTCTGCGTCTTCACTCTTTCCTAGCAACCCTAAACATAACCCTAACCGGAACAAGAAGCTGAACCCGAGTTAGACCCGAAAAAACACGTACGGTGCCACTTTCTGCCATCAAAAAGTGCTCTCAGCGGAAGCCTTTGGGTACTCCTGAACTCCCTGGGGGAGCCTTTACGCAACCCCACACTCAACAGGACTCTGCCTCTTCACTCTTTCCTAACAACCCTAAACATAACCCTAACCGGAACAAGAAGCTGAACCCGAGTTAGACCCGAAAAATCACGTACGGTGCCACTTTCTGCCATCAAAAAGTGCTCTCAGCGGAAGCCTTTGGGTACACCTGAACTCCCTGGGGGAGCCTTTACGCAACCCCACACTCAACAGGACTCTGTCTCTTCACTCTTTCCTAACAACCCTAAACATAACCCTAACCGGAACAGGAAGCTGAACCCGAGTTAGACCCGAAAAAACACGTACGGTGCCACGTTCTGCCATCAAAAAGTGCTCTCAGCGGAAGCCTTTGGGTACACCTGAACTCCCTGGGGCAGCCTTTACGCAACCCCACACTCAACAGGACTCTGCCTCTTCACTCTTTCCTAACAACCCTAAACATAACCCTAACCGCAACAAGAAGCTGAACCCGAGTTAGACCCGAAAAATCACGTACGGTGCCACTTTCTGCCATCAAAAAGTGCTCTCAGCAGAAGCCTTTGGGTACACCTGAACTCCCTGGGGGAGCCTTTACGCATCCCCACACTCAACAGGACTCTGCGTCTTCACTCTTTCCTAACAACCCTAAACATAACCCTAACCGCAACAAGAACCTCAACCCGAGTTAGACCCGAAAAAACACGTACGGTGCCACTTTCTGCCATCAAAAAGTGCTCTCAGCGGAAGCCTTTGGGTACACCTGAACTCCCTGGGGGAGCCTTTACGCAACCCCACACTCAACAGGACTCTGCGTCTTCACTCTTTCCTAACAACCCTAAACATAACCCTAACCGGAACAAGAAGCTGGACCCGAGTTAGACCCGAAAAAACACGTACAGTGCCACTTTCTGCCATCAAAAAGTGCTCTCAGCGGAAGCCTTTGGGTACACCTGAACTCCCTGGGGGAGCCTTTACGCAACCCCACACTCAACAGGACTCTGCGTCTTCACTCTTTCCTAACAACCCTAAAGATAACCCTAACCGGAACAAGAAGCTGAACCCGAGTTAGACCCGAAAAAACACGCACGGTGCCACTTTATGCCATCAAAAAGTGCTCTCAGCGGAAGCCTTTGGGTACACCTGAACTCCCTGGGGGAGCCTTTACGCAACCCCACACTCAACAGGACTCTGCGTCTTCACTCTTTCCTAACAACCCTAAACATAACCCTAACCGGAACAGGAAAATGAACCTGAGTTAGACCCTAAAAACACGTACGGTGCCACTTTCTGCCATCAAAAAGTGCTCTCAGCGGAAGCCTTTGGGTACACCTGAACTCCCTGGGGGAGCCTTTACGCAACCCCACACTCAACAGGACTCTGCGTCTTCACTCTTTCCTAACAACCCGAAACATAACCCTAACCGCAACAAGAAGCTGAACCCGAGTTAGACCCGAAAAAACACGTACGGTGCCACTTTCTGCCATCAAAAAGTGCTCTCAGCGGAAGCCTTTGGGTACACCTGAACTCCCTGGGGGAGCCTTTACGCAACCCCACACTCAACAGGACTCTGCGTCTTCACTCTTTCCTAACAACCCTAAACATAACCCTAACCAGAACAAGAAGCTGAACCCGAGTTAGACCCGTAAAATCACGTACGGTGCCACTTTCTGCCATCAAAAAGTGCTCTCAGCGGAAGCCTTTGGGTACACCTGAACTCCCTGGGGGAGCCTTTACGCAACCCCACACTCAACAGGACTCTGCGTCTTCACTCTTTCCTAACAACCCTAAACATAACCCTAACCAGAACAAGAAGCTGAACCCGAGTTAGACCCGTAAAATCACGTACGGTGCCACTTTCTGCCATCAAAAAGTGCTCTCAGCGGAAGCCTTTGGGTACACCTGAACTCCCTGGGGGAGCCTTTACGCAACCCCACACTCAACAGGACTCTGCGTCTTCACTCTTTCCTAACAACCCTAAACATAACCCTAACCGGAACAAGAAGCTGAACCCGAGTTAGACCCGAAAAAACACGCACGGTGCCACTTTCTGCCATCAAAAAGTGCTCTCAGCGGAAGCCTTTGGGTACACCTGAACTCCCTGGGAGAGCCTTTACGCAACCCCACACTCAACAGGACTCTGCGTCTTCACTCTTTCCTAACAACCCTAAACATAACCCTAACCGGAACAGGAAAATGAACCAGAGTTAGACCCGAAAAAACACGTACGGTGCCACTTTCTGCCATCAAAAAGTGCTCTCAGCGGAAGCCTTTGGGTACACCTGAACTCCCTGGGGGAGCCTTTACGCAACCCCACACTCAACAGGACTCTGCGTCTTCACTCTTTCCTAACAACCCTAAACATAACCCTAACCGCAACAAGAAGCTGAACCCGAGTTAGACCCGAAAAAACACGTACGGTGCCACTTTCTGCCATCAAAAAGTGCTCTCAGCGGAAGCCTTTGGGTACACCTGAACTCCCTGGGGGAGCCTTTACGCAACCCCACACTCAACAGGACTCTGCGTCTTCACTCTTTCCTAACAACCCTAAACATAACCCTAACCAGAACAAAAAGCTGAACCCGAGTTAGACCCGAAAAATCACGTACGGTGCCACTTTCTGCCATCAAAAAGTGCTCTCAGCGGAAGCCTTTGGGTACACCTGAACTCCCTGGGGGAGCCTTTACGCATCCCCACACTCAACAGGACTCTGCGTCTTCACTCTTTCCTAACAACCCTAAACATAACCCTAACCGGAACAAGAAGCTGAACCCGAGTTAGACCCGAAAAAACACGCACGGTGCCACTTTCTGCCATCAAAAAGTGCTCTCAGCGGAAGCCTTTGGGTACACCTGAACTCCCTGGGAGAGCCTTTACGCAACCCCACACTCAACAGGACTCTGCGTCTTCACTCTTTCCTAACAACCCTAAACATAACCCTAACCGCAACAAGAAGCTGAACCCGAGTTAGACCCGAAAAAACACGTACGGTGCCACTTTCTGCCATCAAAAAGTGCTCTCAGCGGAAGCCTTTGGGTACACCTGAGCTCCCTGGGGGAGTCTTTACGCAACCCCACACTCAACAGGATTCTGCGTCTTCACTCTTTCCTAACAACCCTAAACATAACCCTAACCGGAACAAGAAGCTAAATCCGAGTTAGACCCGAAAAAACACGTACGGTGCCACTTTCTGCCATCAAAAAGTGCTCTCAGCAGAAGCCTTTGGGTACACCTGAACTCCCTGGGGGAGCCTTTACGCAACCACACACTCAACAGGACTCTGCGTCTTCACTCTTTCCTAACAACCCTAAACATAACCCTAACCGCAACAAGAAGCTGAACCCGAGTTAGACCCGAAAAAACACGTACGGTGCCACTTTCTGCCATCAAAAAGTGCTCTCAGCGGAAGCCTTTGGGTACACCTGAACTCCCTGGGGGAGCCTTTACGCAACCCCACACTCAACAGGACTCTGCGTCTTCACTCTTTCCTAACAACCCTAAACATAACCCTCACCGCAACAAGAAGCTGAACCCGAGTTAGACCCGAAGAAACACGTACGGTGCCACTTTCTGCCATCAAAAAGTGCTCTCAGCGGAAGCCTTTGGGTACACCTGAACTCCCTGGGGGAGCCTTTACGCAACCCCACACTCAACAGGACTCTGCGTCTTCACTCTATCCTAACAACCCTAAACATAACCCTAACCGGAACAAGAAGCTGAACCCGAGTTAGACCCGAAAAAACACGTACGGTGCCACTTTCTGCCATCAAAAAGTGCTCTCAGCAGAAGCCTTTGGGTACACCTGAACTCCCTGGGGGAGCCTTTACGCAACCCCACACTCAACAGGACTCTGCGTCTTCACTCTTTCCTAACAACCCTAAACATAACCCTAACCGGAACAAGAAGCTGAACCCGAGTTAGACCCGAAAAACACGCACGGTGCCACTTTCTGCCATCAAAAAGTGCTCTCAGCGGAAGCCTTTGGGTACACCTGAACTCCCTGGGAGAGCCTTTACGCAACCCCACACTCAACAGGACTCTGCGTCTTCACTCTTTCCTAACAACCCTAAACATAACCCTAACCGGAACAAGAAGCTGAACCCGAGTTAGACCCGAAAAAACACGTACGGTGCCACTTTCTGCCATCAAAAAGTGCTCTCAGCGGAAGCCTTTGGGTACACCTGAATTCCCTGGGGGAGCCTTTACGCAACCCCACACTCAACAGGACTCTGCGTCTTCACTCTTTCCTAACAACCCTAAACATAACCCTAACCGGAACAAGAAGCTGAACCCGAGTTAGACCCGAAAAAACACGTACGGTGCCACTTTCTGCCATCAAAAAGTGCTCTCAGCGGAAGCCTTTGGGTACACCTGAACTCCCTGGGGGAGCCTTTACGCATCCCCACACTCAACAGGACTCTGCGTCTTCACTATTTCCTAACAACCCTAAACATAACCCTAACCGGAACAAGAAGCTAAACCCGAGTTAGACCCGAAAAAACACGTACGGTGCCACTTTCTGCCATCAAAAAGTGCTCTCAGCGGAAGCCTTTGGGTACACCTGAACTCCCTGGGGGAGCCTTTACGCAACCCCACACTCAACAGGACTCTGCGTCTTCACTCTTTCCTAACAACCCTAAACATAACCCTAACCGCAACAAGAAGCTGAACCCGAGTTAGACCCGAAAAAACACGTACGGTGCCACTTTCTGCCATCAAAAAGTGCTCTCAGCGGAAGCCTTTGGGTACACCTGAACTCCCTGGGGGAGCCTTTATGCAACCCCAAACTCAACAGGACTCTGCCTCTTCACTCTTTCCTAACAACCCTAAACATAACCCTAACCGGAACAAGAAGCTGAACCCGAGTTAGACCCGAAAAAACACGTACGGTGCCACTTTCTGCCATCAAAAAGTGCTCTCAGCAGAAGCCTTTGGGTACACCTGAACTCCCTGGGGGAGCCTTTACGCAACCCCACACTCAACAGGACTCTGCGTCTTCACTCTTTCCTAACAACCCTAAACATAACCCTAACCGGAACAAGAAGCTGAACCCGAGTTAGACCCGAAAAAACACGTACGGTGCCACTTTCTGCCATCAAAAAGTGCTCTCAGCGGAAGCCTTTGGGTACACCTGAACTCCCTGGGGGAGCCTTTACGCAACCCCACACTCAACAGGACTCTGCGTCTTCACTCTTTCCTAACAACCCTAAACATAACCCTCACCGCAACAAGAAGCTGAACCCGAGTTAGACCCGAAAAAACACGTACGGTGCCACTTTCTGCCATCAAAAAGTGCTCTCAGCGGAAGCCTTTGGGTACACCTGAGCTCCCTGGGGGAGCCTTTACGCAACCCCACACTCAACAGGACTCTGCGTCTTCACTCTTTCCTAACAACCCTAAACATAACCCTAACCGGAACAAGAAGCTGAACCCGAGTTAGACCCGGAAAAACACGTACGGTGCCAATTTCTGCCATCAAAAAGTGTTCTCAGCGGAAGCCTTCGGGTACACCTGAACTCCCTGGGGGAGCCTTTACGCAACCCCACACTCAACAGGACTCTGCGTCTTCACTCTTTCCTAACAACCCTAAACATAACCCTAACCGGAACAAGAAGCTGAACCCGAGTTAGACCCGAAAAAACACGTACGGTGCCACTTTCTGCCATCAAAAAGTGCTCTCAGCGGAAGCCTTTGGGTACACCTGAACTCCCTGGGGGAGCCTTTACGCAACCCCACACTCAACAGGACTCTGCGTCTTCACTCTTTCCTAACAACCCTAAACATAACCCTAACCGGAACAAGAAGCTGAACCCGAGTAAGACCCGGAAAAACACGTACGGTGCCAATTTCTGCCATCAAAAAGTGTTCTCAGCGGAAGCCTTCTGGTACACCTGAACTCCCTGGGGGAGCCTTTACGCAACCCCACACTCAACAGGACTCTGCGTCTTCACTCTTTCCTAACAACCCTAAACATAACCCTAACCGGAACAAGAAGCTGAACCCGAGTTAGACCCGAAAAAACACGTACGGTGCCACTTTCTGCCATCAAAAAGTGCTCTCAGCGGAAGCCTTTGGGTACACCTGAACTCCCTGGGGGAGCCTTTACGCAACCCCACACTCAACAGGACTCTGCGTCTTCACTCTTTCCTAACAACCCTAAACATAACCCTAACCGGAATAAGAAGCTGAACCCGAGTTAGACCCGAAAAAACACGTACAGTGCCACTTTCTGCCATCAAAAAGTGCTCTCAGCGGAAGCCTTTGGGTACACCTGAACTCCCTGGGGGAGCCTTTACGCAACCCCACACTCAACAGGACTCTGCGTCTTCACTCTTTCCTAACAACCCTAAACATAAGCCTAACCGGAACAAGAAGCTGAACCCGAGGTAGACCCGAAAAAACACGTACGGTGCCACTTTCTGCCATCAAAAAGTGCTCTCAGCGGAAGCCTTTGGGTACACATGAACTCCCTGGGGGAGCCTTTACTCAACCCCACACTCAACAGGACTCTGCGTCTTCACTCTTTCCTAACAACCCTAAACATAACCCTAACCGCAACAAGAAGCTGAACCCGAGTTAGACCCGAAAAAACACGTACGGTGCCACTTTCTGCCATCAAAAAGTGCTCTCAGTGGAAGCCTTTGGGTACACCTGAGCTCCCTGGGGGAGCCTTTACGCAACCCCACACTCAACAGGACTCTGCGTCTTCACTCTATCCTAACAACCCTAAACATAACCCTAACCGGAACAGGAAAATGAACCCGAGTTAGACCCGAAAAAACACGTACGGTGCCACTTTCTGCCATCAAAAAGTGCTCTCAGCGGAAGCCTTTGGGTACGCCTGAACTCCCTGGGGGAGCCTTTACTCAACCCCACACTCAACAGGACTCTGCGTCTTCACTCTTTCCTAACAACCTTAAACATAACCCTAACCGGAACAAGAAGTTGAACCCGAGTTAGACCCGAAAAAACACGTACGGTGCCACTTTCTGCCATCAAAAAGTGCTCTCAGCGGAAGCCTTTGGGGACATCTGAACTCCCTGGGGGAGCCTTTACGCAACCCCACACTCAACAGGACTCTGCGTCTTCACTCTTTCCTAACAACCCTAAACGTAACCCTAACCGGAACAAGAAGCTGAACCCGAGTTAGACCCGAAAAAACACATACGGTGCCACTTTCTGCCATCAAAAAGTGCTCTCAGCGGAAGCCTTTGGGTACACCTGAGCTCCCTGGGGGAGCCTTTACGCAACCCCACACTCAACAGGACTCTGCGTCTTCACTCTTTCCTAACAACCCTAAACATAACCCTAACCGGAACAGGAAAATGAACCCGAGTTAGACCCGAAAAAACACATTCGGTGCCACTTTCTGCCATCAAAAAGTGCTCTCAGTGGAAGCCTTTGGGTACACCTGAACTCCCTGGGGGAGCCTTTACGCAACCCCACACTCAACAGGACTCTGCGTCTTCACTCTTTCCTAACAACCCTAAACATAACCCTAACCGGAACAAGAAGCTGAACCCGAGTTAGACCCGAAAAAACACGTACGGTGCCACATTCTGCCATCAAAAAGTGCTCTCAGCGGAAGCCTTTGGGTACACCTGAACTCCCTGGGGGAGCCTTTACGCAACCCCACACTCAACAGGACTCTGCGTCTTCACTCTTTCCTAACAACCCTAAACATAACCCTAACCGCAACAAGAAGCTGAACCCGAGTTAGACCCGAAAAAACACGTACGGTGCCACTTTCTGCCATCAAAAAGTGCTCTCAGGGGAAGCCTTTGGGTACACCTGAACTCCCTGGGGGAGCCTTTACGCAACCCCACACTCAACAGGACTCTGTGTCTTCACTCTTTCCTAACAACCCTAAACATAACCCTAACCGCAACAAGAAGCTGAACCCGAGTTAGACCCGAAAAAACACTCACGGTGCCACTTTCTGCCATCAAAAAGTGCTCTCAGCGGAAGCCTTTGGGTACACCTGAGCTCCCTGGGGGAGCCTTTACGCAACCCCACACTCAACAGGACTCTGCGTCTTCACTCTTTCCTAACAACCCTAAACATAACCCTAACCGGAACAAGAAGCTGAACCCGAGTTAGACCCGAAAAAACACGTACGGTGCCACTTTCTGCCATCAAAAAGTGCTCTCAGCGGAAGCCTTTGGGTACACCTGAACTCCCTGGGGGAGCCTTTACGCAACCCCACACTCAACAGGACTCTGCGTCTTCACTCTTTCCTAACAACCCTAAACATAACCCTCACCGCAACAAGAAGCTGAACCCGAGTTAGACCCGAAAAAACACGTACGGTGCCACTTTCTGCCATCAAAAAGTGCTCTCAGCGGAAGCCTTTGGGTACACCTGAGCTCCCTGGGGGAGCCTTTACGCAACCCCACACTCAACAGGACTCTGCGTCTTCACTCTTTCCTAACAACCCTAAACATAACCCTAACCGGAACAAGAAGCTGAACCCGAGTTAGACCCGGAAAAACACGTACGGTGCCAATTTCTGCCATCAAAAAGTGTTCTCAGCGGAAGCCTTCGGGTACACCTGAACTCCCTGGGGGAGCCTTTACGCAACCCCACACTCAACAGGACTCTGCGTCTTCACTCTTTCCTAACAACCCTAAACATAACCCTAACCGGAACAAGAAGCTGAACCCGAGTTAGACCCGAAAAAACACGTACGGTGCCACTTTCTGCCATCAAAAAGTGCTCTCAGCGGAAGCCTTTGGGTACACCTGAACTCCCTGGGGGAGCCTTTACGCAACCCCACACTCAACAGGACTCTGCGTCTTCACTCTTTCCTAACAACCCTAAACATAACCCTAACCGGAACAAGAAGCTGAACCCGAGTAAGACCCGGAAAAACACGTACGGTGCCAATTTCTGCCATCAAAAAGTGCTCTCAGCGGAAGCCTTTGGGTACACCTGAACTCCCTGGGGGAGCCTTTACGCAACCCCACACTCAACAGGACTCTGCGTCTTCACTCTTTCCTAACAACCCTAAACATAACCCTAACCGGAATAAGAAGCTGAACCCGAGTTAGACCCGAAAAAACACGTACAGTGCCACTTTCTGCCATCAAAAAGTGCTCTCAGCGGAAGCCTTTGGGTACACCTGAACTCCCTGGGGGAGCCTTTACGCAACCCCACACTCAACAGGACTCTGCGTCTTCACTCTTTCCTAACAACCCTAAACATAAGCCTAACCGGAACAAGAAGCTGAACCCGAGGTAGACCCGAAAAAACACGTACGGTGCCACTTTCTGCCATCAAAAAGTGCTCTCAGCGGAAGCCTTTGGGTACACATGAACTCCCTGGGGGAGCCTTTACTCAACCCCACACTCAACAGGACTCTGCGTCTTCACTCTTTCCTAACAACCCTAAACATAACCCTAACCGCAACAAGAAGCTGAACCCGAGTTAGACCCGAAAAAACACGTACGGTGCCACTTTCTGCCATCAAAAAGTGCTCTCAGTGGAAGCCTTTGGGTACACCTGAGCTCCCTGGGGGAGCCTTTACGCAACCCCACACTCAACAGGACTCTGCGTCTTCACTCTATCCTAACAACCCTAAACATAACCCTAACCGGAACAGGAAAATGAACCCGAGTTAGACCCGAAAAAACACGTACGGTGCCACTTTCTGCCATCAAAAAGTGCTCTCAGCGGAAGCCTTTGGGTACGCCTGAACTCCCTGGGGGAGCCTTTACTCAACCCCACACTCAACAGGACTCTGCGTCTTCACTCTTTCCTAACAACCTTAAACATAACCCTAACCGGAACAAGAAGTAGAACCCGAGTTAGACCCGAAAAAACACGTACGGTGCCACTTTCTGCCATCAAAAAGTGCTCTCAGCGGAAGCCTTTGGGGACATCTGAACTCCCTGGGGGAGCCTTTACGCAACCCCACACTCAACAGGACTCTGCGTCTTCACTCTTTCCTAACAACCCTAAACGTAACCCTAACCGGAACAAGAAGCTGAACCCGAGTTAGACCCGAAAAAACACATACGGTGCCACTTTCTGCCATCAAAAAGTGCTCTCAGCGGAAGCCTTTGGGTACACCTGAGCTCCCTGGGGGAGCCTTTACGCAACCCCACACTCAACAGGACTCTGCGTCTTCACTCTTTCCTAACAACCCTAAACATAACCCTAACCGGAACAGGAAAATGAACCCGAGTTAGACCCGAAAAAACACATTCGGTGCCACTTTCTGCCATCAAAAAGTGCTCTCAGTGGAAGCCTTTGGGTACACCTGAACTCCCTGGGGGAGCCTTTACGCAACCCCACACTCAACAGGACTCTGCGTCTTCACTCTTTCCTAACAACCCTAAACATAACCCTAACCGGAACAAGAAGCTGAACCCGAGTTAGACCCGAAAAAACACGTACGGTGCCACATTCTGCCATCAAAAAGTGCTCTCAGCGGAAGCCTTTGGGTACACCTGAACTCCCTGGGGGAGCCTTTACGCAACCCCACACTCAACAGGACTCTGCGTCTTCACTCTTTCCTAACAACCCTAAACATAACCCTAACCGCAACAAGAAGCTGAACCCGAGTTAGACCCGAAAAAACACGTACGGTGCCACTTTCTGCCATCAAAAAGTGCTCTCAGGGGAAGCCTTTGGGTACACCTGAACTCCCTGGGGGAGCCTTTACGCAACCCCACACTCAACAGGACTCTGTGTCTTCACTCTTTCCTAACAACCCTAAACATAACCCTAACCGCAACAAGAAGCTGAACCCGAGTTAGACCCGAAAAAACACTCACGGTGCCACTTTCTGCCATCAAAAAGTGCTCTCAGCGGAAGCCTTTGGGTACACCTGAGCTCCCTGGGGGAGCCTTTACGCAACCCCACACTCAACAGGACTCTGCGTCTTCACTCTTTCCTAACAACCCTAAACAGAACCCTAACCGGAACAGGAAGCTGAACCCGAGTTAGACCCGAAAAAACACGTACGGTGCCACTTTCTGCCATCAAAAAGTGCTCTCAGCGGAAGCCTTTGGGTACACCTGAACTCCCTGGGGGAGCCTTTACGCAACCCCACACTCAACAGGACTCTGCGTCTTCACTCTTTCCTAGCAACCCTAAACATAACCCTAACCGGAACAAGAAGCTGAACCCGAGTTAGACCCGAAAAAACACGTACGGTGCCACTTTCTGCCATCAAAAAGTGCTCTCAGCGGAAGCCTTTGGGTACTCCTGAACTCCCTGGGGGAGCCTTTACGCAACCCCACACTCAACAGGACTCTGCGTCTTCACTCTTTCCTAACAACCCTAAACATAACCCTAACCGGAACAAGAAGCTGAACCCGAGTTAGACCCGAAAAATCACGTACGGTGCCACTTTCTGCCATCAAAAAGTGCTCTCAGCAGAAGCCTTTGGGTACACCTGAACTCCCTGGGGGAGCCTTTACGCAACCCCAAACTCAACAGGACTCTGCGTCTTCACTCTTTCCTAACAACCCTAAACATAACCCTAACCGCAACAAGAAGCTGAACCCGAGTTAGACCCGAAAAAACACGTACGGTGCCACTTTCTGCCATCAAAAAGTGCTCTCAGCGGAAGCCTTTGGGTACACCTGAACTCCCTGGGGGAGCCTTTACGCAACCCCACACTCAACAGGACTCTGCGTCTTCACTCTTTCCTAACAACCCTAAACATAACCCTAACCGCAACAAGAAGCTGAACCCGAGTTAGACCCGAAAAATCACGTACGGTGCCACATTCTGCCATCAAAAAGTGCTCTCAGCGGAAGCCTTTGGGTACACCTGAACTCCCTGGGGGAGCCTTTACGCAACCCCACACTCAACAGGACTCTGTGTCTTCACTCTTTCCTAACAACCCTAAACATAACCCTAACCGCAACAAGAAGCTGAACCCGAGGTAGACCCGAAAAAACACTCACGGTGCCACTTTCTGCCATCAAAAAGTGCTCTCAGCGGAAGCCTTTGGGTACACCTGAGCTCCCTGGGGGAGCCTTTACGCAACCCCACACTCAACAGGACTCTGCATCTTCACTCTTTCCTAACAACCCTAAACAGAACCCTAACCGGAACAGGAAGCTGAACCCGAGTTAGACCCGAAAAAACACGTACGGTGCCACTTTCTGCCATCAAAAAGTGCTCTCAGCGGAAGCCTTTGGGTACACCTGAACTCCCTGGGGGAGCCTTTACGCAACCCCACACTCAACAGGACTCTGCGTCTTCACTCTTTCCTAACAACCCTAAACATAAGCCTAACCGGAACAAGAAGCTGAACCCGAGGTAGACCCGAAAAAACACGTACGGTGCCACTTTCTGCCATCAAAAAGTGCTCTCAGCGGAAGCCTTTGGGTACACATGAACTCCCTGGGGGAGCCTTTACTCAACCCCACACTCAACAGGACTCTGCGTCTTCACTCTTTCCTAACAACCCTAAACATAACCCTAACCGCAACAAGAAGCTGAACCCGAGTTAGACCCGAAAAAACACGTACGGTGCCACTTTCTGCCATCAAAAAGTGCTCTCAGTGGAAGCCTTTGGGTACACCTGAGCTCCCTGGGGGAGCCTTTACGCAACCCCACACTCAACAGGACTCTGCGTCTTCACTCTATCCTAACAACCCTAAACATAACCCTAACCGGAACAGGAAAATGAACCCGAGTTAGACCCGAAAAAACACGTACGGTGCCACTTTCTGCCATCAAAAAGTGCTCTCAGCGGAAGCCTTTGGGTACGCCTGAACTCCCTGGGGGAGCCTTTACTCAACCCCACACTCAACAGGACTCTGCGTCTTCACTCTTTCCTAACAACCTTAAACATAACCCTAACCGGAACAAGAAGTAGAACCCGAGTTAGACCCGAAAAAACACGTACGGTGCCACTTTCTGCCATCAAAAAGTGCTCTCAGCGGAAGCCTTTGGGGACATCTGAACTCCCTGGGGGAGCCTTTACGCAACCCCACACTCAACAGGACTCTGCGTCTTCACTCTTTCCTAACAACCCTAAACGTAACCCTAACCGGAACAAGAAGCTGAACCCGAGTTAGACCCGAAAAAACACATACGGTGCCACTTTCTGCCATCAAAAAGTGCTCTCAGCGGAAGCCTTTGGGTACACCTGAGCTCCCTGGGGGAGCCTTTACGCAACCCCACACTCAACAGGACTCTGCGTCTTCACTCTTTCCTAACAACCCTAAACATAACCCTAACCGGAACAGGAAAATGAACCCGAGTTAGACCCGAAAAAACACATTCGGTGCCACTTTCTGCCATCAAAAAGTGCTCTCAGTGGAAGCCTTTGGGTACACCTGAACTCCCTGGGGGAGCCTTTACGCAACCCCACACTCAACAGGACTCTGCGTCTTCACTCTTTCCTAACAACCCTAAACATAACCCTAACCGGAACAAGAAGCTGAACCCGAGTTAGACCCGAAAAAACACGTACGGTGCCACATTCTGCCATCAAAAAGTGCTCTCAGCGGAAGCCTTTGGGTACACCTGAACTCCCTGGGGGAGCCTTTACGCAACCCCACACTCAACAGGACTCTGCGTCTTCACTCTTTCCTAACAACCCTAAACATAACCCTAACCGCAACAAGAAGCTGAACCCGAGTTAGACCCGAAAAAACACGTACGGTGCCACTTTCTGCCATCAAAAAGTGCTCTCAGGGGAAGCCTTTGGGTACACCTGAACTCCCTGGGGGAGCCTTTACGCAACCCCACACTCAACAGGACTCTGTGTCTTCACTCTTTCCTAACAACCCTAAACATAACCCTAACCGCAACAAGAAGCTGAACCCGAGTTAGACCCGAAAAAACACTCACGGTGCCACTTTCTGCCATCAAAAAGTGCTCTCAGCGGAAGCCTTTGGGTACACCTGAGCTCCCTGGGGGAGCCTTTACGCAACCCCACACTCAACAGGACTCTGCGTCTTCACTCTTTCCTAACAACCCTAAACAGAACCCTAACCGGAACAGGAAGCTGAACCCGAGTTAGACCCGAAAAAACACGTACGGTGCCACTTTCTGCCATCAAAAAGCGCTCTCAGCGGAAGCCTTTGGGTACACCTGAACTCCCTGGGGGAGCCTTTACGCAACCCCACACTCAACAGGACTCTGCGTCTTCACTCTTTCCTAGCAACCCTAAACATAACCCTAACCGGAACAAGAAGCTGAACCCGAGTTAGACCCGAAAAAACACGTACGGTGCCACTTTCTGCCATCAAAAAGTGCTCTCAGCGGAAGCCTTTGGGTACTCCTGAACTCCCTGGGGGAGCCTTTACGCAACCCCACACTCAACAGGACTCTGCGTCTTCACTCTTTCCTAACAACCCTAAACATAACCCTAACCGGAACAAGAAGCTGAACCCGAGTTAGACCCGAAAAATCACGTACGGTGCCACTTTCTGCCATCAAAAAGTGCTCTCAGCAGAAGCCTTTGGGTACACCTGAACTCCCTGGGGGAGCCTTTACGCAACCCCAAACTCAACAGGACTCTGCGTCTTCACTCTTTCCTAACAACCCTAAACATAACCCTAACCGCAACAAGAAGCTGAACCCGAGTTAGACCCGAAAAAACACGTACGGTGCCACTTTCTGCCATCAAAAAGTGCTCTCAGCGGAAGCCTTTGGGTACACCTGAACTCCCTGGGGGAGCCTTTACGCAACCCCACACTCAACAGGACTCTGCGTCTTCACTCTTTCCTAACAACCCTAAACATAACCCTAACCGCAACAAGAAGCTGAACCCGAGTTAGACCCGAAAAATCACGTACGGTGCCACATTCTGCCATCAAAAAGTGCTCTCAGCGGAAGCCTTTGGGTACACCTGAACTCCCTGGGGGAGCCTTTACGCAACCCCACACTCAACAGGACTCTGTGTCTTCACTCTTTCCTAACAACCCTAAACATAACCCTAACCGCAACAAGAAGCTGAACCCGAGGTAGACCCGAAAAAACACTCACGGTGCCACTTTCTGCCATCAAAAAGTGCTCTCAGCGGAAGCCTTTGGGTACACCTGAGCTCCCTGGGGGAGCCTTTACGCAACCCCACACTCAACAGGACTCTGCATCTTCACTCTTTCCTAACAACCCTAAACAGAACCCTAACCGGAACAGGAAGCTGAACCCGAGTTAGACCCGAAAAAACACGTACGGTGCCACTTTCTGCCATCAAAAAGTGCTCTCAGCGGAAGCCTTTGGGTACACCTGAACTCCCTGGGGGAGCCTTTACGCAACCCCACACTCAACAGGACTCTGCGTCTTCACTCTTTCCTAACAACCCTAAACATAAGCCTAACCGGAACAAGAAGCTGAACCCGAGGTAGACCCGAAAAAACACGTACGGTGCCACTTTCTGCCATCAAAAAGTGCTCTCAGCGGAAGCCTTTGGGTACACATGAACTCCCTGGGGGAGCCTTTACGCAACCCCACACTCAACAGGACTCTGCGTCTTCACTCTTTCCTAACAACCCTAAACATAACCCTAACCGCAACAAGAAGCTGAACCCGAGGTAGACCCGAAAAAACACGTACGGTGCCACTTTCTGCCATCAAAAAGTGCTCTCAGCGGAAGCCTTTGGGTACACCTGAACTCCCTGGGGGAGCCTTTACGCAACCCCACACTCAACAGGACTCTGCGTCTTCACTCTTTCCTAACAACCCTAAACATAACCCTAACCGGAACAAGAAGCTGAACCCGAGTTAGACCCGAAAAATCACGTACGGTGCCACTTTCTGCCATCAAAAAGTGCTCTCAGCAGAAGCCTTTGGGTACACCTGAACTCCCTGGGGGAGCCTTTACGCAACCCCAAACTCAACAGGACTCTGCGTCTTCACTCTTTCCTAACAACCCTAAACATAACCCTAACCGCAACAAGAAGCTGAACCCGAGTTAGACCCGAAAAAACACGTACGGTGCCACTTTCTGCCATCAAAAAGTGCTCTCAGCGGAAGCCTTTGGGTACACCTGAACTCCCTGGGGGAGCCTTTACGCAACCCCACACTCAACAGGACTCTGCGTCTTCACTCTTTCCTAACAACCCTAAACATAACCCTAACCGCAACAAGAAGCTGAACCCGAGTTAGACCCGAAAAATCACGTACGGTGCCACATTCTGCCATCAAAAAGTGCTCTCAGCGGAAGCCTTTGGGTACACCTGAACTCCCTGGGGGAGCCTTTACGCAACCCCACACTCAACAGGACTCTGCGTCTTCACTCTTTCCTAACAACCCTAAACATAACCCTAACCGCAACAAGAAGCTGAACCCGAGTTAGACCCGAAAAAACACGTACGGTGCCACTTTCTGCCATCAAAAAGTGCTCTCAGCGGAAGCCTTTGGGTACACCTGAACTCCCTGGGGGAGCCTTTACGCAACCCCACACTCAACAGGACTCTGTGTCTTCACTCTTTCCTAACAACCCTAAACATAACCCTAACCGGAACAAGAAGCTGAACCCGAGTTAGACCCGAAAAAACACTCACGGTGCCACTTTCTGCCATCAAAAAGTGCTCTCAGCGGAAGCCTTTGGGTACACCTGAGCTCCCTGGGGGAGCCTTTACGCAACCCCACACTCAACAGGACTCTGCGTCTTCACTCTTTCCTAACAACCCTAAACAGAACCCTAACCGGAACAGGAAGCTGAACCCGAGTTAGACCCGAAAAAACACGTACGGTGCCACTTTCTGCCATCAAAAAGTGCTCTCAGCGGAAGCCTTTGGGTACACCTGAACTCCCTGGGGGAGCCTTTACGCAACCCCACACTCAACAGGACTCTGCCTCTTCACTCTTTCCTAACAACCCTAAACATAAGCCTAACCGGAACAAGAAGCTGAACCCGAGGTAGACCCGAAAAAACACGTACGGTGCCACTTTCTGCCATCAAAAAGTGCTCTCAGCGGAAGCCTTTGGGTACACATGAACTCCCTGGGGGAGCCTTTACGCAACCCCACACTCAACAGGACTCTGCGTCTTCACTCTTTCCTAACAACCCTAAACATAACCCTAACCGCAACAAGAAGCTGAACCCGAGGTAGACCCGAAAAAACACGTACGGTGCCACTTTCTGCCATCAAAAAGTGCTCTCAGCGGAAGCCTTTGGGTACACCTGAACTCCCTGGGGGAGCCTTTACGCAACCCCACACTCAACAGGACTCTGCGTCTTCACTCTTTCCTAACAACCCTAAACATAAGCCTAACCGGAACAAGAAGCTGAACCCGAGGTAGACCCGAAAAAACACGTACGGTGCCACTTTCTGCCATCAAAAAGTGCTCTCAGCGGAAGCCTTTGGGTACACATGAACTCCCTGGGGGAGCCTTTACGCAACCCCACACTCAACAGGACTCTGCGTCTTCACTCTTTCCTAACAACCCTAAACATAACCCTAACCGCAACAAGAAGCTGAACCCGAGTTAGACCCGAAAAAACACGTACGGTGCCACTTTCTGCCATCAAAAAGTGCTCTCAGTGGAAGCCTTTGGGTACACCTGAGCTCCCTGGGGGAGCCTTTACGCAACCCCACACTCAACAGGACTCTGCGTCTTCACTCTATCCTAACAACCCTAAACATAACCCTAACCGGAACAGGAAAATGAACCCGAGTTAGACCCGAAAAAACACGTACGGTGCCACTTTCTGCCATCAAAAAGTGCTCTCAGCGGAAGCCTTTGGGTACGCCTGAACTCCCTGGGGGAGCCTTTACTCAACCCCACACTCAACAGGACTCTGCGTCTTCACTCTTTCCTAACAACCTTAAACATAACCCTAACCGGAACAAGAAGTTGAACCCGAGTTAGACCCGAAAAAACACGTACGGTGCCACTTTCTGCCATCAAAAAGTGCTCTCAGCGGAAGCCTTTGGGGACACCTGAACTCCCTGGGGGAGCCTTTACGCAACCCCACACTCAACAGGACTCTGCGTCTTCACTCTTTCCTAACAACCCTAAACGTAACCCTAACCGGAACAAGAAGCTGAACCCGAGTTAGACCCGAAAAAACACATACGGTGCCACTTTCTGCCATCAAAAAGTGCTCTCAGCGGAAGCCTTTGGGTACACCTGAGCTCCCTGGGGGAGCCTTTACGCAACCCCACACTCAACAGGACTCTGCGTCTTCACTCTTTCCTAACAACCCTAAACATAACCCTAACCGGAACAGGAAAATGAACCCGAGTTAGACCCGAAAAAACACATTCGGTGCCACTTTCTGCCATCAAAAAGTGCTCTCAGTGGAAGCCTTTGGGTACACCTGAACTCCCTGGGGGAGCCTTTACGCAACCCCACACTCAACAGGACTCTGCGTCTTCACTCTTTCCTAACAACCCTAAACATAACCCTAACCGGAACAAGAAGCTGAACCCGAGTTAGACCCGAAAAAACACGTACGGTGCCACATTCTGCCATCAAAAAGTGCTCTCAGCGGAAGCCTTTGGGTACACCTGAACTCCCTGGGGGAGCCTTTACGCAACCCCACACTCAACAGGACTCTGCGTCTTCACTCTTTCCTAACAACCCTAAACATAACCCTAACCGCAACAAGAAGCTGAACCCGAGTTAGACCCGAAAAAACACGTACGGTGCCACTTTCTGCCATCAAAAAGTGCTCTCAGGGGAAGCCTTTGGGTACACCTGAACTCCCTGGGGGAGCCTTTACGCAACCCCACACTCAACAGGACTCTGTGTCTTCACTCTTTCCTAACAACCCTAAACATAACCCTAACCGGAACAAGAAGCTGAACCCGAGTTAGACCCGAAAAAACACTCACGGTGCCACTTTCTGCCATCAAAAAGTGCTCTCAGCGGAAGCCTTTGGGTACACCTGAGCTCCCTGGGGGAGCCTTTACGCAACCCCACACTCAACAGGACTCTGCGTCTTCACTCTTTCCTAACAACCCTAAACAGAACCCTAACCGGAACAAGAAGCTGAACCCGAGTTAGACCCGAAAAAACACGTACGGTGCCACTTTCTGCCATCAAAAAGTGCTCTCAGCGGAAGCCTTTGGGTACACCTGAACTCCCTGGGGGAGCCTTTACGCAACCCCACACTCAACAGGACTCTGCGTCTTCACTCTTTCCTAGCAACCCTAAACATAACCCTAACCGGAACAAGAAGCTGAACCCGAGTTAGACCCGAAAAAACACGTACGGTGCCACTTTCTGCCATCAAAAAGTGCTCTCAGCGGAAGCCTTTGGGTACTCCTGAACTCCCTGGGGGAGCCTTTACGCAACCCCACACTCAACAGGACTCTGCGTCTTCACTCTTTCCTAACAACCCTAAACATAACCCTAACCGCAACAAGAAGCTGAACCCGAGTTAGACCCGAAAAATCACGTACGGTGCCACTTTCTGCCATCAAAAAGTGCTCTCAGCAGAAGCCTTTGGGTACACCTGAACTCCCTGGGGGAGCCTTTACGCAACCCCAAACTCAACAGGACTCTGCGTCTTCACTCTTTCCTAACAACCCTAAACATAACCCTAACCGCAACAAGAAGCTGAACCCGAGTTAGACCCGAAAAAACACGTACGGTGCCACTTTCTGCCATCAAAAAGTGCTCTCAGCGGAAGCCTTTGGGTACACCTGAACTCCCTGGGGGAGCCTTTACGCAACCCCACACTCAACAGGACTCTGCGTCTTCACTCTTTCCTAACAACCCTAAACATAACCCTAACCGCAACAAGAAGCTGAACCCGAGTTAGACCCGAAAAAACACGTACGGTGCCACATTCTGCCATCAAAAAGTGCTCTCAGCGGAAGCCTTTGGGTACACCTGAACTCCCTGGGGGAGCCTTTACGCAACCCCACACTCAACAGGACTCTGCGTCTTCACTCTTTCCTAACAACCCTAAACATAACCCTAACCGCAACAAGAAGCTGAACCCGAGTTAGACCCGAAAAAACACGTACGGTGCCACTTTCTGCCATCAAAAAGTGCTCTCAGCGGAAGCCTTTGGGTACACCTGAACTCCCTGGGGGAGCCTTTACGCAACCCCACACTCAACAGGACTCTGTGTCTTCACTCTTTCCTAACAACCCTAAACATAACCCTAACCGGAACAAGAAGCTGAACCCGAGTTAGACCCGAAAAAACACTCACGGTGCCACTTTCTGCCATCAAAAAGTGCTCTCAGCGGAAGCCTTTGGGTACACCTGAGCTCCCTGGGGGAGCCTTTACGCAACCCCACACTCAACAGGACTCTGCGTCTTCACTCTTTCCTAACAACCCTAAACAGAACCCTAACCGGAACAGGAAGCTGAACCCGAGTTAGACCCGAAAAAACACGTACGGTGCCACTTTCTGCCATCAAAAAGTGCTCTCAGCGGAAGCCTTTGGGTACACCTGAACTCCCTGGGGGAGCCTTTACGCAACCCCACACTCAACAGGACTCTGCGTCTTCACTCTTTCCTAGCAACCCTAAACATAACCCTAACCGGAACAAGAAGCTGAACCCGAGTTAGACCCGAAAAAACACGTACGGTGCCACTTTCTGCCATCAAAAAGTGCTCTCAGCGGAAGCCTTTGGGTACTCCTGAACTCCCTGGGGGAGCCTTTACGCAACCCCACACTCAACAGGACTCTGCGTCTTCACTCTTTCCTAACAACCCTAAACATAACCCTAACCGCAACAAGAAGCTGAACCCGAGTTAGACCCGAAAAATCACGTACGGTGCCACTTTCTGCCATCAAAAAGTGCTCTCAGCAGAAGCCTTTGGGTACACCTGAACTCCCTGGGGGAGCCTTTACGCAACCCCACACTCAACAGGACTCTGCGTCTTCACTCTTTCCTAACAACCCTAAACATAACCCTAACCGGAACAGGAAAATGAACCTGAGTTAGACCCGAAAAAACACGTACGGTGCCACTTTCTGCCATCAAAAAGTGCTCTCAGCGGAAGCCTTTGGGTACACCTGAACTCCCTGGGGGAGCCTTTACGCAACCCCACACTCAACAGGACTCTGCGTCTTCACTCTTTCCTAACAACCCTAAACATAACCCTAACCGCAACAAGAAGCTGAACCCGAGTTAGACCCGAAAAAACACGTACGGTGCCACTTTCTGCCATCAAAAAGTGCTCTCAGCGGAAGCCTTTGGGTACACCTGAACTCCCTGGGGGAGCCTTTACGCAACCCCACACTCAACAGGACTCTGCGTCTTCACTCTTTCCTAACAACCCTAAACATAACCCTAACCGGAACAGGAAAATGAACCTGAGTTAGACCCGAAAAAACACGTACGGTGCCACTTTCTGCCATCAAAAAGTGCTCTCAGCGGAAGCCTTTGGGTACTCCTGAACTCCCTGGGGGAGCCTTTACGCAACCCCACACTCAACAGGACTCTGCGTCTTCACTCTTTCCTAACAACCCTAAACATAACCCTAACCGGAACAAGAAGCTGAACCCGAGTTAGACCCGAAAAAACACGTACGGTGCCACTTTCTGCCATCAAAAAGTGCTCTCAGCGGAAGCCTTTGGGTACACCTGAACTCCCTGGGGGAGCCTTTACGCAACCCCACACTCAACAGGACTCTGCGTCTTCACTCTTTCCTAACAACCCTAAACATAACCCTCACCGCAACAAGAAGCTGAACCCGAGTTAGACCCGAAAAAACACGTACGGTGCCACTTTCTGCCATCAAAAAGTGCTCTCAGCGGAAGCCTTTGGGTACACCTGAACTCCCTGGGGGAGCCTTTACGCAACCCCACACTCAACAGGACTCTGCGTCTTCACTCTTTCCTAACAACCCTAAACATAACCCTAACCGGAACAAGAAGCTGAACCCGAGTTAGACCCGAAAAAACACGTACGGTGCCAATTTCTGCCATCAAAAAGTGTTCTCAGCGGAAGCCTTCGGGTACACCTGAACTCCCTGGGGGAGCCTTTACGCAACCCCACACTCAACAGGACTCTGCGTCTTCACTCTTTCCTAACAACCCTAAACATAACCCTAACCGGAACAAGAAGCTGAACCCGAGTTAGACCCGAAAAAACACGTACGGTGCCACTTTCTGCCATCAAAAAGTGCTCTCAGCGGAAGCCTTTGGGTACACCTGAACTCCCTGGGGGAGCCTTTACGCAACCCCACACTCAACAGGACTCTGCGTCTTCACTCTTTCCTAACAACCCTAAACATAACCCTAACCGGAACAAGAAGCTGAACCCGAGTAAGACCCGGAAAAACACGTACGGTGCCACTTTCTGCCATCAAAAAGTGTTCTCAGCGGAAGCCTTCGGGTACACCTGAACTCCCTGGGGGAGCCTTTACGCAACCCCACACTCAACAGGACTCTGCGTCTTCACTCTTTCCTAACAACCCTAAACATAACCCTAACCGCAACAAGAAGCTGAACCCGAGTTAGACCCGAAAAAACACGTACGGTGCCACTTTCTGCCATCAAAAAGTGCTCTCAGCGGAAGCCTTTGGGTACACCTGAACTCCCTGGGGGAGCCTTTACGCAACCCCACACTCAACAGGACTCTGCGTCTTCACTCTTTCCTAACAACCCTAAACATAACCCTAACCGGAATAAGAAGCTGAACCCGAGTTAGACCCGAAAAAACACGTACAGTGCCACTTTCTGCCATCAAAAAGTGCTCTCAGCGGAAGCCTTTGGGTACACCTGAACTCCCTGGGGGAGCCTTTACGCAACCCCACACTCAACAGGACTCTGCGTCTTCACTCTTTCCTAACAACCCTAAACATAACCCTAACCGGAACAAGAAGCTGAACCCGAGGTAGACCCGAAAAAACACGTACGGTGCCACTTTCTGCCATCAAAAAGTGCTCTCAGCGGAAGCCTTTGGGTACACCTGAACTCCCTGGGGGAGCCTTTACGCAACCCCACACTCAACAGGACTCTGCGTCTTCACTCTTTCCTAACAACCCTAAACATAACCCTAACCGCAACAAGAAGCTGAACCCGAGTTAGACCCGAAAAAACACGTACGGTGCCACTTTCTGCCATCAAAAAGTGCTCTCAGCGGAAGCCTTTGGGTACACCTGAGCTCCCTGGGGGAGCCTTTACGCAACCCCACACTCAACAGGACTCTGCGTCTTCACTCTATCCTAACAACCCTAAACATAACCCTAACCGGAACAGGAAAATGAACCCGAGTTAGACCCGAAAAAACACGTACGGTGCCACTTTCTGCCATCAAAAAGTGCTCTCAGCGGAAGCCTTTGGGTACACCTGAACTCCCTGGGGGAGCCTTTACGCAACCCCACACTCAACAGGACTCTGCGTCTTCACTCTTTCCTAACAACCTTAAACATAACCCTAACCGGAACAAGAAGTTGAACCCGAGTTAGACCCGAAAAAACACGTACAGTGCCACTTTCTGCCATCAAAAAGTGCTCTCAGCGGAAGCCTTTGGGGACACCTGAACTCCCTGGGGGAGCCTTTACGCAACCCCACACTCAACAGGACTCTGCGTCTTCACTCTTTCCTAACAACCCTAAACGTAACCCTAACCGGAACAAGAAGCTGAACCCGAGTTAGACCCGAAAAAACACATACGGTGCCACTTTCTGCCATCAAAAAGTGCTCTCAGCGGAAGCCTTTGGGTACACCTGAGCTCCCTGGGGGAGCCTTTACGCAACCCCACACTCAACAGGACTCTGCGTCTTCACTCTTTCCTAACAACCCTAAACATAACCCTAACCGGAACAGGAAAATGAACCCGAGTTAGACCCGAAAAAACACATACGGTGCCACTTTCTGCCATCAAAAAGTGCTCTCAGTGGAAGCCTTTGGGTACACCTGAACTCCCTGGGGGAGCCTTTACGCAACCCCACACTCAACAGGACTCTGCGTCTTCACTCTTTCCTAACAACCCTAAACATAACCCTAACCGCAACAAGAAGCTGAACCCGAGTTAGACCCGAAAAAACACGTACGGTGCCACATTCTGCCATCAAAAAGTGCTCTCAGCGGAAGCCTTTGGGTACACCTGAACTCCCTGGGGGAGCCTTTACGCAACCCCACACTCAACAGGACTCTGCGTCTTCACTCTTTCCTAACAACCCTAAACATAACCCTAACCGCAACAAGAAGCTGAACCCGAGTTAGACCCGAAAAAACACGTACGGTGCCACTTTCTGCCATCAAAAAGTGCTCTCAGGGGAAGCCTTTGGGTACACCTGAACTCCCTGGGGGAGCCTTTACGCAACCCCACACTCAACAGGACTCTGTGTCTTCACTCTTTCCTAACAACCCTAAACATAACCCTAACCGCAACAAGAAGCTGAACCCGAGTTAGACCCGAAAAAACACTCACGGTGCCACTTTCTGCCATCAAAAAGTGCTCTCAGCGGAAGCCTTTGGGTACACCTGAGCTCCCTGGGGGAGCCTTTACGCAACCCCACACTCAACAGGACTCTGCGTCTTCACTCTTTCCTAACAACCCTAAACAGAACCCTAACCGGAACAGGAAGCTGAACCCGAGTTAGACCCGAAAAAACACGTACGGTGCCACTTTCTGCCATCAAAAAGTGCTCTCAGCGGAAGCCTTTGGGTACACCTGAACTCCCTGGGGGAGCCTTTACGCAACCCCACACTCAACAGGACTCTGCGTCTTCACTCTTTCCTAGCAACCCTAAACATAACCCTAACCGGAACAAGAAGCTGAACCCGAGTTAGACCCGAAAAAACACGTACGGTGCCACTTTCTGCCATCAAAAAGTGCTCTCAGCGGAAGCCTTTGGGTACTCCTGAACTCCCTGGGGGAGCCTTTACGCAACCCCACACTCAACAGGACTCTGCGTCTTCACTCTTTCCTAACAACCCTAAACATAACCCTAACCGGAACAAGAAGCTGAACCCGAGTTAGACCCGAAAAATCACGTACGGTGCCACTTTCTGCCATCAAAAAGTGCTCTCAGCAGAAGCCTTTGGGTACACCTGAACTCCCTGGGGGAGCCTTTACGCAACCCCAAACTCAACAGGACTCTGCGTCTTCACTCTTTCCTAACAACCCTAAACATAACCCTAACCGCAACAAGAAGCTGAACCCGAGTTAGACCCGAAAAAACACGTACGGTGCCACTTTCTGCCATCAAAAAGTGCTCTCAGCGGAAGCCTTTGGGTACACCTGAACTCCCTGGGGGAGCCTTTACGCAACCCCACACTCAACAGGACTCTGCGTCTTCACTCTTTCCTAACAACCCTAAAGATAACCCTAACCGGAACAAGAAGCTGAACCCGAGTTAGACCCGAAAAAACACGCACGGTGCCACTTTCTGCCATCAAAAATGCTCTCAGCGGAAGCCTTTGGGTACACCTGAACTCCCTGGGGGAGCCTTTACGCAACCCCACACTCAACAGGACTCTGCGTCTTCACTCTTTCCTAACAACCCTAAACATAACCCTAACCGGAACAGGAAAATGAACCGGAGTTAGACCCGAAAAAACACGCACGGTGCCACTTTCTGCCATCAAAAAGTGCTCTCAGCGGAAGCCTTTGGGTACACCTGAACTCCCTGGGGGAGCCTTTACGCAAACCCACACTCAACAGGACTCTGCGTCTTCACTCTTTCCTAACAACCCTAAACATAACTCTAACCGGAACAAGAAGCTGAACCCGAGTTAGACCCGAAAAAACACGTACGGTGCCACTTTCTGCCATCAAAAAGTGCTCTCAGCGGAAGCCTTCGGGTACACCTGAACTCCCTGGGGGAGCCTTTATGCAATCCCACACTCAACAGGACTCTGCGTCTTCACTCTTTCCTAACAACCCTAAACATAACCCTAACCGGAACAAGAAGCTGAACCCGAGTTAGACCCGAAAAAACACGTACGGTGCCACTTTCTGCCATCAAAAAGTGCTCTCAGCGGAAGCCTTTGGGTACACCTGAACTCCCTGGGGGAGCCTTTACGCAACCCCACACTCAACAGGACTCTGCGTCTTCACTCTTTCCTAACAACCCTAAACATAACCCTAACCGGAACAGGAAAATGAACCTGAGTTAGACCCGAAAAAACACGTACGGTGCCACTTTCTGCCATCAAAAAGTGCTCTCAGCGGAAGCCTTTGGGTACACCTGAACTCCCTGGGGGAGCCTTTACGCAACCCCACACTCAACAGGACTCTGCGTCTTCACTCTTTCCTAACAACCCTAAACATAACCCTAACCGGAACAAGAAGCTGAACCCGAGTTAGACCCGAAAAAACACGTACGGTGCCACTTTCTGCCATCAAAAAGTGCTCTCAGCGGAAGCCTTCGGGTACACCTGAACTCCCTGGGGGAGCCTTTACGCAACCCCACACTCAACAGGACTCTGCGTCTTCACTCTTTCCTAACAACCCTAAACATAACCCTAACCGCAACAAGAAGCTGAACCCGAGTTAGACCCGGAAAAACACGTACGGTGCCAATTTCTGCCATCAAAAAGTGTTCTCAGCGGAAGCCTTCGGGTACACCTGAACTCCCTGGGGGAGCCTTTACGCAACCCCACACTCAACAGGACTCTGCGTCTTCACTCTTTCCTAACAACCCTAAACATAACCCTAACCGGAACAAGAAGCTGAACCCGAGTTAGACCCGAAAAAACACGTACGGTGCCACTTTCTGCCATCAAAAAGTGCTCTCAGCGGAAGCCTTTGGGTACACCTGAACTCCCTGGGGGAGCCTTTACGCAACCCCACACTCAACAGGACTCTGCGTCTTCACTCTTTCCTAACAACCCTAAACATAACCCTAACCGGAATAAGAAGCTGAACCCGAGTTAGACCCGAAAAAACACGTACAGTGCCACTTTCTGCCATCAAAAAGTGCTCTCAGCGGAAGCCTTTGGGTACACCTGAACTCCCTGGGGGAGCCTTTACGCAACCCCACACTCAACAGGACTCTGCGTCTTCACTCTTTCCTAACAACCCTAAACATAAGCCTAACCGGAACAAGAAGCTGAACCCGAGGTAGACCCGAAAAAACACGTACGGTGCCACTTTCTGCCATCAAAAAGTGCTCTCAGCGGAAGCCTTTGGGTACACATGAACTCCCTGGGGGAGCCTTTACGCAACCCCACACTCAACAGGACTCTGCGTCTTCACTCTTTCCTAACAACCCTAAACATAACCCTAACCGCAACAAGAAGCTGAACCCGAGTTAGACCCGAAAAAACACGTACGGTGCCACTTTCTGCCATCAAAAAGTGCTCTCAGCGGAAGCCTTTGGGTACACCTGAGCTCCCTGGGGGAGCCTTTACGCAACCCCACACTCAACAGGACTCTGCGTCTTCACTCTTTCCGAACAACCCTAAACGTAACCCTAACCGGAACAAGAAGCTGAACCCGAGTTAGACCCGAAAAAACACATACGGTGCCACTTTCTGCCATCAAAAAGTGCTCTCAGCGGAAGCCTTTGGGTACACCTGAGCTCCCTGGGGGAGCCTTTACGCAACCCCACACTCAACAGGACTCTGCGTCTTCACTCTTTCCTAACAACCCTAAACATAACCCTAACCGGAACAGGAAAATGAACCCGAGTTAGACCCGAAAAAACACATACGGTGCCACTTTCTGCCATCGAAAAGTGCTCTCAGTGGAAGCCTTTGGGTACACCTGAACTCCCTGGGGGAGCCTTTACGCAACCCCACACTCAACAGGACTCTGCGTCTTCACTCTTTCCTAACAACCCTAAACATAACCCTAACCGGAACAAGAAGCTGAACCCGAGTTAGACCCGAAAAAACACGTACGGTGCCACATTCTGCCATCAAAAAGTGCTCTCAGCGGAAGCCTTTGGGTACACCTGAACTCCCTGGGGGAGCCTTTACGCAACCCCACACTCAACAGGACTCTGCGTCTTCACTCTTTCCTAACAACCCTAAACATAACCCTAACCGGAACAAGAAGCTGAACCCGAGTTAGACCCGAAAAAACACTCACGGTGCCACTTTCTGCCATCAAAAAGTGCTCTCAGCGGAAGCCTTTGGGTACACCTGAGCTCCCTGGGGGAGCCTTTACGCAACCCCACACTCAACAGGACTCTGCGTCTTCACTCTTTCCTAACAACCCTAAACAGAACCCTAACCGGAACAGGAAGCTGAACCCGAGTTAGACCCGAAAAAACACGTACGGTGCCACTTTCTGCCATCAAAAAGTGCTCTCAGCGGAAGCCTTTGGGTACACCTGAACTCCCTGGGGGAGCCTTTACGCAACCCCACACTCAACAGGACTCTGCGTCTTCACTCTTTCCTAGCAACCCTAAACATAACCCTAACCGGAACAAGAAGCTGAACCCGAGTTAGACCCGAAAAAACACGTACAGTGCCACTTTCTGCCATCAAAAAGTGCTCTCAGCGGAAGCCTTTGGGTACTCCTGAACTCCCTGGGGGAGCCTTTACGCAACCCCACACTCAACAGGACTCTGCGTCTTCACTCTTTCCTAACAACCCTAAACATAACCCTAACCGGAACAAGAAGCTGAACCCGAGTTAGACCCGAAAAATCACGTACGGTGCCACTTTCTGCCATCAAAAAGTGCTCTCAGCAGAAGCCTTTGGGTACACCTGAACTCCCTGGGGGAGCCTTTACGCAACCCCAAACTCAACAGGACTCTGCGTCTTCACTCTTTCCTAACAACCCTAAACATAACCCTAACCGCAACAAGAAGCTGAACCCGAGTTAGACCCGAAAAAACACGTACGGTGCCACTTTCTGCCATCAAAAAGTGCTCTCAGCGGAAGTCTTTGGGTACACCTGAACTCCCTGGGGGAGCCTTTACGCATCCCCACACTCAACAGGACTCTGCGTCTTCACTCTTTCCTAACAACCCTAAACATAACCCTCACCGCAACAAGAAGCTGAACCCGAGTTAGACCCGAAGAAACACGTACGGTGCCACTTTCTGCCATCAAAAAGTGCTCTCAGCGGAAGCCTTTGGGTACACCTGAACTCCCTGGGGGAGCCTTTACGCAACCCCAAACTCAACAGGACTCTGCGTCTTCACTCTTTCCTAACAACCCTAAACATAACCCTAACCGGAACAAGAAGCTGAACCCGAGTTAGACCCGAAAAAACACGTACGGTGCCACTTTCTGCCATCAAAAAGTGCTCTCAGGGGAAGCCTTTGGGTACACCTGAACTCCCTGGGGGAGCCTTTACGCAACCCCACACTCAACAGGAGTCTGCGTCTTCACTCTTTCCTAACAACCCTAAAGATAACCCTAACCGGAACAAGAAGCTGAACCCGAGTTAGACCCGAAAAAACACGCACGGTGCCACTTTCTGCCATCAAAAATGCTCTCAGCGGAAGCCTTTGGGTACACCTGAACTCCCTGGGGGAGCCTTTACGCAACCCCACACTCAACAGGACTCTGCGTCTTCACTCTATCCTAACAACCCTAAACATAACCCTAACCGGAACAAGAAGCTGAACCCGAGTTAGACCCGAAAAAACACTCACGGTGCCACTTTCTGCCATCAAAAAGTGCTCTCAGCGGAAGCCTTTGGGTACACCTGAGCTCCCTGGGGGAGCCTTTACGCAACCCCACACTCAACAGGACTCTGCGTCTTCACTCTATCCTAACAACCCTAAACAGAACCCTAACCGGAACAGGAAGCTGAACCCGAGTTAGACCCGAAAAACACGTACGGTGCCACTTTCTGCCATCAAAAAGTGCTCTCAGCGGAAGCCTTTGGGTACTCCTGAACTCCCTGGGGGAGCCTTTACGCAACCCCACACTCAACAGGACTCTGCGTCTTCACTCTTTCCTAACAACCCTAAACATAAGCCTAACCGGAACAAGAAGCTGAACCCGAGTTAGACCCGAAAAATCACGTACGGTGCCACTTTCTGCCATCAAAAAGTGCTCTCAGCAGAAGCCTTTGGGTACACCTGAACTCCCTGGGGGAGCCTTTACGCAACCCCAAACTCAACAGGACTCTGCGTCTTCACTCTTTCCTAACAACCCTAAACATAACCCTAACCGCAACAAGAAGCTGAACCCGAGTTAGACCCGAAAAAACACGTACGGTGCCACTTTCTGCCATCAAAAAGTGCTCTCAGCGGAAGCCTTTGGGTACACCTGAACTCCCTGGGGGAGCCTTTACGCATCCCCACACTCAACAGGACTCTGCGTCTTCACTCTTTCCTAACAACCCTAAACATAACCCTCACCGCAACAAGAAGCTGAACCCGAGTTAGACCCGAAAAAACACGTACGGTGCCACTTTCTGCCATCAAAAAGTGCTCTCAGCGGAAGCCTTTGGGTACACCTGAACTCCCTGGGGGAGCCTTTACGCAACCCCAAACTCAACAGAACTCTGCGTCTTCACTCTTTCCTAACAACCCTAAACATAACCCTAACCGGAACAAGAAGCTGAACCCGAGTTAGACCCGAAAAAACACGTACGGTGCCACTTTCTGCCATCAAAAAGTGCTCTCAGGGGAAGCCTTTGGGTACACCTGAACTCCCTGGGGGAGCCTTTACGCAACCCCACACTCAACAGGACTCTGCCTCTTCACTCTTTCCTAACAACCCTAAACATAACCCTAACCGGAACAAGAAGCTGAACCCGAGTTAGACCCGAAAAAACACGCACGGTGCCACTTTCTGCCATCAAAAATGCTCTCAGCAGAAGCCTTTGGGTACACCTGAACTCCCTGGGGGAGCCTTTACGCAACCCCACACTCAACAGGACTCTGCGTCTTCACTCTATCCTAACAACCCTAAACATAACCCTAACCGGAACAGGAAAATGAACCGGAGTTAGACCCGAAAAAACACGCACGGTGCCACTTTCTGCCATCAAAAAGTGCTCTCAGCGGAAGCCTTTGGGTACACCTGAACTCCCTGGGGGAGCCTTTACGCAACCCCACACTCAACAGGACTCTGCGTCTTCACTCTTTCCTAACAACCCTAAACATAACTCTAACCGGAACAAGAAGCTGAACCCGAGTTAGACCCGAAAAAACACGTACGGTGCCACTTTCTGCCATCAAAAAGTGCTCTCAGCGGAAGCCTTCGGGTACACCTGAACTCCCTGGGGGAGCCTTTATGCAATCCCACACTCAACAGGACTCTGCGTCTTCACTCTTTCCTAACAACCCTAAACATAACCCTAACCGGAACAAGAAGCTGAACCCGAGTTAGACCCGAAAAAACACGTACGGTGCCACTTTCTGCCATCAAAAAGTGCTCTCAGCGGAAGCCTTTGGGTACACCTGAACTCCCTGGGGGAGCCTTTACGCAACCCCACACTCAACAGGACTCTGCGTCTTCACTCTTTCCTAACAACCCTAAACATAACCCTAACCGGAACAAGAAGCTGAACCCGAGTTAGACCCGGAAAAACACGTACGGTGCCAATTTCTGCCATCAAAAAGTGTTCTCAGCGGAAGCCTTCGGGTACACCTGAACTCCCTGGGGGAGCCTTTACGCAACCCCACACTCAACAGGACTCTGCGTCTTCACTCTTTCCTAACAACCCTAAACATAACCCTAACCGGAACAAGAAGCTGAACCCGAGTTAGACCCGAAAAAACACGTACGGTGCCACTTTCTGCCATCAAAAAGTGCTCTCAGCGGAAGCCTTTGGGTACACCTGAACTCCCTGGGGGAGCCTTTACGCAACCCCACACTCAACAGGACTCTGCGTCTTCACTCTTTCCTAACAACCCTAAACATAACCCTAACCGGAATAAGAAGCTGAACCCGAGTTAGACCCGAAAAAACACGTACAGTGCCACTTTCTGCCATCAAAAAGTGCTCTCAGCGGAAGCCTTCGGGTAAACCTGAACTCCCTGGGGGAGCCTTTACGCAACCCCACACTCAACAGGACTCTGCGTCTTCACTCTTTCCTAACAACCCTAAACATAAGCCTAACCGGAACAAGAAGCTGAACCCGAGGTAGACCCGAAAAAACACGTACGGTGCCACTTTCTGCCATCAAAAAGTGCTCTCAGCGGAAGCCTTTGGGTACACCTGAACTCCCTGGGGGAGCCTTTACGCAACCCCACACTCAACAGGACTCTGCGTCTTCACTCTTTCCTAACAACCCTAAACATAACCCTAACCGCAACAAGAAGCTGAACCCGAGTTAGACCCGAAAAAACACGTACGGTGCCACTTTCTGCCATCAAAAAGTGCTCTCAGCGGAAGCCTTTGGGTACACCTGAGCTCCCTGGGGGAGCCTTTACGCAACCCCACACTCAACAGGACTCTGCGTCTTCACTCTATCCTAACAACCCTAAACATAACCCTAACCGGAACAGGAAAATGAACCCGAGTTAGACCCGAAAAAACACGTACGGTGCCACTTTCTGCCATCAAAAAGTGCTCTCAGCGGAAGCCTTTGGGTACGCCTGAACTCCCTGGGGGAGCCTTTACGCAACCCCACACTCAACAGGACTCTGCGTCTTCACTCTTTCCTAACAACCTTAAACATAACCCTAACCGGAACAAGAAGTTGAACGCGAGTTAGACCCGAAAACACACGTACGGTGCCACTTTCTGCCATCAAAAAGTGCTCTCAGCGGAAGCCTTTGGGGACACCTGAACTCCCTGGGGGAGCCTTTACGCAACCCCACACTCAACAAGACTCTGCGTCTTCACTCTTTCCTAACAACCCTAAACGTAACCCTAACCGGAACAAGAAGCTGAACCCGAGTTAGACCCGAAAAAACACATACGGTGCCACTTTCTGCCATCAAAAAGTGCTCTCAGCGGAAGCCTTTGGGTACACCTGAGCTCCCTGGGGGAGCCTTTACGCAACCCCACACTCAACAGGACTCTGCGTCTTCACTCTTTCCTAACAACCCTAAACATAACCCTAACCGGAACAGGAAAATGAACCCGAGTTAGACCCGAAAAAACACATACGGTGCCACTTTCTGCCATCAAAAAGTGCTCTCAGTGGAAGCCTTTGGGTACACCTGAACTCCCTGGGGGAGCCTTTACGCAACCCCACACTCAACAGGACTCTGCGTCTTCACTCTTTCCTAACAACCCTAAACATAACCCTAACCGGAACAAGAAGCTGAACCCGAGTTAGACCCGAAAAAACACGTACGGTGCCACATTCTGCCATCAAAAAGTGCTCTCAGCGGAAGCCTTTGGGTACACCTGAACTCCCTGGGGGAGCCTTTACGCAACCCCACACTCAACAGGACTCTGCGTCTTCACTCTTTCCTAACAACCCTAAACATAACCCTAACCGCAACAAGAAGCTGAACCCGAGTTAGACCCGAAGAAACACGTACGGTGCCACTTTCTGCCATCAAAAAGTGCTCTCAGCGGAAGCCTTTGGGTACACCTGAACTCCCTGGGGGAGCCTTTACGCAACCCCACACTCAACAGGACTCTGCGTCTTCACTCTTTCCTAACAACCCTAAACATAACCCTAACCGGAACAAGAAGCTGAACCCGAGTTAGACCCGAAAAAACACGTACGGTGCCACTTTCTGCCATCAAAAAGTGCTCTCAGGGGAAGCCTTTGGGTACACCTGAACTCCCTGGGGGAGCCTTTACGCAACCCCACACTCAACAGGAGTCTGCGTCTTCACTCTTTCCTAACAACCCTAAAGATAACCCTAACCGGAACAAGAAGCTGAACCCGAGTTAGACCCGAAAAAACACGCACGGTGCCACTTTCTGCCATCAAAAATGCTCTCAGCGGAAGCCTTTGGGTACACCTGAACTCCCTGGGGGAGCCTTTACGCAACCCCACACTCAACAGGACTCTGCGTCTTCACTCTATCCTAACAACCCTAAACATAACCCTAACCGGAACAAGAAGCTGAACCCGAGTTAGACCCGAAAAAACACTCACGGTGCCACTTTCTGCCATCAAAAAGTGCTCTCAGCGGAAGCCTTTGGGTACACCTGAGCTCCCTGGGGGAGCCTTTACGCAACCCCACACTCAACAGGACTCTGCGTCTTCACTCTATCCTAACAACCCTAAACAGAACCCTAACCGGAACAGGAAGCTGAACCCGAGTTAGACCCGAAAAACACGTACGGTGCCACTTTCTGCCATCAAAAAGTGCTCTCAGCGGAAGCCTTTGGGTACTCCTGAACTCCCTGGGGGAGCCTTTACGCAACCCCACACTCAACAGGACTCTGCGTCTTCACTCTTTCCTAACAACCCTAAACATAAGCCTAACCGGAACAAGAAGCTGAACCCGAGTTAGACCCGAAAAATCACGTACGGTGCCACTTTCTGCCATCAAAAAGTGCTCTCAGCAGAAGCCTTTGGGTACACCTGAACTCCCTGGGGGAGCCTTTACGCAACCCCAAACTCAACAGGACTCTGCGTCTTCACTCTTTCCTAACAACCCTAAACATAACCCTAACCGCAACAAGAAGCTGAACCCGAGTTAGACCCGAAAAAACACGTACGGTGCCACTTTCTGCCATCAAAAAGTGCTCTCAGCGGAAGCCTTTGGGTACACCTGAACTCCCTGGGGGAGCCTTTACGCATCCCCACACTCAACAGGACTCTGCGTCTTCACTCTTTCCTAACAACCCTAAACATAACCCTCACCGCAACAAGAAGCTGAACCCGAGTTAGACCCGAAAAAACACGTACGGTGCCACTTTCTGCCATCAAAAAGTGCTCTCAGCGGAAGCCTTTGGGTACACCTGAACTCCCTGGGGGAGCCTTTACGCAACCCCAAACTCAACAGAACTCTGCGTCTTCACTCTTTCCTAACAACCCTAAACATAACCCTAACCGGAACAAGAAGCTGAACCCGAGTTAGACCCGAAAAAACACGTACGGTGCCACTTTCTGCCATCAAAAAGTGCTCTCAGGGGAAGCCTTTGGGTACACCTGAACTCCCTGGGGGAGCCTTTACGCAACCCCACACTCAACAGGACTCTGCCTCTTCACTCTTTCCTAACAACCCTAAACATAACCCTAACCGGAACAGGAAAATGAACCGGAGTTAGACCCGAAAAAACACGCACGGTGCCACTTTCTGCCATCAAAAAGTGCTCTCAGCGGAAGCCTTTGGGTACACCTGAACTCCCTGGGGGAGCCTTTACGCAACCCCACACTCAACAGGACTCTGCGTCTTCACTCTTTCCTAACAACCCTAAACATAACTCTAACCGGAACAAGAAGCTGAACCCGAGTTAGACCCGAAAAAACACATACGGTGCCACTTTCTGCCATCAAAAAGTGCTCTCAGCGGAAGCCTTCGGGTACACCTGAACTCCCTGGGGGAGCCTTTATGCAATCCCACACTCAACAGGACTCTGCGTCTTCACTCTTTCCTAACAACCCTAAACATAACCCTAACCGGAACAAGAAGCTGAACCCGAGTTAGACCCGAAAAAACACGTACGGTGCCACTTTCTGCCATCAAAAAGTGCTCTCAGCGGAAGCCTTTGGGTACACCTGAACTCCCTGGGGGAGCCTTTACGCAACCCCACACTCAACAGGACTCTGCGTCTTCACTCTTTCCTAACAACCCTAAACATAACCCTAACCGGAACAAGAAGCTGAACCCGAGTTAGACCCGGAAAAACACGTACGGTGCCAATTTCTGCCATCAAAAAGTGTTCTCAGCGGAAGCCTTCGGGTACACCTGAACTCCCTGGGGGAGCCTTTACGCAACCCCACACTCAACAGGACTCTGCGTCTTCACTCTTTCCTAACAACCCTAAACATAACCCTAACCGGAACAAGAAGCTGAACCCGAGTTAGACCCGAAAAAACACGTACGGTGCCACTTTCTGCCATCAAAAAGTGCTCTCAGCGGAAGCCTTTGGGTACACCTGAACTCCCTGGGGGAGCCTTTACGCAACCCCACACTCAACAGGACTCTGCGTCTTCACTCTTTCCTAACAACCCTAAACATAACCCTAACCGGAATAAGAAGCTGAACCCGAGTTAGACCCGAAAAAACACGTACAGTGCCACTTTCTGCCATCAAAAAGTGCTCTCAGCGGAAGCCTTCGGGTAAACCTGAACTCCCTGGGGGAGCCTTTACGCAACCCCACACTCAACAGGACTCTGCGTCTTCACTCTTTCCTAACAACCCTAAACATAAGCCTAACCGGAACAAGAAGCTGAACCCGAGGTAGACCCGAAAAAACACGTACGGTGCCACTTTCTGCCATCAAAAAGTGCTCTCAGCGGAAGCCTTTGGGTACACCTGAACTCCCTGGGGGAGCCTTTACGCAACCCCACACTCAACAGGACTCTGCGTCTTCACTCTTTCCTAACAACCCTAAACATAACCCTAACCGCAACAAGAAGCTGAACCCGAGTTAGACCCGAAAAAACACGTACGGTGCCACTTTCTGCCATCAAAAAGTGCTCTCAGCGGAAGCCTTTGGGTACACCTGAGCTCCCTGGGGGAGCCTTTACGCAACCCCACACTCAACAGGACTCTGCGTCTTCACTCTATCCTAACAACCCTAAACATAACCCTAACCGGAACAGGAAAATGAACCCGAGTTAGACCCGAAAAAACACGTACGGTGCCACTTTCTGCCATCAAAAAGTGCTCTCAGCGGAAGCCTTTGGGTACGCCTGAACTCCCTGGGGGAGCCTTTACGCAACCCCACACTCAACAGGACTCTGCGTCTTCACTCTTTCCTAACAACCTTAAACATAACCCTAACCGGAACAAGAAGTTGAACGCGAGTTAGACCCGAAAACACACGTACGGTGCCACTTTCTGCCATCAAAAAGTGCTCTCAGCGGAAGCCTTTGGGGACACCTGAACTCCCTGGGGGAGCCTTTACGCAACCCCACACTCAACAAGACTCAGCGTCTTCACTCTTTCCTAACAACCCTAAACGTAACCCTAACCGGAACAAGAAGCTGAACCCGAGTTAGACCCGAAAAAACACATACGGTGCCACTTTCTGCCATCAAAAAGTGCTCTCAGCGGAAGCCTTTGGGTACACCTGAGCTCCCTGGGGGAGCCTTTACGCAACCCCACACTCAACAGGACTCTGCGTCTTCACTCTTTCCTAACAACCCTAAACATAACCCTAACCGGAACAGGAAAATGAACCCGAGTTAGACCCGAAAAAACACATACGGTGCCACTTTCTGCCATCAAAAAGTGCTCTCAGTGGAAGCCTTTGGGTACACCTGAACTCCCTGGGGGAGCCTTTACGCAACCCCACACTCAACAGGACTCTGCGTCTTCACTCTTTCCTAACAACCCTAAACATAACCCTAACCGGAACAAGAAGCTGAACCCGAGTTAGACCCGAAAAAACACGTACGGTGCCACATTCTGCCATCAAAAAGTGCTCTCAGCGGAAGCCTTTGGGTACACCTGAACTCCCTGGGGGAGCCTTTACGCAACCCCACACTCAACAGGACTCTGCGTCTTCACTCTTTCCTAACAACCCTAAACATAACCCTAACCGCAACAAGAAGCTGAACCCGAGTTAGACCCGAAAAAACACGTACGGTGCCACTTTCTGCCATCAAAAAGTGCTCTCAGCGGAAGCCTTTGGGTACACCTGAACTCCCTGGGGGAGCCTTTACGCAACCCCACACTCAACAGGACTCTGTGTCTTCACTCTTTCCTAACAACCCTAAACATAACCCTAACCGCAACAAGAAGCTGAACCCGAGTTAGACCCGAAAAAACACTCACGGTGCCACTTTCTGCCATCAAAAAGTGCTCTCAGCGGAAGCCTTTGGGTACACCTGAGCTCCCTGGGGGAGCCTTTACGCAACCCCACACTCAACAGGACTCTGCGTCTTCACTCTTTCCTAACAACCCTAAACAGAACCCTAACCGGAACAGGAAGCTGAACCCGAGTTAGACCCGGAAAAACACGTACGGTGCCACTTTCTGCCATCAAAAAGTGCTCTCAGCGGAAGCCTTTGGGTACACCTGAACTCCCTGGGGGAGCCTTTACGCAACCCCACACTCAACAGGACTCTGCGTCTTTACTCTTTCCTAGCAACCCTAAACATAACCCTAACCGGAACAAGAAGCTGAACCCGAGTTAGACCCGAAAAAACACGTACGGTGCCACTTTCTGCCATCAAAAAGTGCTCTCAGTGGAAGCCTTTGGGTACTCCTGAACTCCCTGGGGGAGCCTTTACGCAACCCCACACTCAACAGGACTCTGCGTCTTCACTCTTTCCTAACAACCCTAAACATAACCCTAACCGGAACAAGAAGCTGAACCCGAGTTAGACCCGAAAAATCACGTACGGTGCCACTTTCTGCCATCAAAAAGTGCTCTCAGCAGAAGCCTTTGGGTACACCTGAACTCCCTGGGGGAGCCTTTACGCAACCCCACACTCAACAGGACTCTGCCTCTTCACTCTTTCCTAACAACCCTAAACATAACCCTAACCGCAACAAGAAGCTGAACCCGAGTTAGACCCGAAAAAATACGCACGGTGCCACTTTCTGCCATCAAAAAGTGCTCTCAGCGGAAGCCTTTGGGTACACATGAACTCCCTGGGGGAGCCTTTACGCAACCCCACACTCAACAGGACTCTGCGTCTTCACGCTTTCCTAACAACCCTAAACATAACCCTAACCGGAACAAGAAGCTGAACCCGAGTTAGACCCGAAAAAACACATACGGTGCCACTTTCTGCCATCAAAAAGTGCTCTCAGTGGAAGCCTTTGGGTACACCTGAGCTCCCTGGGGGAGCCTTTACGCAACCCCACACTCAACAGGACTCTGCGTCTTCACTCTTTCCTAACAACCCTAAACATAACCCTAACCGGAACAGGAAAATGAACCTGAGTTAGACCCGAAAAAACACGTACGGTGCCACTTTCTGCCATCAAAAAGTGCTCTCAGCGGAAGCCTTTGGGTACACCTGAACTCCCTGGGGGAGCCTTTACGCAACCCCACACTCAACAGGACTCTGCGTCTTCACTCTTTCCTAACAACCCTAAACATAACCCTAACCGGAACAAGAAGCTGAACCCGAGTTAGACCCGAAAAATCACGTACGGTGCCACTTTCTGCCATCAAAAAGTGCTCTCAGCAGAAGCCTTTGGGTACACCTGAACTCCCTGGGGGAGCCTTTACGCAACCCCACACTCAACAGGACTCTGCCTCTTCACTCTTTCCTAACAACCCTAAACATAACCCTAACCGCAACAAGAAGCTGAACCCGAGTTAGACCCGAAAAAATACGCACGGTGCCACTTTCTGCCATCAAAAAGTGCTCTCAGCGGAAGCCTTTGGGTACACATGAACTCCCTGGGGGAGCCTTTACGCAACCCCACACTCAACAGGACTCTGCGTCTTCACGCTTTCCTAACAACCCTAAACATAACCCTAACCGGAACAAGAAGCTGAACCCGAGTTAGACCCGAAAAAACACATACGGTGCCACTTTCTGCCATCAAAAAGTGCTCTCAGTGGAAGCCTTTGGGTACACCTGAGCTCCCTGGGGGAGCCTTTACGCAACCCCACACTCAACAGGACTCTGCGTCTTCACTCTTTCCTAACAACCCTAAACATAACCCTAACCGGAACAGGAAAATGAACCTGAGTTAGACCCGAAAAAACACGTACGGTGCCACTTTCTGCCATCAAAAAGTGCTCTCAGCGGAAGCCTTTGGGTACACCTGAACTCCCTGGGGGAGCCTTTACGCAACCCCACACTCAACAGGACTCTGCGTCTTCACTCTTTCCTAACAACCCTAAACATAACCCTAACCGGAACAAGAAGCTGAACCCGAGTTAGACCCGAAAAAACACGTACGGTGCCACTTTCTGCCATCAAAAAGTGCTCTCAGCGGAAGCCTTTGGGTACACCTGAACTCCCTGGGGGAGCCTTTACGCAACCCCACACTCAACAGGACTCTGCGTCTTCACTCTTTCCTAACAACCCTAAACATAACCCTCACCGCAACAAGAAGCTGAACCCGAGTTAGACCCGAAAAAACACGTACGGTGCCACTTTCTGCCATCAAAAAGTGCTCTCAGCGGAAGCCTTTGGGTACACCTGAGCTCCCTGGGGGAGCCTTTACGCAACCCCACACTCAACAGGACTCTGCGTCTTCACTCTTTCCTAACAACCCTAAACATAACCCTAACCGGAACAAGAAGCTGAACCCGAGTTAGACCCGGAAAAACACGTACGGTGCCAATTTCTGCCATCAAAAAGTGCTCTCAGCGGAAGCCTTTGGGTACACCTGAACTCCCTGGGGGAGCCTTTACGCAACCCCACACTCAACAGGACTCTGCGTCTTCACTCTTTCCTAACAACCCTAAACATAACCCTAACCGGAACAAGAAGCTGAACCCGAGTTAGACCCGGAAAAACACGTACGGTGCCAATTTCTGCCATCAAAAAGTGTTCTCAGCGGAAGCCTTTGGGTACACCTGAACTCCCTGGGGGAGCCTTTACGCAACCCCACACTCAACAGGACTCTGCGTCTTCACTCTTTCCTAACAACCCTAAACATAACCCTAACCGGAACAAGAAGCTGAACCCGAGTTAGACCCGAAAAAACACGTACGGTGCCACTTTCTGCCATCAAAAAGTGCTCTCAGCGGAAGCCTTTGGGTACACCTGAACTCCCTGGGGGAGCCTTTACGCAACCCCACACTCAACAGGACTCTGCGTCTTCACTCTTTCCTAACAACCCTAAACATAACCCTAACCGGAACAAGAAGTTGAACCCGAGTTAGACCCGAAAAAACACGTACGGTGCCACTTTCTGCCATCAAAAAGTGCTCTCAGCGGAAGCCTTTGGGGACACCTGAACTCCCTGGGGGAGCCTTTACGCAACCCCACACTCAACAGGACTCTGCGTCTTCACTCTTTCCTAACAACCCTAAACGTAACCCTAACCGGAACAAGAAGCTGAACCCGAGTTAGACCCGAAAAAACACATACGGTGCCACTTTCTGCCATCAAAAAGTGCTCTCAGCGGAAGCCTTTGGGTACACCTGAGCTCCCTGGGGGAGCCTTTACGCAACCCCACACTCAACAGGACTCTGCGTCTTCACTCTTTCCTAACAACCCTAAACATAACCCTAACCGGAACAGGAAAATGAACCCGAGTTAGACCCGAAAAAACACATACGGTGCCACTTTCTGCCATCAAAAAGTGCTCTCAGTGGAAGCCTTTGGGTACACCTGAACTCCCTGGGGGAGCCTTTACGCAACCCCACACTCAACAGGACTCTGCGTCTTCACTCTTTCCTAACAACCCTAAACATAACCCTAACCGGAACAAGAAGCTGAACCCGAGTTAGACCCGAAAAAACACGTACGGTGCCACATTCTGCCATCAAAAAGTGCTCTCAGCGGAAGCCTTTGGGTACACCTGAACTCCCTGGGGGAGCCTTTACGCAACCCCACACTCAACAGGACTCTGCGTCTTCACTCTTTCCTAACAACCCTAAACATAACCCTAACCGCAACAAGAAGCTGAACCCGAGTTAGACCCGAAAAAACACGTACGGTGCCACTTTCTGCCATCAAAAAGTGCTCTCAGGGGAAGCCTTTGGGTACACCTGAACTCCCTGGGGGAGCCTTTACGCAACCCCACACTCAACAGGACTCTGCGTCTTCACTCTTCCCTAACAACCCTAAACATAACCCTAACCGCAACAAGAAGCTGAACCCGAGTTAGACCCGAAAAAACACTCACGGTGCCACTTTCTGCCATCAAAAAGTGCTCTCAGCGGAAGCCTTTGGGTACACCTGAGCTCCCTGGGGGAGCATTTACGCAACCCCACACTCAACAGGACTCTGCGTCTTCACTCTTTCCTAACAACCCTAAACAGAACCCTAACCGGAACAGGAAGCTGAACCCGAGTTAGACCCGAAAAAACACGTACGGTGCCACTTTCTGCCATCAAAAAGTGCTCTCAGCGGAAGCCTTTGGGTACACCTGAACTCCCTGGGGGAGCCTTTACGCAACCCCACACTCAACAGGACTCTGCGTCTTCACTCTTTCCTAGCAACCCTAAACATAACCCTAACCGGAACAAGAAGCTGAACCCGAGTTAGACCCGAAAAAACACGTACGGTGCCACTTTCTGCCATCAAAAAGTGCTCTCAGCGGAAGCCTTTGGGTACACCTGAACTCCCTGGGGGAGCCTTTACGCAACCCCACACTCAACAGGACTCTGCGTCTTCACTCTTTCCTAACAACCCTAAACATAACCCTAACCGGAACAAGAAGCTGAACCCGAGTTAGACCCGAAAAATCACGTACGGTGCCACTTTCTGCCATCAAAAAGTGCTCTCAGCAGAAGCCTTTGGGTACACCTGAACTCCCTGGGGGAGCCTTTACGCAACCCCACACTCAACAGGACTCTGCGTCTTCACTCTTTCCTAACAACCCTAAACATAACCCTAACCGCAACAAGAAGCTGAACCCGAGTTAGACCCGAAAAAATACGCACGGTGCCACTTTCTGCCATCAAAAAGTGCTCTCAGCGGAAGCCTTTGGGTACACATGAACTCCCTGGGGGAGCCTTTACGCAACCCCACACTCAACAGGACTCTGCGTCTTCACTCTTTCCTAACAACCCTAAACGTAACCCTAACCGGAACAAGAAGCTGAACCCGAGTTAGACCCGAAAAAACACGTACGGTGCCACTTTCTGCCATCAAAAAGTGCTCTCAGCGGAAGCCTTTGGGTACACCTGAGCTCCCTGGGGGAGCCTTTACGCAACCCCACACTCAACAGGACTCTGCGTCTTCACTCTTTCCTAACAACCCTAAACATAACCCTAACCGGAACAGGAAAATGAACCCGAGTTAGACCCGAAAAAACACATACGGTGCCACTTTCTGCCATCAAAAAGTGCTCTCAGTGGAAGCCTTTGGGTACACCTGAACTCCCTGGGGGAGCCTTTACGCAACCCCACACTCAACAGGACTCTGCGTCTTCACTCTTTCCTAACAACCCTAAACATAACCCTAACCGGAACAAGAAGCTGAACCCGAGTTAGACCCGAAAAAACACGTACGGTGCCACATTCTGCCATCAAAAAGTGCTCTCAGCGGAAGCCTTTGGGTACACCTGAACTCCCTGGGGGAGCCTTTACGCAACCCCACACTCAACAGGACTCTGCGTCTTCACTCTTTCCTAACAACCCTAAACATAACCCTAACCGCAACAAGAAGCTGAACCCGAGTTAGACCCGAAAAAACACGTACGGTGCCACTTTCTGCCATCAAAAAGTGCTCTCAGCGGAAGCCTTTGGGTACACCTGAACTCCCTGGGGGAGCCTTTACGCAACCCCACACTCAACAGGACTCTGTGTCTTCACTCTTCCCTAACAACCCTAAACATAACCCTAACCGCAACAAGAAGCTGAACCCGAGTTAGACCCGAAAAAACACTCACGGTGCCACTTTCTGCCATCAAAAAGTGCTCTCAGCGGAAGCCTTTGGGTACACCTGAGCTCCCTGGGGGAGCATTTACGCAACCCCACACTCAACAGGACTCTGCGTCTTCACTCTTTCCTAACAACCCTAAACAGAACCCTAACCGGAACAGGAAGCTGAACCCGAGTTAGACCCGAAAAAACACGTACGGTGCCACTTTCTGCCATCAAAAAGTGCTCTCAGCGGAAGCCTTTGGGTACACCTGAACTCCCTGGGGGAGCCTTTACGCAACCCCACACTCAACAGGACTCTGCGTCTTCACTCTTTCCTAGCAACCCTAAACATAACCCTAACCGGAACAAGAAGCTGAACCCGAGTTAGACCCGAAAAAACACGTACGGTGCCACTTTCTGCCATCAAAAAGTGCTCTCAGCGGAAGCCTTTGGGTACACCTGAACTCCCTGGGGGAGCCTTTACGCAACCCCACACTCAACAGGACTCTGCGTCTTCACTCTTTCCTAACAACCCTAAACATAACCCTAACCGGAACAAGAAGCTGAACCCGAGTTAGACCCGAAAAATCACGTACGGTGCCACTTTCTGCCATCAAAAAGTGCTCTCAGCAGAAGCCTTTGGGTACACCTGAACTCCCTGGGGGAGCCTTTACGCAACCCCACACTCAACAGGACTCTGCGTCTTCACTCTTTCCTAACAACCCTAAACATAACCCTAACCGCAACAAGAAGCTGAACCCGAGTTAGACCCGAAAAAATACGCACGGTGCCACTTTCTGCCATCAAAAAGTGCTCTCAGCGGAAGCCTTTGGGTACACATGAACTCCCTGGGGGAGCCTTTACGCAACCCCACACTCAACAGGACTCTGCGTCTTCACTCTTTCCTAACAACCCTAAACATAACCCTAACCGGAACAAGAAGCTGAACCCGAGTTAGACCCGAAAAAACACGTACGGTGCCACATTCTGCCATCAAAAAGTGCTCTCAGCGGAAGCCTTTGGGTACACCTGAACTCCCTGGGGGAGCCTTTACGCAACCCCACACTCAACAGGACTCTGCGTCTTCACTCTTTCCTAACAACCCTAAACATAACCCTAACCGCAACAAGAAGCTGAACCCGAGTTAGACCCGAAAAAACACTCACGGTGCCACTTTCTGCCATCAAAAAGTGCTCTCAGCGGAAGCCTTTGGGTACACCTGAGCTCCCTGGGGGAGCCTTTACGCAACCCCACACTCAACAGGACTCTGCGTCTTCACTCTTTCCTAACAACCCTAAACAGAACCCTAACCGCAACAAGAAGCTGAACCCGAGTTAGACCCGAAAAAACACGTACGGTGCCACTTTCTGCCATCAAAAAGTGCTCTCAGCGGAAGCCTTTGGGTACACCTGAACTCCCTGGGGGAGCCTTTACGCAACCCCACACTCAACAGGACTCTGCGTCTTCACTCTTTCCTAGCAACCCTAAACATAACCCTAACCGGAACAAGAAGCTGAACCCGAGTTAGACCCGAAAAAACACGTACGGTGCCACTTTCTGCCATCAAAAAGTGCTCTCAGCGGAAGCCTTTGGGTACTCCTGAACTCCCTGGGGGAGCCTTTACGCAACCCCACACTCAACAGGACTCTGCGTCTTCACTCTTTCCTAACAACCCTAAACATAACCCTAACCGGAACAAGAAGCTGAACCCGAGTTAGACCCGAAAAATCACGTACGGTGCCACTTTCTGCCATCAAAAAGTGCTCTCAGCAGAAGCCTTTGGGTACACCTGAACTCCCTGGGGGAGCCTTTACGCAACCCCACACTCAACAGGACTCTGCCTCTTCACTCTTTCCTAACAACCCTAAACATAACCCTAACCGCAACAAGAAGCTGAACCCGAGTTAGACCCGAAAAAATACGCACGGTGCCACATTCTGCCATCAAAAAGTGCTCTCAGTGGAAGCCTTTGGGTACACCTGAGCTCCCTGGGGGAGCCTTTACGCAACCCCACACTCAACAGGACTCTGCGTCTTCACGCTTTCCTAACAACCCTAAACATAACCCTAACCGGAACAGGAAAATGAACCTGATTTAGACCCGAAAAAACACGTACGGTGCCACTTTCTGCCATCAAAAAGTGCTCTCAGCGGAAGCCTTTGGGTACACCTGAACTCCCTGGGGGAGCCTTTACGCAACCCCACACTCAACAGGACTCTGCGTCTTCACTCTTTCCTAACAACCCTAAACATAACCCTAACCGGAACAAGAAGCTGAACCCGAGTTAGACCCGAAAAAACACGTACGGTGCCACTTTCTGCCATCAAAAAGTGCTCTCTGCGGAAGCCTTTGGTTACACCTGAACTCCCTGGGGGAGCCTTTACGCAACCCCACACTCAACAGGACTCTGCGTCTTCACTCTTTCCTAACAACCCTAAACATAACCCTCACCGCAACAAGAAGCTGAACCCGAGTTAGACCCGAAAAAACACGTACGGTGCCACTTTCTGCCATCAAAAAGTGCTCTCAGCGGAAGCCTTTGGGTACACCTGAGCTCCCTGGGGGAGCCTTTACGCAACCCCACACTCAACAGGACTCTGCGTCTTCACTCTATCCTAACAACCCTAAACATAACCCTAACCGGAACAGGAAAATGAACCTGAGTTAGACCCGAAAAAACACGTACGGTGCCACTTTCTGCCATCAAAAAGTGCTCTCAGCGGAAGCCTTTGGGTATGCCTGAACTCCCTGGGGGAGCCTTTACGCAACCCCACACTCAACAGGACTCTGCGTCTTCACTCTTTCCTAACAACCCTAAACATAACCCTAACCGGAACAAGAAGCTGAACCCGAGTTAGACCCGAAAAATCACGTACGGTGCCACTTTATGCCATCAAAAAGTGCTCTCAGCGGAAGCCTTTGGGTACACCTGAACTCCCTGGGGGAGCCTTTACGCAACCCCACACTCAACAGGACTCTGCGTCTTCACTCTTTCCTAACAACCCTAAACATAACCCTAACCGGAACAGGAAGCTGAACCCGAGTTAGACCCGAAAAAACACGCACGGTGCCACTTTCTGCCATCAAAAAGTGCTCTCAGCGGAAGCCTTTGGGTACACCTGAACTCCCTGGGGGAGCCTTTACGCAACCCCACACTCAACAGGACTCTGCGTCTTCACTCTTTCCTAACAACCCTAAACATAACCCTAACCGCAACAAGAAGTTGAACCCGAGTTAGACCCGAAAAAACACGTTACGGTGCCACTTTCTGCCATCAAAAAGTGCTCTCAGTGGAAGCCTTTGGGTACACCTGAACTCCCTGGGGGAGCCTTTACGCAACCCCACACTCAACAGGACTCTGCGTCTTCACTCTTTCCTAACAACCCTAAACATAACCCTAACCGCAACAAGAAGCTGAACCCGAGTTAGACCCGAAAAAACACGTACGGTGCCACTTTCTGCCATCAAAAACTGCTCTCAGCGGAAGCCTTTGGGTACACCTGAACTCCCTGGGGGAGCCTTTACGCAACCCCACACTCAACAGGACTCTGCGTCTTCACTCTTTCCTAACAACCCTAAACATAACCCTAACCGGAACAAGAAGTTGAACCCGAGTTAGACCCGAAAAAACACGTACGGTGCCACTTTCTGCCATCAAAAAGTGCTCTCAGCGGAAGCCTTTGGGTACACCTGAACTCCCTGGGGGAGCCTTTACGCAACCCCACACTCAACAGGACTCTGCGTCTTCACTCTTTCCTAACAACCCGAAACATAACCCTAACCGGAACAAGAAGCTGAACCCGAGTTAGACCCGAAAAATCACGTACGGTGCCACTTTCTGCCATCAAAATGTGCTCTCAGCGGAAGCCTTTGGGTACACCTGAACTCCCTGGGGGAGCCTTTACGCAACCCCACACTCAACAGGACTCTGCGTCTTCACTCTTTCCTAACAACCCTAAACATAACCCTAACCGGAACAAGAAGCTGAACCCGAGTTAGACCCGAAAAAACACGTACGGTGCCACTTTCTGCCATCAAAAAGTGCTCTCAGCGGAAGCCTTTGGGTACACCTGAACTCCCTGGGGGAGCCTTTACGCAACCCCAAACTCAACAGGACTCTGCGTCTTCACTCTTTCCTAACAACCCTAAACATAACCCTAACCGGAACAAGAAGCTGAACCCGAGTTAGACCCGAAAAAACACGTACGGTGCCACTTTCTGCCATCAAAAAGTGCTCTCAGCGGAAGCCTTTGGGTACACCTGAACTCCCTGGGGGAGCCTTTACGCAACCCCACACTCAACAGGACTCTGCGTCTTCACTCTATCCTAACAACCCTAAACATAACCCTTACCGGAACAGGAAAATGAACCTGAGTTAGACCCGAAAAAACACGTGCGGTGCCACTTTATGCCATCAAAAAGTGCTCTCAGCGGAAGCCTTTGGGTACGCCTGAACTCCCTGGGGGAGCCTTTACGCAACCCCACACTCAACAGGACTCTGCGTCTTCACTCTTTCCTAACAACCCTAAACATAACCCTCACCTCAACAAGAAGCTGAACCCGAGTTAGACCCGAAAAAACACGTACGGTGCCACATTCTGCCATCAAAAAGTGCTCTCAGCCGAAGCCTTTGGGGACACCTGAACTCCCTGGGGGAGCCTTTACGCAACCCCACACTCAACAGGACTCTGCGTCTTCACTCTTTCCTAACAACCCTAAACATAACCCTAACCGGAACAGGAAAATGAACCTGAGTTAGACCCGAAAAAACACGTACGGTGCCACTTTCTGCCATCAAAAAGTGCTCTCAGCGGAAGCCTTTGGGTACACCTGAGCTCCCTGGGGGAGCCTTTACGCAACCCCACACTCAACAGGACTCTGCGTCTTCACTCTATCCTAACAACCCTAAACATAACCCTAACCGGAACAGGAAAATGAACCTGAGTTAGACCCGAAAAAACACGTACGGTGCCACTTTCTGCCATCAAAAAGTGCTCTCAGCGGAAGCCTTTGGGTACACCTGAACTCCCTGGGGGAGCCTTTACGCAACCCCACACTCAACAGGACTCTGCGTCTTCACTCTTTCCTAACAACCCTAAACATAACCCTAACCGGAACAAGAAGCTGAACCCGAGTTAGACCCGAAAAAACACGTACGGTGCCACTTTATGCCATCAAAAAGTGCTCTCAGCGGAAGCCTTTGGGTACACCTGAACTCCCTGGGGGAGCCTTTACGCAACCCCACACTCAACAGGACTCTGCGTCTTCACTCTTTCCTAACAACCCTAAACATAACCCTAACCGGAACAAGAAGTTGAACTCGAGTTAGACCCGAAAAAACACGTACGGTGCCACTTTCTACCATCAAAAAGTGCTCTCAGCGGAAGCCTTTGGGTACACCTGAACTCCCTGGGGGAGCCTTTACGCAACCCCACACTCAACAGGACTCTGCGTCTTCACTCTTTCCTAACAACCCTAAACATAACCCTCACCGGAACAAGAAGCTGAACCCGAGTTAGACCCGAAAAAACACGTACGGTGCCACTTTCTGCCATCAAAAAGTGCTCTCAGCGGAAGCCTTTGGGGACACCTGAACTCCATGGGGGAGCCTTTACGCAACCCCACACTCAACAGGACTCTGCGTCTTCACTCTATCCTAACAACCCTAAACATAACCCTAACCGGAACAGGAAAATGAACCTGAGTTAGACCCGAAAAAACGCGTACGGTGCCACTTTATGCCATCAAAAAGTGCTCTCAGCGGAAGCCTTTGGGTACGCCTGAACTCCCTGGGGGAGCCTTTACGCAACCCCACACTCAACAGGACTCTGCGTCTTCACTCTTTCCTAACAACCCTAAACATAACCCTAACCGCAACAAGAAGCTGAACCCGAGTTAGACCCGAAAAAACACGTACGGTGCCACTTTCTGCCATCAAAAAGTGCTCTCAGCGGAAGCCTTTGGGTACACCTGAACTCCCTGGGGGAGCCTTTACGCAACCCCACACTCAACAGGACTCTGCGTCTTCACTCTTTCCTAACAACCCTAAACATAACCCTAACCGGAACAAGAAGCTGAACCCGAGTTAGACCCGAAAAAACATGCACGGTGCCACTTTATGCCATCAAAAAGTGCTCTCAGCGGAAGCCTTTGGGTACACCTGAACTCCCTGGGGGAGCCTTTACGCAACCCCACACTCAACAGGACTCTGCGTCTTCACTCTTTCCTAACAACCCTAAACATAACCCTAACCGGAACAAGAAGCTGAACCCGAGTTAGACCCGAAAAAACACGTACGGTGCCACTTTCTGCCATCAAAAAGTGCTCTCAGCGGAAGCCTTTGGGTACTCCTGAACTCCCTGGGGGAGCCTTTACGCAACCCCACACTCAACAGGACTCTGCGTCTTCACTCTTTCCTAACAACCCTAAACATAACCCTAACCGGAACAAGAAGCTGAACCCGAGTTAGACCCGAAAAATCACGTACGGTGCCACTTTCTGCCATCAAAAAGTGCTCTCAGCAGAAGCCTTTGGGTACACCTGAACTCCCTGGGGGAGCCTTTACGCAACCCCACACTCAACAGCACTCTGCCTCTTCACTCTTTCCTAACAACCCTAAACATAACCCTAACCGCAACAAGAAGCTGAACCCGAGTTAGACCCGAAAAAATACGCACGGTGCCACTTTCTGCCATCAAAAAGTGCTCTCAGCGGAAGCCTTTGGGTACACCTGAACTCCCTGGGGGAGCCTTTACGCAACCCCACACTCAACAGGACTCTGCGTCTTCACGCTTTCCTAACAACCCTAAACATAACCCTAACCGGAACAAGAAGCTGAACCCGAGTTAGACCCGAAAAAACACATACGGTGCCACTTTCTGCCATCAAAAAGTGCTCTCAGCGGAAGCCTTTGGGTACACCTGAGCTCCCTGGGGGAGCCTTTACGCAACCCCACACTCAACAGGACTCTGCGTCTTCACTCTTTCCTAACAACCCTAAACATAACCCTAACCGAACAGGAAAATGAACCTGAGTTAGACCCGAAAAAACACGTACGGTGCCACTTTCTGCCATCAAAAAGTGCTCTCAGCGGAAGCCTTTGGGTACACCTGAACTCCCTGGGGGAGCCTTTACGCAACCCCACACTCAACAGGACTCTGCGTCTTCACTCTTTCCTAACAACCCTAAACATAACCCTAACCAGAACAAGAAGCTGAACCCGAGTTAGACCCGAAAAAACACGTACGGTGCCACTTTCTGCCATCAAAAAGTGCTCTCAGCGGAAGCCTTTGGGTACACCTGAACTCCCTGGGGGAGCCTTTACGCAACCCCACACTCAACAGGACTCTGCGTCTTCACTCTTTCCTAACAACCCTAAACATAACCCTCACCGCAACAAGAAGCTGAACCCGAGTTAGACCCGAAAAAACACGTACGGTGCCACTTTCTGCCATCAAAAAGTGCTCTCAGCGGAAGCCTTTGGGTACACCTGAGCTCCCTGGGGGAGCCTTTACGCAACCCCACACTCAACAGGACTCTGCGTCTTCACTCTATCCTAACAACCCTAAACATAACCCTAACCGGAACAGGAAAATGAACCCGAGTTAGACCCGAAAAAACACGTACGGTGCCACTTTCTGCCATCAAAAAGTGCTCTCAGCGGAAGCCTTTGGGTACGCCTGAACTCCCTGGGGGAGCCTTTACGCAACCCCACACTCAACAGGACTCTGCGTCTTCACTCTTTCCTAACAACCCTAAACATAACCCTAACCGGAACAAGAAGCTGAACCCGAGTTAGACCCGAAAAAACACGTACGGTGCCACTTTATGCCATCAAAAAGTGCTCTCAGCGGAAGCCTTTGGGTACACCTGAACTCCCTGGGGGAGCCTTTACGCAACCCCACACTCAACAGGACTCTGCGTCTTCACTCTTTCCTAACAACCCTAAACATAACTCTATCCGGAACAGGAAGCTGAACCCGAGTTAGACCCGAAAAAACACGTACGGTGCCACTTTCTGCCATCAAAAAGTGCTCTCAGCGGAAGCCTTTGGGTACACCTGACCTCCCTGGGGGAGCCTTTACGCAACCCCACACTCAACAGGACTCTGCGTCTTCACTCTTTCCTAACAACCCTAAACATAACCCTAACCGGAACAAGAAGTTGAACCCGAGTTAGACCCGAAAAAACACGTACGGTGCCACTTTCTGCCATCAAAAAGTGCTCTCAGCGGAAGCCTTTGGGTACACCTGAACTCCCTGGGGGAGCCTTTACGCAACCCCACACTCAACAGGACTCTGCGTCTTCACTCTTTCCTAACAACCCTAAACATAACCCTAACCGGAACAAGAAGCTGAACCCGAGTTAGACCCGAAAAATCACGTACGGTGCCACTTTCTGCCATCAAAATGTGCTCTCAGCGGAAGCCTTTGGGTACACCTGAACTCCCTGGGGGAGCCTTTACGCAACCCCACACTCAACAGGACTCTGCGTCTTCACTCTTTCCTAACAACCCTAAACATAACCCTCACCGCAACAAGAAGCTGAACCCGAGTTAGACCCGGAAAAACACGTACGGTGCCACTTTCTGCCATCAAAAAGTGCTCTCAGCGGAAGCCTTTGGGTACACCTGAACTCCCTGGGGGAGCCTTTACGCAACCCCAAACTCAACAGGACTCTGCGTCTTCACTCTTTCCTAACAACCCTAAACATAACCCTAACCGGAACAAGAAGCTGAACCCGAGTTAGACCCGAAAAAACACGTACGGTGCCACTTTCTGCCATCAAAAAGTGCTCTCAGCGGAAGCCTTTGGGGACACCTGAACTCCATGGGGGAGCCTTTACGCAACCCCACACTCAACAGGACTCTGCGTCTTCACTCTATCCTAACAACCCTAAACATAACCCTAACCGGAACAGGAAAATGAACCAGAGTTAGACCCGAAAAAACACGTACGGTGCCACTTTCTGCCATCAAAAAGTGCTCTCAGCGGAAGCCTTTGGGTACGCCTGAACTCCCTGGGGGAGCCTTTACGCAACCCCACACTCAACAGGACTCTGCGTCTTCACTCTTTCCTAACAACCCTAAACATAACCCTAACCGGAACAGGAAAATGAACCCGAGTTAGACCCGAAAAAACACGTACGGTGCCACTTTCTGCCATCAAAAAGTGCTCTCAGCGGAAGCCTTTGGGTACACCTGAACTCCCTGGGGGAGCCTTTACGCAACCCCACACTCAACAGGACTCTGTCTCTTCACTCTTTCCTAACAACCCTAAACATAACCCTAACCGGAACAAGAAGCTGAACCCGAGTTAGACCCGAAAAAACACGTACAGTGCCACTTTCTGCCATCAAAAAGTGCTCTCAGCGGAAGCCTTTGGGTACACCTGAACTCCCTGGGGGAGCCTTTACGCAACCCCACACTCAACAGGACTCTGTCTCTTCACTCTTTCCTAACAACCCTAAACATAACCCTAACCGGAATAAGAAGCTGAACCCGAGTTAGACCCGAAAAAACACGTACGGTGCCACTTTCTGCCATCAAAAAGTGCTCTCAGCGGAAGCCTTCGGGTACACCTGAACTCCCTGGGGGAGCCTTTACGCAACCCCACACTCAACAGGACTCTGCGTCTTCACTCTTTCCTAACAACCCTAAACATAACCCTAACCGCAACAAGAAGCTGAACCCGAGTTAGACCCGAAAAAACACGTACGGTGCCACTTTCTGCCATCAAAAAGTGCTCTCAGCGGAAGCCTTTGGGTACACCTGAACTCCCTGGGGGAGCCTTTACGCAACCCCACACTCAACAGGACTCTGCGTCTTCACTCTTTCCTAACAACCCTAAACATAACCCTAACCACAACAAGAAGCTGAACCCGAGTTAGACCCGAAAAAACACGCACGGTGCCACTTTCTGCCATCAAAAAGTGCTCTCAGCGGAAGCCTTTGGGTACACCTGAGCTCCCTGGGGGAGCCTTTACGCAACCCCACACTCAACAGGACTCTGCGTCTTCACTCTATCCTAACAACCCTAAACATAACCCTAACCGGAACAGGAAAATGAACCTGAGTTAGACCCGAAAAAACACGTACGGTGCCACTTTCTGCCATCAAAAAGTGCTCTCAGCGGAAGCCTTTGGGTACACCTGAACTCCCTGGGGGAGCCTTTACGCAACCCCACACTCAACAGGACTCTGCGTCTTCACTCTTTCCTAACAACCCTAAACATAACCCTAACCGCAACAAGAAGCTGAACCCGAGTTAGACCCGAAAAAACACGGACGGTGCCACTTTCTGCCATCAAAAAGTGCTCTCAGCGGAAGCCTTTGGGGACACCTGAACTCCCTGGGGGAGCCTTTACGCAACCCCACACTCAACAGGACTCTGCGTCTTCACTCTATCCTAACAACCCTAAACATAACCCTAACCGGAACAGGAAAATGAACCTGAGTTAGACCCGAAAAAACACGTACGGTGCCACTTTCTGCCATCAAAAAGTGCTCTCAGCGGAAGCCTTTGGGGACACCTGAACTCCCTGGGGGAGCCTTTACGCAACCCCACACTCAACAGGACTCTGCGTCTTCACTCTTTCCTAACAACCCTAAACATAACCCTAACCAGAACAAGAAGCTGAACCCGAGTTAGACCCGAAAAAACACGTACGGTGCCACTTTCTGCCATCAAAAAGTGCTCTCAGCGGAAGCCTTTGGGTACACCTGAACTCCCTGGGGGAGCCTTTACGCAACCCCACACTCAACAGGACTCTGCGTCTTCACTCTTTCCTAACAACCCTAAACATAACCCTCACCGGAACAAGAAGCTGAACCCGAGTTAGACCCGAAAAAACACGTACGGTGCCACTTTCTGCCATCAAAAAGTGCTCTCAGCGGAAGCCTTTGGGTACACCTGAACTCCCTGGGGGAGCCTTTACGCAACCCCACACTCAACAGGACTCTGCGTCTTCACTCTTTCCTAACAACCCTAAACATAACCCTAACCAGAACAAGAAGCTGAACCCGAGTTAGACCCGAAAAATCACGCACGGTGCCACTTTCTGCCATCAAAAAGTGCTCTCAGCGGAAGCCTTTGGGTACACCTGAACTCCCTGGGGGAGCCTTTACGCAACCCCACACTCAACAGGACTCTGTCTCTTCACTCTTTCCTAACAACCCTAAACATAACCCTAACCGGAATAAGAAGCTGAACCCGAGTTAGACCCGAAAAAACACGTACGGTGCCACTTTCTGCCATCAAAAAGTGCTCTCAGCGGAAGCCTTTGGGTACACCTGAACTCCCTGGGGGAGCCTTTACGCAACCCCACACTCAACAGGACTCTGCGTCTTCACTCTTTCCTAACAACCCTAAACATAACCCTAACCGCAACAAGAAGCTGAACCCGAGTTAGACCCGAAAAAACACGTACGGTGCCACTTTCTGCCATCAAAAAGTGCTCTCAGCGGAAGCCTTTGGGTACACCTGAACTCCCTGGGGGAGCCTTTACGCAACCCCACACTCAACAGGACTCTGCGTCTTCACTCTTTCCTAACAACCCTAAACATAACCCTAACCGCAACAAGAAGCTGAACCCGAGTTAGACCCGGAAAAACACGTACGGTGCCACTTTCTGCCATCAAAAAGTGCTCTCAGCGGAAGCCTTTGGGTACACCTGAACTCCCTGGGGGAGCCTTTACGCAACCCCACACTCAACAGGACTCTGCGTCTTCACTCTTTCCTAACAACCCTAAACATAACCCTAACCGCAACAAGAAGCTGAACCCGAGTTAGACCCGAAAAAACACGTACGGTGCCACTTTCTGCCATCAAAAAGTGCTCTCAGCGGAAGCCTTTGGGTACACCTGAACTCCCTGGGGGAGCCTTTACGCAACCCCACACTCAACAGGACTCTGCGTCTTCACTCTTTCCTAACAACCCTAAACATAACCCTCACCGCAACAAGAAGCTGAACCCGAGTTAGACCCGAAAAAACACGTACGGTGCCACTTTCTGCCATCAAAAAGTGCTCTCAGCAGAAGCCTTTGGGTACACCTGAACTCCCTGGGGGAGCCTTTACGCAACCCCAAACTCAACAGGACTCTGCGTCTTCACTCTTTCCTAACAACCCTAAACATAACCCTAACCGCAACAAGAAGCTGAACCCGAGTTAGACCCGAAAAATCACGTACTTTGCCACTTTCTGCCATCAAAAAGTGCTCTCAGCGGAAGCCTTTGGGTACACCTGAACTCCCTGGGGGAGCCTTTACGCAACCCCACACTCAACAGGACTCTGCGTCTTCACTCTTTCCTAACAACCCTAAAAATAACCCTAACCGGAACAGGAAAATGAACCTGAGTTAGACCCGAAAAAACACGTACGGTGCCACTTTCTGCCATCAAAAAGTGCTCTCAGCGGAAGCCTTTGGGTACACCTGAACTCCCTGGGGGAGCCTTTACGCAACCCAAAACTCAACAGGACTCTGCGTCTTCACTCTTTCCTAACAACCCTAAACATAACCCTAACCGGAACAAGAAGCTGAACCCGAGTTAGACCCGAAAAAACACGTACGGTGCCACTTTCTGCCATCAAAAAGTGCTCTCAGCGGAAGCCTTCGGGTACACCTGAACTCCCTGGGGGAGCCTTTACGCAACCCCACACTCAACAGGACTCTGCGTCTTCACTCTTTCCTAACAACCCTAAACATAACCCTAACCGGAACAAGAAGCTGAACCCGAGTTAGACCCGAAAAAACACGCACGGTGCCACTTTCTGCCATCAAAAAGTGCTCTCAGCGGAAGCCTTTGGGTACACCTGAGCTCCCTGGGGGAGCCTTTACGCAACCCCACACTCAACAGGACTCTGCGTCTTCACTCTATCCTAACAACCCTAAACATAACCCTAACCGGAACAGGAAAATGAACCTGAGTTAGACCCGAAAAAACACGTACGGTGCCACTTTCTGCCATCAAAAAGTGGTCTCAGCGGAAGCCTTTGGGTACACCTGAACTCCCTGGGGGAGCCTTTACGCAACCCCACACTCAACAGGACTCTGCGTCTTCACTCTTTCCTAACAACCCTAAACATAACCCTAACCAGAACAAGAAGCTGAACCCGAGTTAGACCCGAAAAAACACGTACGGTGCCACTTTCTGCCATCAAAAAGTGCTCTCAGCGGAAGCCTTTGGGTACACCTGAACTCCCTGGGGGAGCCTTTACGCAACCCCACACTCAACAGGACTCTGCGTCTTCACTCTTTCCTAACAACCCTAAACATAACCCTCACCGGAACAAGAAGCTGAACCCGAGTTAGACCCGAAAAAACACGTACGGTGCCACTTTCTGCCATCAAAAAGTGCTCTCAGCGGAAGCCTTTGGGTACACCTGAACTCCCTGGGGGAGCCTTTACGCAACCCCACACTCAACAGGACTCTGCGTCTTCACTCTTTCCTAACAACCCTAAACATAACCCTAACCAGAACAAGAAGCTGAACCCGAGTTAGACCCGAAAAATCACGTACGGTGCCACTTTCTGCCATCAAAAAGTGCTCTCAGCGGAAGCCTTTGGGTACACCTGAACTCCCTGGGGGAGCCTTTACGCAACCCCACACTCAACAGGACTCTGTCTCTTCACTCTTTCCTAACAACCCTAAACATAACCCTAACCGGAATAAGAAGCTGAACCCGAGTTAGACCCGAAAAAACACGTACGGTGCCACTTTCTGCCATCAAAAAGTGCTCTCAGCGGAAGCCTTTGGGTACACCTGAACTCCCTGGGGGAGCCTTTACGCAACCCCACACTCAACAGGACTCTGCGTCTTCACTCTTTCCTAACAACCCTAAACATAACCCTAACCGCAACAAGAAGCTGAACCCGAGTTAGACCCGAAAAAACACGTACGGTGCCACTTTCTGCCATCAAAAAGTGCTCTCAGCGGAAGCCTTTGGGTACACCTGAACTCCCTGGGGGAGCCTTTACGCAACCCCACACTCAACAGGACTCTGCGTCTTCACTCTTTCCTAACAACCCTAAACATAACCCTAACCGCAACAAGAAGCTGAACCCGAGTTAGACCCGAAAAATCACGTACTTTGCCACTTTCTGCCATCAAAAAGTGCTCTCAGTGGAAGCCTTTGGGTACACCTGAACTCCCTGGGGGAGCCTTTACGCAACCCCACACTCAACAGGACTCTGCGTCTTCACTCTTTCCTAACAACCCTAAAAATAACCCTAACCGGAACAGGAAAATGAACCTGAGTTAGACCCGAAAAAACACGTACGGTGCCACTTTCTGCCATCAAAAAGTGCTCTCAGCGGAAGCCTTTGGGTACACCTGAACTCCCTGGGGGAGCCTTTACGCAACCCCACACTCAACAGGACTCTGCGTCTTCACTCTTTCCTAACAACCCTAAACATAACCCTAACCGCAACAAGAAGCTGAACCCGAGTTAGACCCGAAAAATCACGTACGGTGCCACTTTCTGCCATCAAAAAGTGCTCTCAGCGGAAGCCTTTGGGTACACCTGAACTCCCTGGGGGAGCCTTTACGCAACCCCACACTCAACAGGACTCTGTCTCTTCACTCTTTCCTAACAACCCTAAACATAACCCTAACCGCAACAAGAAGCTGAACCCGAGTTAGACCCGAAAAAACACGTACGGTGCCACTTTCTGCCATCAAAAAGTGCTCTCAGCGGAAGCCTTTGGGTACACCTGAACTCCCTGGGGGAGCCTTTACGCAACCCCACACTCAACAGGACTCTGTCTCTTCACTCTTTCCTAACAACCCTAAACATAACCCTAACCGGAATAAGAAGCTGAACCCGAGTTAGACCCGAAAAAACACGTACGGTGCCACTTTCTGCCATCAAAAAGTGCTCTCAGCGGAAGCCTTTGGGTACACCTGAACTCCCTGGGGGAGCCTTTACGCAACCCCACACTCAACAGGACTCTGCGTCTTCACTCTTTCCTAACAACCCTAAACATAACCCTAACCGCAACAAGAAGCTGAACCCGAGTTAGACCCGGAAAAACACGTACGGTGCCACTTTCTGCCATCAAAAAGTGCTCTCAGCGGAAGCCTTTGGGTACACCTGAACTCCCTGGGGGAGCCTTTACGCAACCCCACACTCAACAGGACTCTGCGTCTTCACTCTTTCCTAACAACCCTAAACATAACCCTAACCGCAACAAGAAGCTGAACCCGAGTTAGACCCGAAAAAACACGTACGGTGCCACTTTCTGCCATCAAAAAGTGCTCTCAGCGGAAGCCTTTGGGTACACCTGAACTCCCTGGGGGAGCCTTTACGCAACCCCACACTCAACAGGACTCTGCGTCTTCACTCTTTCCTAACAACCCTAAAAATAACCCTAACCGGAACAGGAAAATGAACCTGAGTTAGACCCGAAAAAACACGTACGGTGCCACTTTCTGCCATCAAAAAGTGCTCTCAGCGGAAGCCTTTGGGTACACCTGAACTCCCTGGGGGAGCCTTTACGCAACCCAAAACTCAACAGGACTCTGCGTCTTCACTCTTTCCTAACAACCCTAAACATAACCCTAACCGGAACAAGAAGCTGAACCCGAGTTAGACCCGAAAAAACACGTACGGTGCCACTTTCTGCCATCAAAAAGTGCTCTCAGCGGAAGCCTTCGGGTACACCTGAACTCCCTGGGGGAGCCTTTACGCAACCCCACACTCAACAGGACTCTGCGTCTTCACTCTTTCCTAACAACCCTAAACATAACCCTAACCGGAACAAGAAGCTGAACCCGAGTTAGACCCGAAAAAACACGCACGGTGCCACTTTCTGCCATCAAAAAGTGCTCTCAGCCGAAGCCTTTGGGTACACCTGAGCTCCCTGGGGGAGCCTTTACGCAACCCCACACTCAACAGGACTCTGCGTCTTCACTCTTTCCTAACAACCCTAAACATAACCCTAACCGGAACAGGAAAATGAACCTGAGTTAGACCCGAAAAAACACGTACGGTGCCACTTTCTGCCATCAAAAAGTGCTCTCAGCGGAAGCCTTTGGGTACACCTGAACTCCCTGGGGGAGCCTTTACGCAACCCCACACTCAACAGGACTCTGCGTCTTCACTCTTTCCTAACAACCCTAAACATAACCCTAACCGGAAGAGGAAAATGAACCTGAGTTTGACCCGAAAAAACACGTACGGTGCCACTTTCTGCCATCAAAAAGTGCTCTCAGCGGAAGCCTTTGGGTACACCTGAACTCCCTGGGGGAGCCTTTACGCAACCCCACACTCAACAGGACTCTGCGTCTTCACTCTTTCCTAACAACCCTAAACATAACCCTAACCGCAACAAGAAGCTGAACCCGAGTTAGACCCGAAAAAACACGTACGGTGCCACTTTCTGCCATCAAAAAGTGCTCTCAGCGGAAGCCTTTGGGTACACCTGAACTCCCTGGGGGAGCCTTTACGCAACCCCACACTCAACAGGACTCTGTCTCTTCACTCTTTCCTAACAACCCTAAACATAACCCTAACCGGAATAAGAAGCTGAACCCGAGTTAGACCCGAAAAAACACGTACGGTGCCACTTTCTGCCATCAAAAAGTGCTCTCAGCGGAAGCCTTCGGGTACACCTGAACTCCCTGGGGGAGCCTTTACGCAACCCCACACTCAACAGGACTCTGCGTCTTCACTCTATCCTAACAACCCTAAACATAACCCTAACCGGAACAGGAAAATGAACCTGAGTTAGACCCGAAAAAACACGTACGGTGCCACTTTCTGCCATCAAAAAGTGCTCTCAGCGGAAGCCTTTGGGTACACCTGAACTCCCTGGGGGAGCCTTTACGCAACCCCACACTCAACAGGACTCTGCGTCTTCACTCTTTCCTAACAACCCTAAACATAACCCTAACCGCAACAAGAAGCTGAACCCGAGTTAGACCCGAAAAAACACGTACGGTGCCACTTTCTGCCATCAAAAAGTGCTCTCAGCGGAAGCCTTTGGGTACACCTGAACTCCCTGGGGGAGCCTTTACGCAACCCCACACTCAACAGGACTCTGCGTCTTCACTCTTTCCTAACAACCCTAAACATAACCCTAACCGGAACAGGAAAATGAACCTGAGTTAGACCCGAAAAAACACGTACGGTGCCACTTTATGCCATCAAAAAGTGCTCTCAGCGGAAGCCTTTGGGTACACCTGAACTCCCTGGGGGAGCCTTTACGCAACCCCACACTCAACAGGACTCTGCGTCTTCACTCTTTCCTAACAACCCTAAACATAACCCTAACCGGAACAAGAAGCTGAACCCGAGTTAGACCCGAAAAAACACGTACGGTGCCACTTTCTGCCATCAAAAAGTGCTCTCAGCGGAAGCCTTTGGGTACACCTGAACTCCCTGGGGGAGCCTTTACGCAACCCCACACTCAACAGGACTCTGCGTCTTCACTCTTTCCTAACAACCCTAAACATAACCCTAACCGCAACAAGAAGCTGAACCCGAGTTAGACCCGGAAAAACACATACGGTGCCACTTTCTGCCATCAAAAAGTGCTCTCAGCGGAAGCCTTTGGGTACACCTGAACTCCCTGGGGGAGCCTTTACGCAACCCCACACTCAACAGGACTCTGCGTCTTCACTCTTTCCTAACAACCCTAAACATAACCCTAACCGCAACAAGAAGCTGAACCCGAGTTAGACCCGAAAAAACACGTACGGTGCCACTTTATGCCATCAAAAAGTGCTCTCAGCGGAAGCCTTTGGGTACACCTGAACTCCCTGGGGGAGCCTTTACGCAACCCCACACTCAACAGGACTCTGCGTCTTCACTCTTTCCTAACAACCCTAAACATAACCCTAACCGGAACAAGAAGCTGAACCCGAGTTAGACCCGAAAAAACACGTACGGTGCCACTTTCTGCCATCAAAAAGTGCTCTCAGCGGAAGCCTTTGGGTACACCTGAACTCCCTGGGGGAGCCTTTACGCAACCCCAAACTCAACAGGACTCTGCGTCTTCACTCTTTCCTAACAACCCTAAACATAACCCTAACCGCAACAAGAAGCTGAACCCGAGTTAGACCCGAAAAATCACGTACTTGGCCACTTTCTGCCATCAAAAAGTGCTCTCAGCGGAAGCCTTTGGGTACACCTGAACTCCCTGGGGGAGCCTTTACGCAACCCCACACTCAACAGGACTCTGCGTCTTCACTCTTTCCTAACAACCCTAAAAATAACCCTAACCGGAACAGGAAAATGAACCTGAGTTAGACCCGAAAAAACACATACGGTGCCACTTTCTGCCATCAAAAAGTGCTCTCAGCGGAAGCCTTTGGGTACACCTGAACTCCCTGGGGGAGCCTTTACGCAACCCAAAACTCAACAGGACTCTGCGTCTTCACTCTTTCATAACAACCCTAAACATAACCCTAACCGGAACAAGAAGCTGAACCCGAGTTAGACCCGAAAAAACACGTACGGTGCCACTTTCTGCCATCAAAAAGTGCTCTCAGCGGAAGCCTTCGGGTACACCTGAACTCCCTGGGGGAGCCTTTACGCAACCCCACACTCAACAGGACTCTGCGTCTTCACTCTTTCCTAACAACCCTAAACATAACCCTAACCGGAACAAGAAGCTGAACCCGAGTTAGACCCGAAAAAACACGCACGGTGCCACTTTCTGCCATCAAAAAGTGCTCTCAGCGGAAGCCTTTGGGTACACCTGAGCTCCCTGGGGGAGCCTTTACGCAACCCCACACTCAACAGGACTCTGCGTCTTCACTCTATCCTAACAACCCTAAACATAACCCTAACCGGAACAGGAAAATGAACCTGAGTTAGACCCGAAAAAACACGTACGGTGCCACTTTCTGCCATCAAAAAGTGCTCTCAGCGGAAGCCTTTGGGTACACCTGAACTCCCTGGGGGAGCCTTTACGCAACCCCACACTCAACAGGACTCTGCGTCTTCACTCTTTCCTAACAACCCTAAACATAACCCTAACCGCAACAAGAAGCTGAACCCGAGTTAGACCCGAAAAAACACGTACGGTGCCACTTTCTGCCATCAAAAAGTGCTCTCAGTGGAAGCCTTTGGGTACACCTGAACTCCCTGGGGGAGCCTTTACGCAACCCCACACTCAACAGGACTCTGCGTCTTCACTCTTTCCTAACAACCCTAAACATAACCCTAACCGCAACAAGAAGCTGAACCCGAGTTAGACCCGGAAAAACACGTACGGTGCCACTTTCTGCCATCAAAAAGTGCTCTCAGCGGAAGCCTTTGGGTACACCTGAACTCCCTGGGGGAGCCTTTACGCAACCCCACACTCAACAGGACTCTGCGTCTTCACTCTTTCCTAACAACCCTAAACATAACCCTAACCGCAACAAGAAGCTGAACCCGAGTTAGACCCGAAAAAACACGTACGGTGCCACTTTCTGCCATCAAAAAGTGCTCTCAGCGGAAGCCTTTGGGTACACCTGAACTCCCTGGGGGAGCCTTTACGCAACCCCACACTCAACAGGACTCTGCGTCTTCACTCTTTCCTAACAACCCTAAACATAACCCTCACCGCAACAAGAAGCTGAACCCGAGTTAGACCCGAAAAAACACTCACGGTGCCACTTTCTGCCATCAAAAAGTGCTCTCAGCGGAAGCCTTTGGGTACACCTGAACTCCCTGGGGGAGCCTTTACGCAACCCCACACTCAACAGGACTCTGCGTCTTCACTCTTTCCTAACAACCCTAAACATAACCCTCACCGCAACAAGAAGCTGAACCCGAGTTAGACCCGGAAAAACACGTACGATGCAACTTTCTGCCATCAAAAAGTGCTCTCAGCGGAAGCCTTTGGGTACACCTGAACTCCCTGGGGGAGCCTTTACGGAACCCCACACTCAACAGGACTCTGTCTCTTCACTCTTTCCTAACAACCCTAAACATAACCCTAACCGAAAAAAGAAGCTGAACCCGAGTTAGACCCGAAAAAACACGTACGGTGCCACTTTCTGCCATCAAAAAGTGCTCTCAGCGGAAGCCTTTGGGTACACCTGAACTCCCTGGGGGAGCCTTTACGCAACCCCACACTCAACAGGACTCTGCGTCTTCACTCTTTCCTAACAACCCTAAACATAACCCTAACCGGAACAAGAAGCTGAACCCGAGTTAGACCCGAAAAAACACGTACGGTGCCACTTTCTGCCATCAAAAAGTGCTCTCAGCGGAAGCCTTTGGGTACACCTGAACTCCCTGGGGGAGCCTTTACGCAACCCCAAACTCAACAGGACTCTGCGTCTTCACTCTTTCCTAACAACCCTAAACATAACCCTAACCGCAACAAGAAGCTGAACCCGAGTTAGACCCGAAAAATCACGTACTTTGCCACTTTCTGCCATCAAAAAGTGCTCTCAGCGGAAGCCTTTGGGTACACCTGAACTCCCTGGGGGAGCCTTTACGCAACCCCACACTCAACAGGACTCTGCGTCTTCACTCTATCCTAACAACCCTAAACATAACCCTAACCGGAACAGGAAAATGAACCGGAGTTAGACCCGAAAAAACACGCACGGTGCCACTTTCTGCCATCAAAAAGTGCTCTCAGCGGAAGCCTTTGGGTACACCTGAACTCCCTGGGGGAGCCTTTACGCAACCCCACACTCAACAGGACTCTGCGTCTTCACTCTTTCCTAACAACCCTAAACATAACCCTAACCGGAACAGGAAAATGTACCTGAGTTAGACCCGAAAAAACACGTACGGTGCCACTTTCTGCCATCAAAAAGTGCTCTCAGCGGAAGCCTTTGGGTACACCTGAACTCCCTGGGGGAGCCTTTACGCAACCCCAAACTCAACAGGACTCTTCGTCTTCACTCTTTCCTAACAACCCTAAACATAACCCTAACCGGAACAAGAAGCTGAACCCGAGTTAGACCCGAAAAAACACGTACGGTGCCACTTTCTGCCATCAAAAAGTGCTCTCAGCGGAAGCCTTTGGGTACACCTGAACTCCCTGGGGGAGCCTTTACGCAACCCCACACTCAACAGGACTCTGCGTCTTCACTCTTTCCTAACAACCCTAAACATAACCCTAACCGGAACAAGAAGCTGAACCCGAGTTAGACCCGAAAAATCACGTACGGTGCCACTTTCTGCCATCAAAAAGTGCTCTCAGCAGAAGCCTTTGGGTACACCTGAACTCCCTGGGGGAGCCTTTACGCAACCCCACACTCAACAGGACTCTGCGTCTTCACTCTTTCCTAACAACCCTAAACATAACCCTAACCGGAACAAGAAGCTGAACCCGAGTTAGACCTGAAAAAACACGCACGGTGCCACTTTCTGCCATCAAAAAGTGCTCTCAGCGGAAGCCTTTGGGGACACCTGAACTCCCTGGGGGAGCCTTTACGCAACCCCACACTCAACAGGACTCTGCGTCTTCACTCTTTCCTAACAACCCTAAACATAACCCTAACCGCAACAAGAAGCTGAACCCGAGTTAGACCCGGAAAAAACACGTACGGTGCCACTTTCTGCCATCAAAAAGTGCTCTCAGCGGAAGCCTTTGGGTACGCCTGAACTCCCTGGGGGAGCCTTTACGCAACCCCACACTCAACAGGACTCTGCGTCTTCACTCTTTCCTAACAACCCTAAACATAACCCTAACCGGAACAAGAAGCTGAACCCGAGTTAGACCCGAAAAATCACGTACGGTGCCACTTTCTGCCATCAAAAAGTGCTCTCAGCGGAAGCCTTTGGGTACACCTGAACTCCCTGGGGGAGCCTTTACGCAACCCCACATTCAACAGGACTCTGCGTCTTCACTCTTTCCTAACAACCCTAAACATAACCCTAACCGCAACAAGAAGCTGAACCCGAGTTAGACCCGAAAAAACACGTACGGTGCCACTTTCTGCCATCAAAAAGTGCTCTCAGCGGAAGCCTTTGGGTACACCTGAACTCCCTGGGGGAGCCTTTACGCAACCCCACACTCAACAGGACTCTGCGTCTTCACTCTTTCCTAACAACCCTAAAGATAACCCTAACGGGAACAAGAAGCTGAACCCGAGTTAGACCCGAAAAAACACGCACGGTGCCACTTTCTGCCATCAAAAAGTGCTCTCAGCGGAAGCCTTTGGGGACACCTGAACTCCCTGGGGGAGCCTTTACGCAACCCCACACTCAACAGGACTCTGCGTCTTCACTCTTTCCTAACAACCCTAAACATAACCCTAACCGGAACAAGAAGCTGAACCCGAGTTAGACCCGAAAAATCACGCACGGTGCCACTTTCTGCCATCAAAAAGTGCTCTCAGCGGAAGCCTTTGGGTACACCTGAGCTCCCTGGGGGAGCCTTTACGCAACCCCACACTCAACAGGACTCTGCGTCTTCACTCTATTCTAACAACCCTAAACATAACCCTAACCGGAACAGGAAAATGAACCTGAGTTAGACCCGAAAAAACACGTACTTTGCCTCTTTCTGCCATCAAAAAGTGCTCTCAGCGGAAGCCTTTGGGTACGCCTGAACTCCCTGGGGGAGCCTTTACGCAACCCCACACTCAACAGGACTCTGCGTCTTCACTCTTTCCTAACAACCCTAAACATAACCCTAACCTGAACAAGAAGTTGAACCCGAGTTAGACCCGAAAAAACACGTACGGTGCCACTTTCTGCCATCAAAAAGTGCTCTCAGCGGAAGCCTTTGGGTACACCTGAACTCCCTGGGGGAGCCTTTACGCAACCCCACACTCAACAGGACTCTGCGTCTTCACTCTTTCCTAACAACCCTAAACATAACCCTAACCGGAACAAGAAGCTGAACCCGAGTTAGACCCGAAAAATCACGTACGGTGCCACTTTCTGCCATCAAAAAGTGCTCTCAGCGGAAGCCTTTGGGTACACCTGAACTCCCTGGGGGAGCCTTTACGCAACCCCACATTCAACAGGACTCTGCGTCTTCACTCTTTCCTAACAACCCTAAACATAACCCTAACCGCAACAAGAAGCTGAACCCGAGTTAGACCCGAAAAAACACGTACGGTGCCACTTTCTGCCATCAAAAAGTGCTCTCAGCGGAAGCCTTTGGGTACACCTGAACTCCCTGGGGGAGCCTTTACGCAACCCCACACTCAACAGGACTCTGCGTCTTCACTCTTTCCTAACAACCCTAAAGATAACCCTAACGGGAACAAGAAGCTGAACCCGAGTTAGACCCGAAAAAACACGCACGGTGCCACTTTCTGCCATCAAAAAGTGCTCTCAGCGGAAGCCTTTGGGGACACCTGAACTCCCTGGGGGAGCCTTTACGCAACCCCACACTCAACAGGACTCTGTGTCTTCACTCTTTCCTAACAACCCTAAACATAACCCTAACCGGAACAAGAAGCTGAACCCGAGTTAGACCCGAAAAATCACGTACGGTGCCACTTTCTGCCATCAAAAAGTGCTCTCAGCGGAAGCCTTTGGGTACACCTGAACTCCCTGGGGGAGCCTTTACGCAACCCCACACTCAACAGGACTCTGCGTCTTCACTCTTTCCTAACAACCCGAAACATAACCCTAACCGGAACAAGAAGCTGAACCCGAGTTAGACCCGAAAAATCACGCATGGTGCCACTTTATGCCATCAAAAAGTGCTCTCAGCGGAAGCCTTTGGGTACACCTGAACTCCCTGGGGGAGCCTTTACGCAACCCCACACTCAACAGGACTCTGCGTCTTCACTCTTTCCTAACAACCCTAAACATAACCCTAACCGGAACAAGAAGCTGAACCCGAGTTAGACCCGAAAAATCACGTACGGTGCCACTTTCTGCGTTCAAAAAGTGGTCTCAGCGGAAGCCTTTGGGTACACCTGAACTCCCTGGGGGAGCCTTTACGCAACCCCACACTCAACAGGACTCTGCGTCTTCACTCTTTCCTAACAACCCTAAACATAACCCTCACCGCAACAAGAAGCTGAACCCGAGTTAGACCCGGAAAAACACGTACGGTGCCACTTTCTGCCATCAAAAAGTGCTCTCAGCGGAAGCCTTTGGGTACACCTGAACTCCCTGGGGGAGCCTTTACGCAACCCCACACTCAACAGGACTCTGCGTCTTCACTCTTTCCTAACAACCCTAAACATAACCCTCACCGCAACAAGAAGCTGAACCCGAGTTAGACCCGAAAAAACACGTACGGTGCCACTTTCTGCCATCAAAAAGTGCTCTCAGCAGAAGCCTTTGGGTACACCTGAACTCCCTGGGGGAGCCTTTACGCAACCCCACACTCAACAGGACTCTGCGTCTTCACTCTTTCCTAACAACCCTAAACATAACCCTAACCGCAACAAGAAGCTCAACCCGAGTTAGACCCGAAAAAACACGTACGGTGCCACTTTCTGCCATCAAAAAGTGCTCTCAGTGGAAGCCTTTGGGTACACCTGAACTCCCTGGGGGAGCCTTTACGCAACCCCACACTCAACAGGACTCTGCGTCTTCACTCTTTCCTAACAACCCTAAACATAACCATAACCGGAACAAGATGCTGAACCCGAGTTAGACCCGAAAAATCACGTACGGTGCCACTTTCTGCCATCAAAAAGTGCTCTCAGCGGAAGCCTTTGGGTACACCTGAACTCCCTGGGGGAGCCTTTACGCAACCCCACACTCAACAGGACTCTGCGTCTTCACTCTTTCCTAACAACCCTAAACATAACCCTAACCGGAACAAGAAGCTGAACCCGAGTTAGACCCGGAAAAAACACGTACGGTGCCACTTTCTGCCATCAAAAAGTGCTCTCAGTGGAAGCCTTTGGGTACACCTGAACTCCCTGGGGGAGCCTTTACGCAACCCCACACTCAACAGGACTCTGCGTCTTCACTCTATCCTAACAACCCTAAACATAACCCTAACCGGAACAGGAAAATGAACCTGAGTTAGACCCGAAAAAACACGTACGGTGCCACTTTCTGCCATCAAAAAGTGCTCTCAGCGGAAGCCTTTGGGTACGCCTGAACTCCCTGGGGGAGCCTTTACGCAACCCCACACTCAACAGGACTCTGCGTCTTCACTCTTTCCTAACAACCCTAAACATAACCCTAACCGGAACAAGAAGTTGAACCCGAGTTAGACCCGAAAAAACACGTACGGTGCCACTTTCTGCCATCAAAAAGTGCTCTCAGCGGAAGCCTTTGGGTACACCTGAACTCCCTGGGGGAGCCTTTACGCAACCCCACACTCAACAGGACTCTGCGTCTTCACTCTTTCCTAACAACCCTAAACATAACCCTAACCGGAACAAGAAGCTGAACCCGAGTTAGACCCGAAAAATCACGTACGGTGCCACTTTCTGCCATCAAAAAGTGCTCTCAGCGGAAGCCTTTGGGTACACCTGAACTCCCTGGGGGAGCCTTTACGCAACCCCACACTCAACAGGACTCTGCGTCTTCACTCTTTCCTAACAACCCTAAACATAACCCTAACCGCAACAAGAAGCTGAACCCGAGTTAGACCCGAAAAATCACGTACGGTGCCACTTTCTGCCATCAAAAAGTGCTCTCAGCGGAAGCCTTTGGGTACACCTGAACTCCCTGGGGGAGCCTTTACGCAACCCCACATTCAACAGGACTCTGCGTCTTCACTCTTTCCTAACAACCCTAAACATAACCCTAACCGCAACAAGAAGCTGAACCCGAGTTAGACCCGAAAAAACACGTACGGTGCCACTTTCTGCCATCAAAAAGTGCTCTCAGCGGAAGCCTTTGGGTACACCTGAACTCCCTGGGGGAGCCTTTACGCAACCCCACACTCAACAGGACTCTGCGTCTTCACTCTTTCCTAACAACCCTAAAGATAACCCTAACGGGAACAAGAAGCTGAACCCGAGTTAGACCCGAAAAAACACGCACGGTGCCACTTTCTGCCATCAAAAAGTGCTCTCAGCGGAAGCCTTTGGGGACACCTGAACTCCCTGGGGGAGCCTTTACGCAACCCCACACTCAACAGGACTCTGTGTCTTCACTCTTTCCTAACAACCCTAAACATAACCCTAACCGGAACAAGAAGCTGAACCCGAGTTAGACCCGAAAAATCACGTACGGTGCCACTTTCTGCCATCAAAAAGTGCTCTCAGCGGAAGCCTTTGGGTACACCTGAACTCCCTGGGGGAGCCTTTACGCAACCCCACACTCAACAGGACTCTGCGTCTTCACTCTTTCCTAACAACCCGAAACATAACCCTAACCGGAACAAGAAGCTGAACCCGAGTTAGACCCGAAAAATCACGCATGGTGCCACTTTATGCCATCAAAAAGTGCTCTCAGCGGAAGCCTTTGGGTACACCTGAACTCCCTGGGGGAGCCTTTACGCAACCCCACACTCAACAGGACTCTGCGTCTTCACTCTTTCCTAACAACCCTAAACATAACCCTAACCGGAACAAGAAGCTGAACCCGAGTTAGACCCGAAAAATCACGTACGGTGCCACTTTCTGCGTTCAAAAAGTGGTCTCAGCGGAAGCCTTTGGGTACACCTGAACTCCCTGGGGGAGCCTTTACGCAACCCCACACTCAACAGGACTCTGCGTCTTCACTCTTTCCTAACAACCCTAAACATAACCCTCACCGCAACAAGAAGCTGAACCCGAGTTAGACCCGGAAAAACACGTACGGTGCCACTTTCTGCCATCAAAAAGTGCTCTCAGCGGAAGCCTTTGGGTACACCTGAACTCCCTGGGGGAGCCTTTACGCAACCCCACACTCAACAGGACTCTGCGTCTTCACTCTTTCCTAACAACCCTAAACATAACCCTAACCGCAACAAGAAGCTGAACCCGAGTTAGACCCGAAAAAACACGTACGGTGCCACTTTCTGCCATCAAAAAGTGCTCTCAGCAGAAGCCTTTGGGTACACCTGAACTCCCTGGGGGAGCCTTTACGCAACCCCACACTCAACAGGACTCTGCGTCTTCACTCTTTCCTAACAACCCTAAACATAACCCTAACCGCAACAAGAAGCTCAACCCGAGTTAGACCCGAAAAAACACGTACGGTGCCACTTTCTGCCATCAAAAAGTGCTCTCAGTGGAAGCCTTTGGGTACACCTGAACTCCCTGGGGGAGCCTTTACGCAACCCCACACTCAACAGGACTCTGCGTCTTCACTCTTTCCTAACAACCCTAAACATAACCATAACCGGAACAAGATGCTGAACCCGAGTTAGACCCGAAAAATCACGTACGGTGCCACTTTCTGCCATCAAAAAGTGCTCTCAGCGGAAGCCTTTGGGTACACCTGAACTCCCTGGGGGAGCCTTTACGCAACCCCACACTCAACAGGACTCTGCGTCTTCACTCTTTCCTAACAACCCTAAACATAACCCTAACCGGAACAAGAAGCTGAACCCGAGTTAGACCCGGAAAAAACACGTACGGTGCCACTTTCTGCCATCAAAAAGTGCTCTCAGTGGAAGCCTTTGGGTACACCTGAACTCCCTGGGGGAGCCTTTACGCAACCCCACACTCAACAGGACTCTGCGTCTTCACTCTATCCTAACAACCCTAAACATAACCCTAACCGGAACAGGAAAATGAACCTGAGTTAGACCCGAAAAAACACGTACGGTGCCACTTTCTGCCATCAAAAAGTGCTCTCAGCGGAAGCCTTTGGGTACGCCTGAACTCCCTGGGGGAGCCTTTACGCAACCCCACACTCAACAGGACTCTGCGTCTTCACTCTTTCCTAACAACCCTAAACATAACCCTAACCGGAACAAGAAGTTGAACCCGAGTTAGACCCGAAAAAACACGTACGGTGCCACTTTCTGCCATCAAAAAGTGCTCTCAGCGGAAGCCTTTGGGTACACCTGAACTCCCTGGGGGAGCCTTTACGCAACCCCACACTCAACAGGACTCTGCGTCTTCACTCTTTCCTAACAACCCTAAACATAACCCTAACCGGAACAAGAAGCTGAACCCGAGTTAGACCCGAAAAATCACGTACGGTGCCACTTTCTGCCATCAAAAAGTGCTCTCAGCGGAAGCCTTTGGGTACACCTGAACTCCCTGGGGGAGCCTTTACGCAACCCCACACTCAACAGGACTCTGCGTCTTCACTCTTTCCTAACAACCCTAAACATAACCCTAACCGGAACAAGAAGCTGAACCCGAGTTAGACCCGAAAAAACACGTACGGTGCCACTTTCTGCCATCAAAAAGTGCTCTCAGCGGAAGCCTTTGGGTACACCTGAACTCCCTGGGGGAGCCTTTACGCAACCCCACACTCAACAGGCCTCTGCGTCTTCACTCTTTCCTAACAACCCTAAACATAACCCTAACCGCAACAAGAAGCTGAACCCGAGTTAGACCCGAAAAAACACGCACGGTGCCACTTTCTGCCATCAAAAAGTGCTCTCAGCGGAAGCCTTTGGGGACACCTGAACTCCCTGGGGGAGCCTTTACGCAACCCCACACTCAACAGGACTCTGCGTCTTCACTCTTTCCTAACAACCCTAAACATAACCCTAACCGGAACAAGAAGTTGAACCCGAGTTAGACCCGAGAAAACACGCACGGTGCCACTTTATGCCATCAAAAATTGCTCTCAGCGGAAGCCTTTGGGTACACCTGAACTCCCTGGGGGAGCCTTTACGCAACCCCACACTCAACAGGACTCTGCGTCTTCACTCTTTCCTAACAACCCTAAACATAACCCTAACCGCAACAAGAAGCTGAACCCGAGTTAGACCCGAAAAAACACGTACGGTGCCACTTTCTGCCATCAAAAAGTGCTCTCAGCGGAAGCCTTTGGGGACACCTGAACTCCCTGGGGGAGCCTTTACGCAACCCCACACTCAACAGGACTCTGCGTCTTCACTCTTTCCTAACAACCCTAAACATAACCCTAACCGGAACAAGAAGCTGAACCCGAGTTAGACCCGGAAAAAACACGTACGGTGCCACTTTCTGCCATCAAAAAGTGCTCTCAGCGGAAGCCTTTGGGTACACCTGAGCTCCCTGGGGGAGCCTTTACGCAACCCCACACTCAACAGGACTCTGCGTCTTCACTCTTTCCTAACAACCCTAAACATAACCCTAACCGGAACAGGAAAATGAACCTGAGTTAGACCCGAAAAAACACGTACGGTGCCACTTTCTGCCATCAAAAAGTGCTCTCAGCGGAAGCCTTTGGGTACGCCTGAACTCCCTGGGGGAGCCTTTACGCAACCCCACACTCAACAGGACTCTGCGTCTTCACTCTTTCCTAACAACCCTAAACATAACCCTAACCGCAACAAGAAGCTGAACCCGAGTTAGACCCGAAAAATCACGTACGGTGCCACTTTCTGCCATCAAAAAGTGCTCTCAGCGGAAGCCTTTGGGTACACCTGAACTCCCTGGGGGAGCCTTTACGCAACCCCACACTCAACAGGAGTCTGCGTCTTCACTCTTTCCTAACAACCCTAAACATAACCCTAACCGCAACAAGAAGCTGAACCCGAGTTAGACCCGAAAAAACACGTACGGTGCCACTTTCTGCCATCAAAAAGTGCTCTCAGCCGAAGCCTTTGGGTACGCCTGAACTCCCTGGGGGAGCCTTTACGCAACCCCACACTCAACAGGACTCTGCGTCTTCACTCTTTCCTAACAACCCTAAACATAACCCTCACCGCAACAAGAAGCTGAACCCGAGTTAGACCCGAAAAAACACGCACGGTGCCACTTTCTGCCATCAAAAAGTGCTCTCAGCGGAAGCCTTTGGGTACACCTGAACTCCCTGGGGGAGCCTTTACGCAACCCCACACTCAACAGGACTCTGCGTCTTCACTCATTCCTAACAACCCTAAACATAACCCTAACCGCAACAAGAAGCTGAACCCGAGTTAGACCCGAAAAATCACGTACGGTGCCACTTTCTGCCATCAAAAAGTGCTCTCAGCGGAAGCCTTTGGGTACACCTGAATTCCCTGGGGGAGCCTTTACGCAACCCCACACTCAACAGGACTCTGCGTCTTCACTCTTTCCTAACAACCCTAAACATAACCCTAACCGGAACAAGAAGCTGAACCCGAGTTAGACCCGAAAAAACACGTACGGTGCCACTTTCTGCCATCAAAAAGTGCTCTCAGCGGAAGCCTTTGGGTACACCTGAACTCCCTGGGGGAGCCTTTACGCAACCCCACACTCAACAGGACTCTGCGTCTTCACTCTTTCCTAACAACCCTAAACATAACCCTAACCGCAACAAGAAGCTGAACCCGAGGTAGACCCGAAAAAACACGCACGGTGCCACTTTCTGCCATCAAAAAGTACTCTCAGTGGAAGCCTTTGGGTACACATGAACTCCCTGGGGGAGCCTTTACGCAACCCCACACTCAACAGGACTCTGCGTCTTCACTCTTTCCTAACAACCCTAAACATAACCCTAACCGGAACAAGAAGCTGAACCCGAGTTAGACCCGAAAAAACACGTACGGTGCCACTTTCTGCCATCAAAAAGTGCTCTCAGCGGAAGCCTTTGGGTACACCTGAACTCCCTGGGGGAGCCTTTACGCAACCCCACACTCAACAGGACTCTGCCTCTTCACTCTTTCCTAACAACCCTAAACATAACCCTAACCGCAACAAGAAGCTGAACCCGAGTTAGACCCGAAAAATCACGTACGGTGCCACTTTATGCCATCAAAAAGTGCTCTCAGCAGAAGCCTTTGGGTACACCTGAACTCCCTGGGGGAGCCTTTAAGCAACCCCACACTCAACAAGACTCTGCGTCTTCACTCTTTCCTAACAACCCTAAACATAACCCTAACCGGAACAGGAAAATGAACCTGAGTTAGACCCGAAAAAACACGTACGGTGCCACTTTCTGCCATCAAAAAGTGCTCTCAGCGGAAGCCCTTGGGTACTCCTGAACTCCCTAGGGGAGCCTTTACGCAACCCCACACTCAACAGGACTCTGCGTCTTCACTCTTTCCTAACAACCCTAAACATAACCCTAACCGAAACAAGAAGCTGAACCCGAGTTAGACCCGAAAAAACACGTACGGTGCCACTTTATGCCATCAAAAAGTGCTCTCAGCGGAAGCCTTTGGGTACACCTGAACTCCCTGGGGGAGCCTTTACGCAACCCCACACTCAACAGGACTCTGCGTCTTCACTCTTTCCTAACAACCCTAAACATAACCCTAACCGCAACAAGAAGCTGAACCTGAGTTAGACCCGAAAAATCACGTACGGTGCCACTTTCTGCCATCAAAAAGTGCTCTCAGCGGAAGCCTTTGGGTACACCTGAACTCCCTGGGGGAGCCTTTATGCAACCCCACACTCAACAGGACTCTGCGTCTTCACTCTTTCCTAACAACCCTAAACATAACCCTAACCGGAACAAGAAGCTGAACCCGAGTTAGACCTGAAAAAACACTCACGGTGCCACTTTCTGCCATCAAAAAGTGCTCTCAGCGGAAGCCTTTGGGGACACCTGAACGCCCTGGGGGAGCCTTTACGCAACCCCACACTCAACAGGACTCTGCGTCTTCACTCTATCCTAACAACCCTAATCATAACCCTAAACGGAACAGGAAAATGAACCTGAGTTAGACCCGAAAAAACACGTACGGTGCCACTTTCTGCCATCAAAAAGTGCTCTCAGCGGAAGCCTTTGGGTACTCCTGAACTCCCTGGGGGAGCCTTTACGCAACCCCACACTCAACAGGACTCTGCGTCTTCACTCTTTCCTAACAACCCTAAACATAACCCTAACCGCAACAAGAAGCTGAACCCGAGTTAGACCCGAAAAATCACGTACGGTGCCACTTTCTGCCATTAAAAAGTGCTCTCAGCGGAAGCCTTTGGGTACACCTGAACTCCCTGGGGGAGCCTTTACGCAACCCCACACTCAACAGGACTCTGCGTCTTCACTCTTTCCTAACAACCCTAAACATAACCCTAACCGCAACAAGAAGCTGAACCCGAGTTAGACCCGAAAAAACACGTACGGTGCCGCTTTCTGCCATCAAAAAGTGCTCTCAGCGGAAGCCTTTGGGTACACATGAACTCCCTGGGGGAGCCTTTACGCAACCCCACACTCAACAGGACTCTGCGTCTTCACTCTTTCCTAACAACACTAAACATAACCCTAACCGGAACAAGAAGCTGAACCCGAGTTAGACCCGAAAAAACACGCACAGTGCCACTTTCTGCCATCAAAAAGTGCTCTCAGCGGAAGCCTTTGGGGACACCTGAACTCCCTCGGGGAGCCTTTACGCAACCCCACACTCAACAGGACTCTGCGTCTTCACTCTTTCCTAACAACCCTAAACATAACCCTAACCGCAACAAGAAGCTGAACCCGAGTTAGACTCGAAAAAACACGTACGGTGCCACTTTATGCCATCAAAAAGTGCTCTCAGCGGAAGCCTTTGGGTACACCTGAACTCCCTGGGGGAGCCTTTACGCAACCCCACACTCAACAGGACTCTGCGTCTTCACTCTTTCCTAACAACCCTAAACATAACCCTAACCGGAACAGGAAAATGAACCTGAGTTAGACCCGAAAAAACACGTACGGTGCCACTTTCTGCCATCAAAAAGTGCTCTCAGCGGAAGCCTTTGGGTACGCCTGAACTCCCTGGGGGAGCCTTTACGCAACCCCACACTCAACAGGACTCTGCGTCTTCACTCTTTCCTAACAACCCTAAACATAACCCTAACCGCAACAAGAAGTTGAACCCGAGTTAGACCCGAAAAAACACGTACGGTGCCACTTTCTGCCATCAAAAAGTGCTCTCAGCGGAAGCCTTTGGGTACACCTGAACTCCCTGGGGGAGCCTTTACGCAACCCCACACTCAACAGGACTCTGCGTCTTCACTCTTTCCTAACAACCCTAAACATAACCCTAACCGGAACAAGAAGCTGAACCCGAGTTAGACCTGAAAAAACACGCACGGTGCCACTTTCTGCCATCAAAAAGTGCTCTCAGCGGAAGCCTTTGGGGACACCTGAACTCCCTGGGGGAGCCTTTACGCAACCCCACACTCAACAGGACTCTGCGTCTTCACTCTTTCCTAACAACCCTAAACATAACCCTAACCGCAACAAGAAGCTGAACCCGAGTTAGACCCGAAAAATCACGTACGGTGCCACTTTCTGCCATCAAAAAGTGCTCTCAGCGGAAGCCTTTGGGTACACCTGAACTCCCTGGGGGAGCCTTTACGCAACCCCACACTCAACAGGACTCTGCGTCTTCACTCTTTCCTAACCACCCTAAACATAACCCTAACCGAAACAAGAAGCTGAACCCGAGTTAGACCCGAAAAAACACGTACGGTGCCACTTTCTGCCATCAAAAAGTGCTCTCAGCGGAAGCCTTTGGGTACTCCTGAACTCCCTGGGGGAGCCTTTACGCAACCCCACACTCAACAGGACTCTGCGTCTTCACTCTTTCCTAACAACCCTAAACATAACCCTAACCGGAACAAGAAGCTGAACCCGAGTTAGACCCGAAAAATCACGTACGGTGCCACTTTCTGCCATGAGAAAGTGCTCTCAGCGGAAGCCTTTGGGTACACCTGAACTCCCTGGGGGAGCCTTTACGCAACCCCACACTCAACAGGCCTCTGCGTCTTCACTCTTTCCTAACCACCCTAAACATAACCCTAACCGGAACAAGAAGCTGAACCCGAGTTAGACCCGAAAAAACACGTACGGTGCCACTTTATGCCATCAAAAAGTGCTCTCAGCGGAAGCCTTTGGGTACACCTGAACTCCCTGGGGGAGCCTTTACGCAACCCCACACTCAACAGGCCTCTGCGTCTTCACTCTTTCCTAACAACCCTAAACATAACCCTAACCGGAACAAGAAGCTGAACCCGAGTTAGACCCGAAAAATCACGTACGGTGCCACTTTCTGCCATCAAAAAGTGCTCTCAGCGGAAGCCTTTGGGTACACCTGAACTCCCTGGGGGAGCCTTTACGCAACCCCACACTCAACAGGACTCTGCGTCTTCACTCTTTCCTAACAACCCTAAACATAACCCTAACCGGAACAAGAAGCTGAACCCGAGTTAGACCTGAAAAAACACTCACGGTGCCACTTTCTGCCATCAAAAAGTGCTCTCAGCGGAAGCCTTTGGGGACACCTGAACTCCCTGGGGGAGCCTTTACGCAACCCCACACTCAACAGGACTCTGCGTCTTCACTCTATCCTAACAACCCTAATCATAACCCTAAACGGAACAGGAAAATGAACCTGAGTTAGACCCGAAAAAACACGTACGGTGCCACTTTCTGCCATCAAAAAGTGCTCTCAGCGGAAGCCTTTGGGTACGCCTGAACTCCCTGGGGGAGCCTTTACGCAACCCCACACTCAACAGGACTCTGCGTCTTCACTCTTTCCTAACAACCCTAAACATAACCCTAACCGGAACAAGAAGCTGAACCCGAGTTAGACCCGAAAAATCACGTACGGTGCCACTTTCTGCCATTAAAAAGTGCTCTCAGCGGAAGCCTTTGGGTACACATGAACTCCCTGGGGGAGCCTTTACGCAACCCCACACTCAACAGGACTCTGCGTCTTCACTCTTTCCTAACAACACTAAACATAACCCTAACCGGAACAAGAAGCTGAACCCGAGTTAGACCCGAAAAAACACGCACAGTGCCACTTTCTGCCATCAAAAAGTGCTCTCAGCGGAAGCCTTTGGGGACACCTGAACTCCCTGGGGGAGCCTTTACGCAACCCCACACTCAACAGGACTCTGCGTCTTCACTCTTTCCTAACAACCCTAAACATAACCCTAACCGCAACAAGAAGCTGAACCCGAGTTAGACCCGAAAAATCACGTACGGTGCCACTTTCTGCCATCAAAAAGTGCTCTCAGCGGAAGCCTTTGGGTACACCTGAACTCCCTGGGGGAGCCTTTACGCAACCCCACACTCAACAGGACTCTGCGTCTTCACTCTTTCCTAACAACCCTAAACATAACCCTAACCGAAACAAGAAGCTGAACCCGAGTTAGACCCGAAAAAACACGGACGGTGCCACTTTATGCCATCAAAAAGTGCTCTCAGCGGAAGCCTTTGGGTACACCTGAACTCCCTGGGGGAGCCTTTACGCAACGCCACACTCAACAGGCCTCTGCGTCTTCACTCTTTCCTAACAACCCTAAACATAACCCTAACCGCAACAAGAAGCTGAACCCGAGTTAGACCCGAAAAAACACGTACGGTGCCACTTTCTGCCATCAAAAAGTGCTCTCAGCGGAAGCCTTTGGGTACTCCTGAACTCCCTGGGGGAGCCTTTACGCAACCCCACACTCAACAGAACTTTGCGTCTTCACTCTTTCCTAACAACCCTAAACATAACCCTAACCGGAACAAGAAGCTGAACCCGAGTTAGACCCGAAAAAACACGTACGGTGCCACTTTCTGCCATCAAAAAGTGATCTCAGCGGAAGCCTTTGGGTACACCTGAACTCCCTGGGGGAGCCTTTACGGAATCCCACACTCAACAGGAGTCTGCGTCTTCACTCTTTCCTAACAACCCTAAACATAACCCTAACCGCAACAAGAAGCTGAACCCGAGTTAGACCCGAAAAAACACGTACGGTGCCACTTTATGCCATCAAAAAGTGCTCTCAGCGGAAGCCTTTGGGTACACCTGAACTCCCTGGGGGAGCCTTTACGCAACCCCACACTCAACAGGACTCTGCGTCTTCACTCTTTCCTAACAACCCTAAACATAACCCTAACCGGAACAAGAAGTTGAACCCGAGTTAGACCCGAAAAAACACGTACGGTGCCACTTTCTGCCATCAAAAAGTGCTCTCAGCGGAAGCCTTTGGGTACACCTGAGCTCCCTGGGTGAGCCTTTACGCAACCCCACACTCAACAGGACTCTGCGTCTTCACTCTATCCTAACAACCCTAAACATAACCCTAACCGGAACAGGAAAATGAACCTGTGTTAGACCCGAAAAAACACGTACGGTGCCACTTTCTGCCATCAAAAAGTGCTCTCAGCGGAAGCCTTTGGGTACACCTGAACTCCCTGGGGGAGCCTTTACGCAACCCCACACTCAACAGGACTCTGCGTCTTCACTCTTTCCTAACAACCCTAAACATAACCCTCACCGCAACAAGAAGCTGAACCCGAGTTAGACCCGAAAAAACACGTACGGTGCCACTTTCTGCCATCAAAAAGTGCTCTCAGCGGAAGCCTTTGGGTACACCTGAACTCCCTGGGGGAGCCTTTACGCAACCCCACACTCAACAGGACTCTGCGTCTTCACTCTTTCCTAACAACCCTAAACATAACCCTAACCGGAACAAGAAGCTGAACCCGAGTTAGACCCGAAAAAACACGCACGGTGCCACTTTCTGCCATCAAAAAGTGCTCTCAGCGGAAGCCTTTGGGTACACCTGAACTCCCTGGGGGAGCCTTTACGCAACCCCACACTCAACAGGACTCTGCGTCTTCACTCTTTCCTAACAACCCTAAACATAACCCTAACCGGAACAAGAAGCTGAACCCGAGTTAGACCCGAAAAAACACGCACGGTGCCACTTTCTGCCATCAAAAAGTGCTCTCAGCGGAAGCCTTTGGGTACACCTGAACTCCCTGGGGGAGCCTTTACGCAACCCCACACTCAACAGGACTCTGCGTCTTCACTCTTTCCTAACAACCCTAAACATAACCCTAACCGCAACAAGAAGCTGAACCCGAGTTAGACCCGAAAAAACACGTACGGTGCCACTTTCTGCCATCAAAAAGTGCTCTCAGCGGAAGCCTTTGGGTACACCTGAACTCCCTGGGGGAGCCTTTACGCAACCCCACACTCAACAGGACTCTGCGTCTTCACTCTTTCCTAACAACCCTAAACATAACCCTAACCGGAACAAGAAGCTGAACCCGAGTTAGACCTGAAAAATCACGTACGGTGCCACTTTCTGCCATCAAAAAGTGCTCTCAGCGGAAGCCTTTGGGTACACCTGAACTCCCTGGGGGAGCCTTTACGCAACCCCACACTCAACAGGACTCTGCGTCTTCACTCTTTCCTAACAACCCTAAACATAACCCTAACCGAAACAAGAAGCTGAACCCGAGTTAGACCCGAAAAAACACGTACGGTGCCACTTTCTGCCATCAAAAAGTGCTCTCAGCGGAAGCCTTTGGGTACACCTGAACTCCCTGGGGGAGCCTTTACGCAACCCCACACTCAACAGGACTCTGCGTCTTCACTCTTTCCTAACAACCCTAAACATAACCCTAACCGCAACAAGAAGCTGAACCCGAGTTAGACCCGAAAAAACACGTACGGTGCCACTTTCTGCCATCAAAAAGTGCTCTCCGCGGAACCTTTGGGTACTCCTGAACTCCCTGGGGGAGCCTTTACGCAACCCCACACTCAACAGGACTCTGCGTCTTCACTCTTTCCTAACAACCCTAAACATAACCCTAACCGGAACAAGAAGCTGAACCCGAGTTAGACCCGAAAAATCACGTACGGTGCCACTTTCTGCCATCAAAAAGTGCTCTCAGCGGAAGCCTTTGGGTACACCTGAACTCCCTGGGGGAGCCTTTACGCAACCCCACACTCAACAGGACTCTGCGTCTTCACTCTTTCCTAACAACCCTAAACATAACCCTAACCGGAACAAGAAGCTGAACCCGAGTTAGACCCGAAAAAACACGTACGGTGCCACTTTCTGCCATCAAAAAGTGCTCTCAGCGGAAGCCTTTGGGTACACCTGAACTCCCTGGGGGAGCCTTTACGCAACCCCACACTCAACAGGACTATGCGTCTTCACTCTTTCCTAACAACCCTAAACATAACCCTAACCGGAACAAGAAGCTGAACCCGAGTTAGACCTGAAAAATCACGTACGGTGCCACTTTCTGCCATCAAAAAGTGCTCTCAGCGGAAGCCTTTGGGTACACCTGAACTCCCTGGGGGAGCCTTTACGCAACCCCACACTCAACAGGACTCTGCGTCTTCACTCTTTCCTAACAACCCTAAACATAACCCTAACCGAAACAAGAAGCTGAACCCGAGTTAGACCCGAAAAAACACGTACGGTGCCACTTTCTGCCATCCAAAAGTGCTCTCAGCGGAAGCCTTTGGGTACACCTGAACTCCCTGGGGGAGCCTTTACGCAACCCCACACTCAACAGGACTCTGCGTCTTCACTCTTTCCTAACAACCCTAAACATAACCCTAACCGCAACAAGAAGCTGAACCCGAGTTAGACCCGAAAAAACACGTACGGTGCCACTTTCTGCCATCAAAAAGTGCTCTCCGCGGAACCTTTGGGTACTCCTGAACTCCCTGGGGGAGCCTTTACGCAACCCCACACTCAACAGGACTCTGCGTCTTCACTCTTTCCTAACAACCCTAAACATAACCCTAACCGGAACAGGAAAATGAACCAGAGTTAGACCCGAAAAAACACGTACGGTGCCACTTTCTGCCATCAAAAAGTGCTCTCAGCGGAAGCCTTTGGGTACGCCTGAACTCCCTGGGGGAGCCTTTACGCAACCCCACACTCAACAGGACTCTGCGTCTTCACTCTTTCCTAACAACCCTAAACATAACCCTAACCGGAACAAGAAGCTGAACCCGAGTTAGACCCGAAAAAACACGTACGGTGCCACTTTCTGCCATCAAAAAGTGCTCTCAGCGGAAGCCTTTGGGTACACCTGAACTCCCTGGGGGAGCCTTTACGCAACCCCACACTCAACAGGACTCTGCGTCTTCACTCTTTCCTAACAACCCTAAACATAACCCTAACCGCAACAAGAAGCTGAACCCGAGTTAGACCTGAAAAATCACGTACGGTGCCACTTTCTGCCATCAAAAAGTGCTCTCAGCGGAAGCCTTTGGGTACACCTGAACTCCCTGGGGGAGCCTTTACGCAACCCCACACTCAACAGGACTCTGCGTCTTCACTCTTTCCTAACAACCCTAAACATAACCCTAACCGAAAAAAGAAGCTGAACCCGAGTTAGACCCGAAAAAACACGTACGGTGCCACTTTCTGCCATCAAAAAGTGCTCTCCGCGGAACCTTTGGGTACTCCTGAACTCCCTGGGGGAGCCTTTACGCAACCCCACACTCAACAGGACTCTGCGTCTTCACTCTTTCCTAACAACCCTAAACATAACCCTAACCGGAACAGGAAAATGAACCAGAGTTAGACCCGAAAAAACACGTACGGTGCCACTTTCTGCCATCAAAAAGTGCTCTCAGCGGAAGCCTTTGGGTACGCCTGAACTCCCTGGGGGAGCCTTTACGCAACCCCACACTCAACAGGACTCTGCGTCTTCACTCTTTCCTAACAACCCTAAACATAACCCTAACCGGAACAGGAAAATGAACCTGAGTTAGACCCGAAAAAACACGTACGGTGCCACTTTCTGCCATCAAAAAGTGCTCTCAGCGGAAGCCTTTGGGTACACCTGAACTCCCTGGGGGAGCCTTTACGCAATCCCACACTCAACAGGAGTCTGCGTCTTCACTCTTTCCTAACAACCCTAAAGATAACCCTAACCGGAACAAGAAGCTGAACCCGAGTTAGACCCGAAAAAACACGTACGGTGCCACTTTCTGCCATCAAAAAGTGCTCTCAGCGGAAGCCTTTGGGTACGCCTGAACTCCCTGGGGGAGCCTTTACGCAACCCCACACTCAACAGGACTCTGCGTCTTCACTCTTTCCTAACAACCCTAAACATAACCCTAACCGGAACAAGAAGCTGAACCCGAGTTAGACCCGAAAAAACACGTACGGTGCCACTTTCTGCCATCAAAAAGTGCTCTCAGCGGAAGCCTTTGGGTACACCTGAACTCCCTGGGGGAGCCTTTACGGAACCCCACACTCAACAGGACTCTGCGTCTTCACTCTTTCCTAACAACCCTAAACATAACCCTAACCGGAAAAAGAAGCTGAACCCGAGTTAGACCCGAAAAAACACGCACGGTGCCACTTTCTGCCATCAAAAAGTGCTCTCAGCGGAAGCCTTTGGGTACACCTGAACTCCCTGGGGGAGCCTTTACGCAACCCCACACTCAACAGGACTCTGCGTCTTCACTCTTTCCTAACAACCCTAAACATAACCCTAACCGCAACAAGAAGCTGAACCCGAGTTAGACCCGAAAAAATACGCACGGTGCCACTTTATGCCATCAAAAAGTGCTCTCAGCGGAAGCCTTTGGGTACGCCTGAACTCCCTGGGGGAGCCTTTACGCAACCCCACACTCAACAGGACTCTGCGTCTTCACTCTTTCCTAACAACCCTAAACATAACCCTAACCGGAACAAGAAGCTGAACCCGAGTTAGACCCGAAAAAACACGTACGGTGCCACTTTCTGCCATCAAAAAGTGCTCTCAGCGGAAGCCTTTGGGTACACCTGAACTCCCTGGGGGAGCCTTTACGCAACCCCACACTCAACAGGACTATGCGTCTTCACTCTTTCCTAACAACCCTAAACATAACCCTAACCGGAACAAGAAGCTGAACCCGAGTTAGACCTGAAAAATCACGTACGGTGCCACTTTCTGCCATCAAAAAGTGCTCTCAGCGGAAGCCTTTGGGTACACCTGAACTCCCTGGGGGAGCCTTTACGCAACCCCACACTCAACAGGACTCTGCGTCTTCACTCTTTCCTAACAACCCTAAACATAACCCTAACCGAAACAAGAAGCTGAACCCGAGTTAGACCCGAAAAAACACGTACGGTGCCACTTTCTGCCATCAAAAAGTGCTCTCAGCGGAAGCCTTTGGGTACGCCTGAACTCCCTGGGGGAGCCTTTACGCAACCCCACACTCAACAGGACTCTGCGTCTTCACTCTTTCCTAACAACCCTAAACATAACCCTAACCGGAACAAGAAGCTGAACCCGAGTTAGACCCGAAAAAACACGTACGGTGCCACTTTCTGCCATCAAAAAGTGCTCTCAGCGGAAGCCTTTGGGTACACCTGAACTCCCTGGGGGAGCCTTTACGCAACCCCACACTCAACAGGACTCTGCGTCTTCACTCTTTCCTAACAACCCTAAACATAACCCTAACCGCAACAAGAAGCTGAACCCGAGTTAGACCTGAAAAATCACGTACGGTGCCACTTTCTGCCATCAAAAAGTGCTCTCAGCGGAAGCCTTTGGGTACACCTGAACTCCCTGGGGGAGCCTTTACGCAACCCCACACTCAACAGGACTCTGCGTCTTCACTCTTTCCTAACAACCCTAAACATAACCCTAACCGAAAAAAGAAGCTGAACCCGAGTTAGACCCGAAAAAACACGTACGGTGCCACTTTCTGCCATCAAAAAGTGCTCTCCGCGGAACCTTTGGGTACTCCTGAACTCCCTGGGGGAGCCTTTACGCAACCCCACACTCAACAGGACTCTGCGTCTTCACTCTTTCCTAACAACCCTAAACATAACCCTAACCGGAACAGGAAAATGAACCAGAGTTAGACCCGAAAAAACACGTACGGTGCCACTTTCTGCCATCAAAAAGTGCTCTCAGCGGAAGCCTTTGGGTACGCCTGAACTCCCTGGGGGAGCCTTTACGCAACCCCACACTCAACAGGACTCTGCGTCTTCACTCTTTCCTAACAACCCTAAACATAACCCTAACCGGAACAGGAAAATGAACCTGAGTTAGACCCGAAAAAACACGTACGGTGCCACTTTCTGCCATCAAAAAGTGCTCTCAGCGGAAGCCTTTGGGTACACCTGAACTCCCTGGGGGAGCCTTTACGCAATCCCACACTCAACAGGAGTCTGCGTCTTCACTCTTTCCTAACAACCCTAAAGATAACCCTAACCGGAACAAGAAGCTGAACCCGAGTTAGACCCGAAAAAACACGTACGGTGCCACTTTCTGCCATCAAAAAGTGCTCTCAGCGGAAGCCTTTGGGTACGCCTGAACTCCCTGGGGGAGCCTTTACGCAACCCCACACTCAACAGGACTCTGCGTCTTCACTCTTTCCTAACAACCCTAAACATAACCCTAACCGGAACAAGAAGCTGAACCCGAGTTAGACCCGAAAAAACACGTACGGTGCCACTTTCTGCCATCAAAAAGTGCTCTCAGCGGAAGCCTTTGGGTACACCTGAACTCCCTGGGGGAGCCTTTACGGAACCCCACACTCAACAGGACTCTGCGTCTTCACTCTTTCCTAACAACCCTAAACATAACCCTAACCGGAAAAAGAAGCTGAACCCGAGTTAGACCCGAAAAAACACGCACGGTGCCACTTTCTGCCATCAAAAAGTGCTCTCAGCGGAAGCCTTTGGGTACACCTGAACTCCCTGGGGGAGCCTTTACGCAACCCCACACTCAACAGGACTCTGCGTCTTCACTCTTTCCTAACAACCCTAAACATAACCCTAACCGCAACAAGAAGCTGAACCCGAGTTAGACCCGAAAAAATACGCACGGTGCCACTTTATGCCATCAAAAAGTGCTCTCAGCGGAAGCCTTTGGGTACGCCTGAACTCCCTGGGGGAGCCTTTACGCAACCCCACACTCAACAGGACTCTGCGTCTTCACTCTTTCCTAACAACCCTAAACATAACCCTAACCGGAACAGGAAAATGAACCTGAGTTAGACCCGAAAAAACACGTACGGTGCCACTTTCTGCCATCAAAAAGTGCTCTCAGCGGAAGCCTTTGGGTACACCTGAACTCCCTGGGGGAGCCTTTACGCAATCCCACACTCAACAGGAGTCTGCGTCTTCACTCTTTCCTAACAACCCTAAAGATAACCCTAACCGGAACAAGAAGCTGAACCCGAGTTAGACCCGAAAAAACACGTACGGTGCCACTTTCTGCCATCAAAAAGTGCTCTCAGCGGAAGCCTTTGGGTACACCTGAACTCCCTGGGGGAGCCTTTACGCAACCCCACACTCAACAGGACTCTGCGTCTTCACTCTTTCCTAACAACCCTAAACATAACCCTAACCGCAACAAGAAGCTGAACCCGAGTTAGACCCGAAAAAACACGTACGGTGCCACTTTCTGCCATCAAAAAGTGCTCTCCGCGGAACCTTTGGGTACTCCTGAACTCCCTGGGGGAGCCTTTACGCAACCCCACACTCAACAGGACTCTGCGTCTTCACTCTTTCCTAACAACCCTAAACATAACCCTAACCGGAACAGGAAGCTGAACCCGAGTTAGACCCGAAAAAACACGTACGGTGCCACTTTCTGCCATCAAAAAGTGCTCTCAGCGGAAGCCTTTGGGTACGCCTGAACTCCCTGGGGGAGCCTTTACGCAACCCCACACTCAACAGGACTCTGCGTCTTCACTCTTTCCTAACAACCCTATACATATCCCTAACCGGAACAAGAAGCTGAACCCGAGTTAGACCCGAAAAAACACGCACGGTGCCACTTTCTGCCATCAAAAAGTGCTCTCAGCGGAAGCCTTTGGGTACTCCTGAACTCCCTGGGGGAGCCTTTACGCAACCCCACACTCAACAGGACTCTGCGTCTTCACTCTTTCCTAACAACCCTAAACATAACCCTAACCGGAACAAGAAGCTGAACCCGAGTTAGACCCGAAAAATCACGTACGGTGCCACTTTCTGCCATCAAAAAGTGCTCTCAGCGGAAGCCTTTGGGTACACCTGAACTCCCTGGGGGAGCCTTTACGCAACCCCACACTCAACAGGACTCTGCGTCTTCACTCTTTCCTAACAACCCTAAACATAACCCTAACCGCAACAAGAAGCTGAACCCGAGTTAGACCCGAAAAAACACGTACGGTGCCACTTTCTGCCATCAAAAAGTGCTCTCAGCGGAAGCCTTTGGGTACACCTGAACTCCCTGGGGGAGCCTTTACGCAACCCCACACTCAACAGGACTCTGCGTCTTCACTCTTTCCTAACAACCCTAAACATAACCCTAACCGCAACAAGAAGCTGAACCCGAGTTAGACCCGAAAAAACACGTACGGTGCCACTTTCTGCCATCAAAAAGTGCTCTCCGCGGAACCTTTGGGTACTCCTGAACTCCCTGGGGGAGCCTTTACGCAACCCCACACTCAACAGGACTCTGCATCTTCACTCTTTCCTAACAACCCTAAACATAACCCTAACCGGAACAGGAAAATGAACCAGAGTTAGACCCGAAAAAACACGTACGGTGCCACTTTCTGCCATCAAAAAGTGCTCTCAGCGGAAGCCTTTGGGTACGCCTGAACTCCCTGGGGGAGCCTTTACGCAACCCCACACTCAACAGGACTCTGCGTCTTCACTCTTTCCTAACAACCCTAAACATAACCCTAACCGCAACAAGAAGCTGAACCCGAGTTAGACCTGAAAAATCACGTACGGTGCCACTTTCTGCCATCAAAAAGTGCTCTCAGCGGAAGCCTTTGGGTACACCTGAACTCCCTGGGGGAGCCTTTACGCAACCCCACACTCAACAGGACTCTGCGTCTTCACTCTTTCCTAACAACCCTAAACATAACCCTAACCGGAACAAGAAGCTGAACCCGAGTTAGACCCGAAAAAACACGTACGGTGCCACTTTCTGCCATCAAAAAGTGCTCTCAGCGGAAGCCTTTGGGTACACCTGAACTCCCTGGGGGAGCCTTTACGCAACCCCACACTCAACAGGACTCTGCGTCTTCACTCTTTCCTAACAACCCTAAACATAACCCTAACCGGAACAAGAAGCTGAACCCGAGTTAGACCCGAAAAAACACGTACGGTGCCACTTTCTGCCATCAAAAAGTGCTCTCAGCGGAAGCCTTTGGGTACACCTGAACTCCCTGGGGGAGCCTTTACGCAACCCCACACTCAACAGGACTCTGCGTCTTCACTCTTTCCTAACAACCCTAAACATAACCCTAACCGGAACAAGAAGCTGAACCCGAGTTAGACCCGAAAAAACACGTACGGTGCCACTTTCTGCCATCAAAAAGTGCTCTCAGCGGAAGCCTTTGGGTACACCTGAACTCCCTGGGGGAGCCTTTACGCAACCCCACACTCAACAGGCCTCTGCGTCTTCACTCTTTCCTAACAACCCTAAACATAACCCTAACCGCAACAAGAAGCTGAACCCGAGTTAGACCCGAAAAAACACGTACGGTGCCACTTTCTGCCATCAAAAAGTGCTCTCAGCGGAAGCCTTTGGGGACACCTGAACTCCCTGGGGGAGCCTTTACGCAACCCCACACTCAACAGGACTCTGCGTCTTCACTCTTTCCTAACAACCCTAAACATAACCCTAACCGGAACAAGAAGTTGAACCCGAGTTAGACCCGAGAAAACACGCACGGTGCCACTTTATGCCATCAAAAATTGCTCTCAGCGGAAGCCTTTGGGTACACCTGAACTCCCTGGGGGAGCCTTTACGCAACCCCACACTCAACAGGACTCTGCGTCTTCACTCTTTCCTAACAACCCTAAACATAACCCTAACCGCAACAAGAAGCTGAACCCGAGTTAGACCCGAAAAAACACGTACGGTGCCACTTTCTGCCATCAAAAAGTGCTCTCAGCGGAAGCCTTTGGGGACACCTGAACTCCCTGGGGGAGCCTTTACGCAACCCCACACTCAACAGGACTCTGCGTCTTCACTCTTTCCTAACAACCCTAAACATAACCCTAACCGGAACAAGAAGCTGAACCCGAGTTAGACCCGGAAAAAACACGTACGGTGCCACTTTCTGCCATCAAAAAGTGCTCTCAGCGGAAGCCTTTGGGTACACCTGAGCTCCCTGGGGGAGCCTTTACGCAACCCCACACTCAACAGGACTCTGCGTCTTCACTCTTTCCTAACAACCCTAAACATAACCCTAACCGGAACAGGAAAATGAACCTGAGTTAGACCCGAAAAAACACGTACGGTGCCACTTTCTGCCATCAAAAAGTGCTCTCAGCGGAAGCCTTTGGGTACGCCTGAACTCCCTGGGGGAGCCTTTACGCAACCCCACACTCAACAGGACTCTGCGTCTTCACTCTTTCCTAACAACCCTAAACATAACCCTAACCGCAACAAGAAGCTGAACCCGAGTTAGACCCGAAAAATCACGTACGGTGCCACTTTCTGCCATCAAAAAGTGCTCTCAGCGGAAGCCTTTGGGTACACCTGAACTCCCTGGGGGAGCCTTTACGCAACCCCACACTCAACAGGAGTCTGCGTCTTCACTCTTTCCTAACAACCCTAAACATAACCCTAACCGCAACAAGAAGCTGAACCCGAGTTAGACCCGAAAAAACACGTACGGTGCCACTTTCTGCCATCAAAAAGTGCTCTCAGCCGAAGCCTTTGGGTACGCCTGAACTCCCTGGGGGAGCCTTTACGCAACCCCACACTCAACAGGACTCTGCGTCTTCACTCTTTCCTAACAACCCTAAACATAACCCTCACCGCAACAAGAAGCTGAACCCGAGTTAGACCCGAAAAAACACGCACGGTGCCACTTTCTGCCATCAAAAAGTGCTCTCAGCGGAAGCCTTTGGGTACACCTGAACTCCCTGGGGGAGCCTTTACGCAACCCCACACTCAACAGGACTCTGCGTCTTCACTCATTCCTAACAACCCTAAACATAACCCTAACCGCAACAAGAAGCTGAACCCGAGTTAGACCCGAAAAATCACGTACGGTGCCACTTTCTGCCATCAAAAAGTGCTCTCAGCGGAAGCCTTTGGGTACACCTGAATTCCCTGGGGGAGCCTTTACGCAACCCCACACTCAACAGGACTCTGCGTCTTCACTCTTTCCTAACAACCCTAAACATAACCCTAACCGGAACAAGAAGCTGAACCCGAGTTAGACCCGAAAAAACACGTACGGTGCCACTTTCTGCCATCAAAAAGTGCTCTCAGCGGAAGCCTTTGGGTACACCTGAACTCCCTGGGGGAGCCTTTACGCAACCCCACACTCAACAGGACTCTGCGTCTTCACTCTTTCCTAACAACCCTAAACATAACCCTAACCGCAACAAGAAGCTGAACCCGAGGTAGACCCGAAAAAACACGCACGGTGCCACTTTCTGCCATCAAAAAGTACTCTCAGTGGAAGCCTTTGGGTACACATGAACTCCCTGGGGGAGCCTTTACGCAACCCCACACTCAACAGGACTCTGCGTCTTCACTCTTTCCTAACAACCCTAAACATAACCCTAACCGGAACAAGAAGCTGAACCCGAGTTAGACCCGAAAAAACACGTACGGTGCCACTTTCTGCCATCAAAAAGTGCTCTCAGCGGAAGCCTTTGGGTACACCTGAACTCCCTGGGGGAGCCTTTACGCAACCCCACACTCAACAGGACTCTGCCTCTTCACTCTTTCCTAACAACCCTAAACATAACCCTAACCGCAACAAGAAGCTGAACCCGAGTTAGACCCGAAAAATCACGTACGGTGCCACTTTATGCCATCAAAAAGTGCTCTCAGCAGAAGCCTTTGGGTACACCTGAACTCCCTGGGGGAGCCTTTAAGCAACCCCACACTCAACAAGACTCTGCGTCTTCACTCTTTCCTAACAACCCTAAACATAACCCTAACCGGAACAGGAAAATGAACCTGAGTTAGACCCGAAAAAACACGTACGGTGCCACTTTCTGCCATCAAAAAGTGCTCTCAGCGGAAGCCCTTGGGTACTCCTGAACTCCCTAGGGGAGCCTTTACGCAACCCCACACTCAACAGGACTCTGCGTCTTCACTCTTTCCTAACAACCCTAAACATAACCCTAACCGCAACAAGAAGCTGAACCCGAGTTAGACCCGAAAAAACACGCACGGTGCCACTTTCTGCCATCAAAAAGTGCTCTCAGCGGAAGCCTTTGGGGACACCTGAACTCCCTGGGGGAGCCTTTACGCAACCCCACACTCAACAGGACTCTGCGTCTTCACTCTTTCCTAACAACCCTAAACATAACCCTAACCGCAACAAGAAGCTGAACCCGAGTTAGACCCGAAAAATCACGTACGGTGCCACTTTCTGCCATCAAAAAGTGCTCTCAGCGGAAGCCTTTGGGTACACCTGAACTCCCTGGGGGAGCCTTTACGCAACCCCACACTCAACAGGCCTCTGCGTCTTCACTCTTTCCTAACAACCCTAAACATAACCCTAACCGAAACAAGAAGCTGAACCCGAGTTAGACCCGAAAAAACACGTACGGTGCCACTTTATGCCATCAAAAAGTGCTCTCAGCGGAAGCCTTTGGGTACACCTGAACTCCCTGGGGGAGCCTTTACGCAACCCCACACTCAACAGGCCTCTGCGTCTTCACTCTTTCCTAACAACCCTAAACATAACCCTAACCGGAACAAGAAGCTGAACCCGAGTTAGAACCGAAAAAACACGTACGGTGCCACTTTCTGCCATCAAAAAGTGCTCTCAGCGGAAGCCTTTGGGTACTCCTGAACTCCCTGGGGGAGCCTTTACGCAACCCCACAGTCAACAGGACTCTGCGTCTTCACTCTTTCCTAACAACCCTAAACATAACCCTAACCGCAACAAGAAGCTGAACCTGAGTTAGACCCGAAAAATCACGTACGGTGCCACTTTCTGCCATCAAAAAGTGCTCTCAGCGGAAGCCTTTGGGTACACCTGAACTCCCTGGGGGAGCCTTTATGCAACCCCACACTCAACAGGACTCTGCGTCTTCACTCTTTCCTAACAACCCTAAACATAACCCTAACCGGAACAAGAAGCTGAACCCGAGTTAGACCTGAAAAAACACTCACGGTGCCACTTTCTGCCATCAAAAAGTGCTCTCAGCGGAAGCCTTTGGGGACACCTGAACGCCCTGGGGGAGCCTTTACGCAACCCCACACTCAACAGGACTCTGCGTCTTCACTCTATCCTAACAACCCTAATCATAACCCTAAACGGAACAGGAAAATGAACCTGAGTTAGACCCGAAAAAACACGTACGGTGCCACTTTCTGCCATCAAAAAGTGCTCTCAGCGGAAGCCTTTGGGTACTCCTGAACTCCCTGGGGGAGCCTTTACGCAACCCCACACTCAACAGGACTCTGCGTCTTCACTCTTTCCTAACAACCCTAAACATAACCCTAACCGCAACAAGAAGCTGAACCCGAGTTAGACCCGAAAAATCACGTACGGTGCCACTTTCTGCCATTAAAAAGTGCTCTCAGCGGAAGCCTTTGGGTACACCTGAACTCCCTGGGGGAGCCTTTACGCAACCCCACACTCAACAGGACTCTGCGTCTTCACTCTTTCCTAACAACCCTAAACATAACCCTAACCGCAACAAGAAGCTGAACCCGAGTTAGACCCGAAAAAACACGTACGGTGCCGCTTTCTGCCATCAAAAAGTGCTCTCAGCGGAAGCCTTTGGGTACACATGAACTCCCTGGGGGAGCCTTTACGCAACCCCACACTCAACAGGACTCTGCGTCTTCACTCTTTCCTAACAACACTAAACATAACCCTAACCGGAACAAGAAGCTGAACCCGAGTTAGACCCGAAAAAACACGCACAGTGCCACTTTCTGCCATCAAAAAGTGCTCTCAGCGGAAGCCTTTGGGGACACCTGAACTCCCTCGGGGAGCCTTTACGCAACCCCACACTCAACAGGACTCTGCGTCTTCACTCTTTCCTAACAACCCTAAACATAACCCTAACCGCAACAAGAAGCTGAACCCGAGTTAGACTCGAAAAAACACGTACGGTGCCACTTTATGCCATCAAAAAGTGCTCTCAGCGGAAGCCTTTGGGTACACCTGAACTCCCTGGGGGAGCCTTTACGCAACCCCACACTCAACAGGACTCTGCGTCTTCACTCTTTCCTAACAACCCTAAACATAACCCTAACCGGAACAGGAAAATGAACCTGAGTTAGACCCGAAAAAACACGTACGGTGCCACTTTCTGCCATCAAAAAGTGCTCTCAGCGGAAGCCTTTGGGTACGCCTGAACTCCCTGGGGGAGCCTTTACGCAACCCCACACTCAACAGGACTCTGCGTCTTCACTCTTTCCTAACAACCCTAAACATAACCCTAACCGCAACAAGAAGTTGAACCCGAGTTAGACCCGAAAAAACACGTACGGTGCCACTTTCTGCCATCAAAAAGTGCTCTCAGCGGAAGCCTTTGGGTACACCTGAACTCCCTGGGGGAGCCTTTACGCAACCCCACACTCAACAGGACTCTGCGTCTTCACTCTTTCCTAACAACCCTAAACATAACCCTAACCGGAACAAGAAGCTGAACCCGAGTTAGACCTGAAAAAACACGCACGGTGCCACTTTCTGCCATCAAAAAGTGCTCTCAGCGGAAGCCTTTGGGGACACCTGAACTCCCTGGGGGAGCCTTTACGCAACCCCACACTCAACAGGACTCTGCGTCTTCACTCTTTCCTAACAACCCTAAACATAACCCTAACCGCAACAAGAAGCTGAACCCGAGTTAGACCCGAAAAATCACGTACGGTGCCACTTTCTGCCATCAAAAAGTGCTCTCAGCGGAAGCCTTTGGGTACACCTGAACTCCCTGGGGGAGCCTTTACGCAACCCCACACTCAACAGGACTCTGCGTCTTCACTCTTTCCTAACCACCCTAAACATAACCCTAACCGAAACAAGAAGCTGAACCCGAGTTAGACCCGAAAAAACACGTACGGTGCCACTTTCTGCCATCAAAAAGTGCTCTCAGCGGAAGCCTTTGGGTACTCCTGAACTCCCTGGGGGAGCCTTTACGCAACCCCACACTCAACAGGACTCTGCGTCTTCACTCTTTCCTAACAACCCTAAACATAACCCTAACCGCAACAAGAAGCTGAACCCGAGTTAGACCCGAAAAATCACGTACGGTGCCACTTTCTGCCATGAGAAAGTGCTCTCAGCGGAAGCCTTTGGGTACACCTGAACTCCCTGGGGGAGCCTTTACGCAACCCCACACTCAACAGGCCTCTGCGTCTTCACTCTTTCCTAACCACCCTAAACATAACCCTAACCGGAACAAGAAGCTGAACCCGAGTTAGACCCGAAAAAACACGTACGGTGCCACTTTATGCCATCAAAAAGTGCTCTCAGCGGAAGCCTTTGGGTACACCTGAACTCCCTGGGGGAGCCTTTACGCAACCCCACACTCAACAGGCCTCTGCGTCTTCACTCTTTCCTAACAACCCTAAACATAACCCTAACCGGAACAAGAAGCTGAACCCGAGTTAGACCCGAAAAATCACGTACGGTGCCACTTTCTGCCATCAAAAAGTGCTCTCAGCGGAAGCCTTTGGGTACACCTGAACTCCCTGGGGGAGCCTTTACGCAACCCCACACTCAACAGGACTCTGCGTCTTCACTCTTTCCTAACAACCCTAAACATAACCCTAACCGGAACAAGAAGCTGAACCCGAGTTAGACCTGAAAAAACACTCACGGTGCCACTTTCTGCCATCAAAAAGTGCTCTCAGCGGAAGCCTTTGGGGACACCTGAACTCCCTGGGGGAGCCTTTACGCAACCCCACACTCAACAGGACTCTGCGTCTTCACTCTATCCTAACAACCCTAATCATAACCCTAAACGGAACAGGAAAATGAACCTGAGTTAGACCCGAAAAAACACGTACGGTGCCACTTTCTGCCATCAAAAAGTGCTCTCAGCGGAAGCCTTTGGGTACACCTGAACTCCCTGGGGGAGCCTTTACGCAACCCCACACTCAACAGGACTCTGCGTCTTCACTCTTTCCTAACAACCCTAAACATAACCCTAACCGGAACAAGAAGCTGAACCCGAGTTAGACCCGAAAAATCACGTACGGTGCCACTTTCTGCCATTAAAAAGTGCTCTCAGCGGAAGCCTTTGGGTACACATGAACTCCCTGGGGGAGCCTTTACGCAACCCCACACTCAACAGGACTCTGCGTCTTCACTCTTTCCTAACAACACTAAACATAACCCTAACCGGAACAAGAAGCTGAACCCGAGTTAGACCCGAAAAAACACGCACAGTGCCACTTTCTGCCATCAAAAAGTGCTCTCAGCGGAAGCCTTTGGGGACACCTGAACTCCCTGGGGGAGCCTTTACGCAACCCCACACTCAACAGGACTCTGCGTCTTCACTCTTTCCTAACAACCCTAAACATAACCCTAACCGCAACAAGAAGCTGAACCCGAGTTAGACCCGAAAAATCACGTACGGTGCCACTTTCTGCCATCAAAAAGTGCTCTCAGCGGAAGCCTTTGGGTACACCTGAACTCCCTGGGGGAGCCTTTACGCAACCCCACACTCAACAGGACTCTGCGTCTTCACTCTTTCCTAACAACCCTAAACATAACCCTAACCGAAACAAGAAGCTGAACCCGAGTTAGACCCGAAAAAACACGGACGGTGCCACTTTATGCCATCAAAAAGTGCTCTCAGCGGAAGCCTTTGGGTACACCTGAACTCCCTGGGGGAGCCTTTACGCAACGCCACACTCAACAGGCCTCTGCGTCTTCACTCTTTCCTAACAACCCTAAACATAACCCTAACCGCAACAAGAAGCTGAACCCGAGTTAGACCCGAAAAAACACGTACGGTGCCACTTTCTGCCATCAAAAAGTGCTCTCAGCGGAAGCCTTTGGGTACTCCTGAACTCCCTGGGGGAGCCTTTACGCAACCCCACACTCAACAGAACTTTGCGTCTTCACTCTTTCCTAACATCCCTAAACATAACCCTAACCGGAACAAGAAGCTGAACCCGAGTTAGACCCGAAAAAACACGTACGGTGCCACTTTCTGCCATCAAAAAGTGATCTCAGCGGAAGCCTTTGGGTACACCTGAACTCCCTGGGGGAGCCTTTACGGAATCCCACACTCAACAGGAGTCTGCGTCTTCACTCTTTCCTAACAACCCTAAACATAACCCTAACCGCAACAAGAAGCTGAACCCGAGTTAGACCCGAAAAAACACGTACGGTGCCACTTTATGCCATCAAAAAGTGCTCTCAGCGGAAGCCTTTGGGTACACCTGAACTCCCTGGGGGAGCCTTTACGCAACCCCACACTCAACAGGACTCTGCGTCTTCACTCTTTCCTAACAACCCTAAACATAACCCTAACCGGAACAAGAAGTTGAACCCGAGTTAGACCCGAAAAAACACGTACGGTGCCACTTTCTGCCATCAAAAAGTGCTCTCAGCGGAAGCCTTTGGGTACACCTGAGCTCCCTGGGTGAGCCTTTACGCAACCCCACACTCAACAGGACTCTGCGTCTTCACTCTATCCTAACAACCCTAAGCATAACCCTAACCGGAACAGGAAAATGAACCTGTGTTAGACCCGAAAAAACACGTACGGTGCCACTTTCTGCCATCAAAAAGTGCTCTCAGCGGAAGCCTTTGGGTACACCTGAACTCCCTGGGGGAGCCTTTACGCAACCCCACACTCAACAGGACTCTGCGTCTTCACTCTTTCCTAACAACCCTAAACATAACCCTCACCGCAACAAGAAGCTGAACCCGAGTTAGACCCGAAAAAACACGTACGGTGCCACTTTCTGCCATCAAAAAGTGCTCTCAGCGGAAGCCTTTGGGTACACCTGAACTCCCTGGGGAAGCCTTTACGCAACCCCACACTCAACAGGACTCTGCGTCTTCACTCTTTCCTAACAACCCTAAACATAACCCTAACCGCAACAAGAAGCTGAACCCGAGTTAGACCCGAAAAATCACGTACGGTGCCACTTTCTGCCATCAAAAAGTGCTCTCAGCGGAAGCCTTTGGGTACACCTGAACTCCCTGGGGGAGCCTTTACGCAACCCCACACTCAACAGGACTCTGCGTCTTCACTCTTTCCAAACAACCCTAAACATAACCCTAACCGCAACAAGAAGCTGAACCCGAGTTAGACCCGAAAAAACACGCACGGTGCCACTTTCTGCCATCAAAAAGTGCTCTCAGCGGAAGCCTTTGGGTACACCTGAACTCCCTGGGGGAGCCTTTACGCAACCCCACACTCAACAGGACTCTGCCTCTTCACTCTTTCCTAACAACCCTAAATATAACCCTAACCGCAACAAGAAGCTGAACCCGAGTTAGACCCGAAAAAATACGCACGGTGCCACTTTATGCCATCAAAAAGTGCTCTCAGCGGAAGCCTTTGGGTACGCCTGAACTCCCTGGGGGAGCCTTTACGCAACCCCACACTCAACAGGACTCTGCGTCTTCACTCTTTCCTAACAACCCTAAACATAACCCTAACCGGAACAGGAAAATGTTCCTGAGTTAGACCCGAAAAAACACGTACGGTGCCACTTTCTGCCATCAAAAAGTGCTCTCAGCGGAAGCCTTTGGGTACACCTGAACTCCCTGGGGGAGCCTTTACGCAACCCCACACTCAACAGGACTCTGCGTCTTCACTCTTTCCTAACAACCCTAAACATAACCCTAACCGGAACAAGAAGCTGAACCCGAGTTAGACCCGAAAAAACACGCACGGTGCCACTTTCTGCCATCAAAAAGTGCTCTCAGCGGAAGCCTTTGGGTACACCTGAACTCCCTGGGGGAGCCTTTACGCAACCCCACACTCAACAGGACTCTGCGTCTTCACTCTTTCCTAACAACCCTAAACATAACCCTAACCGCAACAAGAAGCTGAACCCGAGTTAGACCCGAAAAAACACGTACGGTGCCACTTTCTGCCATCAAAAAGTGCTCTCAGCGGAAGCCTTTGGGTACACCTGAACTCCCTGGGGGAGCCTTTACGCAACCCCACACTCAACAGGACTCTGCGTCTTCACTCTTTCCTAACAACCCTAAACATAACCCTAACCGGAACAAGAAGCTGAACCCGAGTTAGACCTGAAAAATCACGTACGGTGCCACTTTCTGCCATCAAAAAGTGCTCTCAGCGGAAGCCTTTGGGTACACCTGAACTCCCTGGGGGAGCCTTTACGCAACCCCACACTCAACAGGACTCTGCGTCTTCACTCTTTCCTAACAACCCTAAACATAACCCTAACCGAAACAAGAAGCTGAACCCGAGTTAGACCCGAAAAAACACGTACGGTGCCACTTTCTGCCATCAAAAAGTGCTCTCAGCGGAAGCCTTTGGGTACACCTGAACTCCCTGGGGGAGCCTTTACGCAACCCCACACTCAACAGGACTCTGCGTCTTCACTCTTTCCTAACAACCCTAAACATAACCCTAACCGCAACAAGAAGCTGAACCCGAGTTAGACCCGAAAAAACACGTACGGCGCCACTTTCTGCCATCAAAAAGTGCTCTCCGCGGAACCTTTGGGTACTCCTGAACTCCCTGGGGGAGCCTTTACGCAACCCCACACTCAACAGGACTCTGCGTCTTCACTCTTTCCTAACAACCCTAAACATAACCCTAACCGGAACAAGAAGCTGAACCCGAGTTAGACCCGAAAAATCACGTACGGTGCCACTTTCTGCCATCAAAAAGTGCTCTCAGCGGAAGCCTTTGGGTACACCTGAACTCCCTGGGGGAGCCTTTACGCAACCCCACACTCAACAGGACTCTGCGTCTTCACTCTTTCCTAACAACCCTAAACATAACCCTAACCGGAACAAGAAGCTGAACCCGAGTTAGACCCGAAAAAACACGTACGGTGCCACTTTCTGCCATCAAAAAGTGCTCTCAGCGGAAGCCTTTGGGTACACCTGAACTCCCTGGGGGAGCCTTTACGCAACCCCACACTCAACAGGACTATGCGTCTTCACTCTTTCCTAACAACCCTAAACATAACCCTAACCGGAACAAGAAGCTGAACCCGAGTTAGACCTGAAAAATCACGTACGGTGCCACTTTCTGCCATCAAAAAGTGCTCTCAGCGGAAGCCTTTGGGTACACCTGAACTCCCTGGGGGAGCCTTTACGCAACCCCACACTCAACAGGACTCTGCGTCTTCACTCTTTCCTAACAACCCTAAACATAACCCTAACCGAAACAAGAAGCTGAACCCGAGTTAGACCCGAAAAAACACGTACGGTGCCACTTTCTGCCATCCAAAAGTGCTCTCAGCGGAAGCCTTTGGGTACACCTGAACTCCCTGGGGGAGCCTTTACGCAACCCCACACTCAACAGGACTCTGCGTCTTCACTCTTTCCTAACAACCCTAAACATAACCCTAACCGGAACAGGAAAATGAACCTGAGTTAGACCCGAAAAAACACGTACGGTGCCACTTTCTGCCATCAAAAAGTGCTCTCAGCGGAAGCCTTTGGGTACGCCTGAACTCCCTGGGGGAGCCTTTACGCAACCCCACACTCAACAGGACTCTGCGTCTTCACTCTTTCCTAACAACCCTAAACATAACCCTAACCGGAACAGGAAAATGAACCAGAGTTAGACCCGAAAAAACACGTACGGTGCCACTTTCTGCCATCAAAAAGTGCTCTCAGCGGAAGCCTTTGGGTACGCCTGAACTCCCTGGGGGAGCCTTTACGCAACCCCACACTCAACAGGACTCTGCGTCTTCACTCTTTCCTAACAACCCTAAACATAACCCTAACCGGAACAAGAAGCTGAACCCGAGTTAGACCCGAAAAAACACGTACGGTGCCACTTTCTGCCATCAAAAAGTGCTCTCAGCGGAAGCCTTTGGGTACACCTGAACTCCCTGGGGGAGCCTTTACGCAACCCCACACTCAACAGGACTCTGCGTCTTCACTCTTTCCTAACAACCCTAAACATAACCCTAACCGCAACAAGAAGCTGAACCCGAGTTAGACCTGAAAAATCACGTACGGTGCCACTTTCTGCCATCAAAAAGTGCTCTCAGCGGAAGCCTTTGGGTACACCTGAACTCCCTGGGGGAGCCTTTACGCAACCCCACACTCAACAGGACTCTGCGTCTTCACTCTTTCCTAACAACCCTAAACATAACCCTAACCGAAAAAAGAAGCTGAACCCGAGTTAGACCCGAAAAAACACGCACGGTGCCACTTTCTGCCATCAAAAAGTGCTCTCAGCGGAAGCCTTTGGGTACACCTGAACTCCCTGGGGGAGCCTTTACGCAACCCCACACTCAACAGGACTCTGCGTCTTCACTCTTTCCTAACAACCCTAAACATAACCCTAACCGCAACAAGAAGCTGAACCCGAGTTAGACCCGAAAAAACACGTACGGTGCCACTTTCTGCCATCAAAAAGTGCTCTCCGCGGAACCTTTGGGTACTCCTGAACTCCCTGGGGGAGCCTTTACGCAACCCCACACTCAACAGGACTCTGCGTCTTCACTCTTTCCTAACAACCCTAAACATAACCCTAACCGGAACAGGAAAATGAACCAGAGTTAGACCCGAAAAAACACGTACGGTGCCACTTTCTGCCATCAAAAAGTGCTCTCAGCGGAAGCCTTTGGGTACGCCTGAACTCCCTGGGGGAGCCTTTACGCAACCCCACACTCAACAGGACTCTGCGTCTTCACTCTTTCCTAACAACCCTAAACATAACCCTAACCGGAACAGGAAAATGAACCTGAGTTAGACCCGAAAAAACACGTACGGTGCCACTTTCTGCCATCAAAAAGTGCTCTCAGCGGAAGCCTTTGGGTACACCTGAACTCCCTGGGGGAGCCTTTACGCAATCCCACACTCAACAGGAGTCTGCGTCTTCACTCTTTCCTAACAACCCTAAAGATAACCCTAACCGGAACAAGAAGCTGAACCCGAGTTAGACCCGAAAAAACACGTACGGTGCCACTTTCTGCCATCAAAAAGTGCTCTCAGCGGAAGCCTTTGGGTACGCCTGAACTCCCTGGGGGAGCCTTTACGCAACCCCACACTCAACAGGACTCTGCGTCTTCACTCTTTCCTAACAACCCTAAACATAACCCTAACCGGAACAAGAAGCTGAACCCGAGTTAGACCCGAAAAAACACGTACGGTGCCACTTTCTGCCATCAAAAAGTGCTCTCAGCGGAAGCCTTTGGGTACACCTGAACTCCCTGGGGGAGCCTTTACGGAACCCCACACTCAACAGGACTCTGCGTCTTCACTCTTTCCTAACAACCCTAAACATAACCCTAACCGGAAAAAGAAGCTGAACCCGAGTTAGACCCGAAAAAACACGCACGGTGCCACTTTCTGCCATCAAAAAGTGCTCTCAGCGGAAGCCTTTGGGTACACCTGAACTCCCTGGGGGAGCCTTTACGCAACCCCACACTCAACAGGACTCTGCGTCTTCACTCTTTCCTAACAACCCTAAACATAACCCTAACCGCAACAAGAAGCTGAACCCGAGTTAGACCCGAAAAAATACGCACGGTGCCACTTTATGCCATCAAAAAGTGCTCTCAGCGGAAGCCTTTGGGTACGCCTGAACTCCCTGGGGGAGCCTTTACGCAACCCCACACTCAACAGGACTCTGCGTCTTCACTCTTTCCTAACAACCCTAAACATAACCCTAACCGGAACAGGAAAATGAACCTGAGTTAGACCCGAAAAAACACGTACGGTGCCACTTTCTGCCATCAAAAAGTGCTCTCAGCGGAAGCCTTTGGGTACACCTGAACTCCCTGGGGGAGCCTTTACGCAATCCCACACTCAACAGGAGTCTGCGTCTTCACTCTTTCCTAACAACCCTAAAGATAACCCTAACCGGAACAAGAAGCTGAACCCGAGTTAGACCCGAAAAAACACGTACGGTGCCACTTTCTGCCATCAAAAAGTGCTCTCAGCGGAAGCCTTTGGGTACACCTGAACTCCCTGGGGGAGCCTTTACGCAACCCCACACTCAACAGGACTCTGCGTCTTCACTCTTTCCTAACAACCCTAAACATAACCCTAACCGCAACAAGAAGCTGAACCCGAGTTAGACCCGAAAAAACACGTACGGTGCCACTTTCTGCCATCAAAAAGTGCTCTCCGCGGAACCTTTGGGTACTCCTGAACTCCCTGGGGGAGCCTTTACGCAACCCCACACTCAACAGGACTCTGCGTCTTCACTCTTTCCTAACAACCCTAAACATAACCCTAACCGGAACAGGAAGCTGAACCCGAGTTAGACCCGAAAAAACACGTACGGTGCCACTTTCTGCCATCAAAAAGTGCTCTCAGCGGAAGCCTTTGGGTACGCCTGAACTCCCTGGGGGAGCCTTTACGCAACCCCACACTCAACAGGACTCTGCATCTTCACTCTTTCCTAACAACCCTATACATATCCCTAACCGGAACAAGAAGCTGAACCCGAGTTAGACCCGAAAAAACACGCACGGTGCCACTTTCTGCCATCAAAAAGTGCTCTCAGCGGAAGCCTTTGGGTACTCCTGAACTCCCTGGGGGAGCCTTTACGCAACCCCACACTCAACAGGACTCTGCGTCTTCACTCTTTCCTAACAACCCTAAACATAACCCTAACCGGAACAAGAAGCTGAACCCGAGTTAGACCCGAAAAATCACGTACGGTGCCACTTTCTGCCATCAAAAAGTGCTCTCAGCGGAAGCCTTTGGGTACACCTGAACTCCCTGGGGGAGCCTTTACGCAACCCCACACTCAACAGGACTCTGCGTCTTCACTCTTTCCTAACAACCCTAAACATAACCCTAACCGAAACAAGAAGCTGAACCCGAGTTAGACCCGAAAAAACACGTACGGTGCCACTTTCTGCCATCAAAAAGTGCTCTCAGCGGAAGCCTTTGGGTACACCTGAACTCCCTGGGGGAGCCTTTACGCAACCCCACACTCAACAGGACTCTGCGTCTTCACTCTTTCCTAACAACCCTAAACATAACCCTAACCGCAACAAGAAGCTGAACCCGAGTTAGACCCGAAAAAACACGTACGGTGCCACTTTCTGCCATCAAAAAGTGCTCTCCGCGGAACCTTTGGGTACTCCTGAACTCCCTGGGGGAGCCTTTACGCAACCCCACACTCAACAGGACTCTGCATCTTCACTCTTTCCTAACAACCCTAAACATAACCCTAACCGGAACAGGAAAATGAACCAGAGTTAGACCCGAAAAAACACGTACGGTGCCACTTTCTGCCATCAAAAAGTGCTCTCAGCGGAAGCCTTTGGGTACGCCTGAACTCCCTGGGGGAGCCTTTACGCAACCCCACACTCAACAGGACTCTGCGTCTTCACTCTTTCCTAACAACCCTAAACATAACCCTAACCGCAACAAGAAGCTGAACCCGAGTTAGACCTGAAAAATCACGTACGGTGCCACTTTCTGCCATCAAAAAGTGCTCTCAGCGGAAGCCTTTGGGTACACCTGAACTCCCTGGGGGAGCCTTTACGCAACCCCACACTCAACAGGACTCTGCGTCTTCACTCTTTCCTAACAACCCTAAACATAACCCTAACCGGAACAAGAAGCTGAACCCGAGTTAGACCCGAAAAAACACGTACGGTGCCACTTTCTGCCATCAAAAAGTGCTCTCAGCGGAAGCCTTTGGGTACACCTGAACTCCCTGGGGGAGCCTTTACGCAACCCCACACTCAACAGGACTCTGCGTCTTCACTCTTTCCTAACAACCCTAAACATAACCCTAACCGGAACAAGAAGCTGAACCCGAGTTAGACCCGAAAAAACACGTACGGTGCCACTTTCTGCCATCAAAAAGTGCTCTCAGCGGAAGCCTTTGGGTACACCTGAACTCCCTGGGGGAGCCTTTACGCAACCCCACACTCAACAGGACTCTGCGTCTTCACTCTTTCCTAACAACCCTAAACATAACCCTAACCGCAACAAGAAGCTGAACCCGAGTTAGACCCGAAAAAACACGTACGGTGCCACTTTCTGCCATCAAAAAGTGCTCTCCGCGGAACCTTTGGGTACTCCTGAACTCCCTGGGGGAGCCTTTACGCAACCCCACACTCAACAGGACTCTGCGTCTTCACTCTTTCCTAACAACCCTAAACATAACCCTAACCGGAACAGGAAAATGAACCAGAGTTAGACCCGAAAAAACACGTACGGTGCCACTTTCTGCCATCAAAAAGTGCTCTCAGCGGAAGCCTTTGGGTACGCCTGAACTCCCTGGGGGAGCCTTTACGCAACCCCACACTCAACAGGACTCTGCGTCTTCACTCTTTCCTAACAACCCTATACATATCCCTAACCGGAACAAGAAGCTGAACCCGAGTTAGACCCGAAAAAACACGCACGGTGCCACTTTCTGCCATCAAAAAGTGCTCTCAGCGGAAGCCTTTGGGTACTCCTGAACTCCCTGGGGGAGCCTTTACGCAACCCCACACTCAACAGGACTCTGCGTCTTCACTCTTTCCTAACAACCCTAAACATAACCCTATCCGGAACAAGAAGCTGAACCCGAGTTAGACCCGAAAAATCACGTACGGTGCCACTTTCTGCCATCAAAAAGTGCTCTCAGCGGAAGCCTTTGGGTACACCTGAACTCCCTGGGGGAGCCTTTACGCAACCCCACACTCAACAGGACTCTGCGTCTTCACTCTTTCCTAACAACCCTAAACATAACCCTAACCGGAACAAGAAGCTGAACCCGAGTTAGACCCGAAAAAACACGTACGGTGCCACTTTCTGCCATCAAAAAGTGCTCTCAGCGGAAGCCTTTGGGTACACCTGAACTCCCTGGGGGAGCCTTTACGCAACCCCACACTCAACAGGACTCTGCGTCTTCACTCTTTCCTAACAACCCTAAACATAACCCTAACCGAAACAAGAAGCTGAACCCGAGTTAGACCCGAAAAAACACGTACGGTGCCACTTTCTGCCATCAAAAAGTGCTCTCAGCGGAAGCCTTTGGGTACTCCTGAACTCCCTGGGGGAGCCTTTACGCAACCCCACACTCAACAGGACTCTGCGTCTTCACTCTTTCCTAACAACCCTAAACATAACCCTAACCGGAACAGGAAGCTGAACCCGAGTTAGACCCGAAAAAACACGCACGGTGCCACTTTCTGCCATCAAAAAGTGCTCTCAGCGGAAGCCTTTGGGTACACCTGAACTCCCTGGGGGAGCCTTTACGCAACCCCACACTCAACAGGACTCTGCGTCTTCACTCTTTCCTAACAACCCTAAACATAACCCTAACCGGAACAAGAAGCTGAACCCGAGTTAGACCCGAAAAAACATGTACGGTGCCACTTTCTGCCATCAAAAAGTGCTCTCAGCGGAAGCCTTTGGGTACACCTGAACTCCCTGGGGGAGCCTTTACGCAATCCCACACTCAACAGGAGTCTGCGTCTTCACTCTTTCCTAACAACCCTAAACATAACCCTAACCGGAACAAGAAGCTGAACCCGAGTTAGACCCGAAAAAACACGTACGGTGCCACTTTCTGCCATCAAAAAGTGCTCTCAGCGGAAGCCTTTGGGGACACCTGAACTCCATGGGGGAGCCTTTACGCAACCCCACACTCAACAGGACTCTGCGTCTTCACTCTTTCCTAACAACCCTAAACATAACCCTAACCGGAACAAGAAGCTGAACCCGAGTTAGACCCGAAAAAACACTCACGGTGCCACTTTCTGCCATCAAAAAGTGCTCTCAGCGGAAGCCTTTGGGTACACCTGAACTCCCTGGTGGAGCCTTTACACAACCCCACACTCAACAGGACTCTGCGTCTTCACTCTTTCCTAACAACCCTAAACATAACCCTAACCGCAACAAGAAGCTGAACCCGAGTTAGACCCGAAAAAACACGTACGGTGCCACTTTCTGCCATCAAAAAGTGCTCTCAGCGGAAGCCTTTGGGTACACCTGAGCTCCCTGGGGGAGCCTTTACGCAACCCCACAGTCAACAGGACTCTGCATCTTCACTCTATCCTAACAACCCTAAACATAACCCTAACCGGAACAGGAAAATGAACCTGAGTTAGACCCGAAAAAACACGTACGGTGCCACTTTCTGCCATCAAAAAGTGCTCTCAGCGGAAGCCTTTGGGTACGCCTGAACTCCCTGGGGGAGCCTTTACGCAACCCCACACTCAACAGGACTCTGCGTCTTCACTCTTTCCTAACAAACCTAAACATAACCCTAACCGGAACAAGAAGTTGAACCCGAGTTAGACCCGAAAAAACACGTACGGTGCCGCTTTCTGCCATCAAAAAATGCTCTCAGCGGAAGCCTTTGGGTACACCTGAACTCCCTGGGGGAGCCTTTACGCAACCCCACACTCAACAGGACTCTGCGTCTTCACTCTTTCCTAACAACCCGAAACATAACCCTAACCGCAACAAGAAGCTGAACCCGAGTTAGACCCAAAAAATCACGTACGGTGCCACTTTCTGCCATCAAAAAGTGCTCTCAGCGGAAGCCTTTGGGTACACCTGAACTCCCTGGGGGAGCCTTTACGCAACCCCACACTCAACAGGACTCTGCCTCTTCACTCTTTCCTAACAACCCTAAACATAACCCTAAGCGAAACAAGAAGCTGAACCCGAGTTAGACCCGAAAAAACACGTACGGTGCCACTTTATGCCATCAAAAAGTGCTCTCAGCGGAAGCCTTTGGGTACACCTGAACTCCCTGGGGGAGCCTTTACGCAACCCCACACTCAACAGGACTCTGCGTCTTCACTCTTTCCTAACAACCCTAAACATAACCCTAACCGCAACAAGAAGCTGAACCCGAGTTAGACCCGAAAAAACACGCACCGTGCCACTTTCTGCCATCAAAAAGTGCTCTCAGCGGAAGCCTTTGGGTACACCTGAACTCCCTGGGGGAGCCTTTACGCAACCCCACACTCAACAGGACTCTGCCTCTTCACTCTTTCCTAACAACCCGAAACATAACCCTAACCGCAACAAGAAGCTGAACCCGAGTTAGACCCGAAAAATCACGTACGGTGCCACTTTCTGCCATCAAAAAGTGCTCTCAGCGGAAGCCTTTGGGTACACCTGAACTCCCTGGGGGAGCCTTTACGCAACCCCACACTCAACAGGACTCTGCGTCTTCACTCTTTCCTAACAACCCTAAACATAACCCTAACCGGAACAAGAAGCTGAACCCGAGTTAGACCCGAAAAAACACGCACGGTGCCACTTTCTGCCATCAAAAAGTGCTCTCAGCGGAAGCCTTTGGGTACACCTGAACTCCCTGGGGGAGCCTTTACGCAACCCCACACTCAACAGGACTCTGCGTCTTCACTCTTTCCTAACAACCCTAAACATAACCCTAACCGCAACAAGAAGCTGAACCCGAGTTAGACCCGAAAAAAAACGCACGGTGCCACTTTCTGCCATCAAAAAGTGCTCTCAGCGGAAGCCTTTGGGTACACCTGAACTCCCTGGGGGAGCCTTTACGCAACCCCACACTCAACAGGACTCTGCGTCTTCACTCTTTCCTAACAACCCTAAACATAACCCTGACCGCAACAAGAAGCTGAACCCGAGTTAGACCCGAAAAATCACATACGGTGCCACTTTCTGCCATCAAAAAGTGCTCTCAGCGGAAGCCTTTGGGTACACCTGAACTCCCTGGGGGAGCCTTTACGCAACCCCACACTCAACAGGACTCTGCCTCTTCACTCTTTCCTAACAACCCGAAACATAACCCTAAGCGAAACAAGAAGCTGAACCCGAGTTAGACCCGAAAAAACACGTACGGTGCCACTTTATGCCATCAAAAAGTGCTCTCAGCGGAAGCCTTTGGGTACACCTGAACTCCCTGGGGGAGCCTTTACGCAACCCCACACTCAACAGGACTCTGCGTCTTCACTCTTTCCTAACAACCCTAAACATAACCCTAACCGGAACAAGAAGCTGAACCCGAGTTAGACCCGAAAAAACACGTACGGTGCCACTTTCTGCCATCAAAAAGTGCTCTCAGCGGAAGCCTTTGGGTACTCCTGAACTCCCTGGGGGAGCCTTTACGCAACCCCACACTCAACAGGACTCTGCGTCTTCACTCTTTCCTAACAACCCTAAACATAACCCTAACCGCAACAAGAAGCTGAACCCGAGTTAGACCCGAAAAATCACGTACGGTGCCACTTTCTGCCATCAAAAAGTGCTCTCAGCGGAAGCCTTTGGGTACACCTGAACTCCCTGGGGGAGCCTTTACGCAACCCCACACTCAACAGGACTCTGCGTCTTCACTCTTTCCTAACAACCCTAAACATAACCCTAACCGCAACAAGAAGCTGAACCCGAGTTAGACCCGAAAAAACACGTACGGTGCCACTTTCTGCCATCAAAAAGTGCTCTCAGCGGAAGCCTTTGGGTACACCTGAGCTCCCTGGGGGAGCCTTTACGCAACCCCACAGTCAACAGGACTCTGCATCTTCACTCTATCCTAACAACCCTAAACATAACCCTAACCGGAACAGGAAAATGAACCTGAGTTAGACCCGAAAAAACACGTACGGTGCCACTTTCTGCCATCAAAAAGTGCTCTCAGCGGAAGCCTTTGGGTACACCTGAACTCCCTGGGGGAGCCTTTACGCAACCCCACACTCAACAGGACTCTGCCTCTTCACTCTTTCCTAACAACCCGAAACATAACCCTAACCGCAACAAGAAGCTGAACCCGAGTTAGACCCGAAAAATCACGTACGGTGCCACTTTCTGCCATCAAAAAGTGCTCTCAGCGGAAGCCTTTGGGTACACCTGAACTCCCTGGGGGAGCCTTTACGCAACCCCACACTCAACAGGACTCTGCGTCTTCACTCTTTCCTAACAACCCTAAACATAACCCTAACCGGAACAAGAAGCTGAACCCGAGTTAGACCCGAAAAAACACGCACGGTGCCACTTTCTGCCATCAAAAAGTGCTCTCAGCGGAAGCCTTTGGGTACACCTGAACTCCCTGGGGGAGCCTTTACGCAACCCCACACTCAACAGGACTCTGCGTCTTCACTCTTTCCTAACAACCCTAAACATAACCCTAACCGCAACAAGAAGCTGAACCCGAGTTAGACCCGAAAAAAAACGCACGGTGCCACTTTCTGCCATCAAAAAGTGCTCTCAGCGGAAGCCTTTGGGTACACCTGAACTCCCTGGGGGAGCCTTTACGCAACCCCACACTCAACAGGACTCTGCGTCTTCACTCTTTCCTAACAACCCTAAACATAACCCTGACCGCAACAAGAAGCTGAACCCGAGTTAGACCCGAAAAATCACGTACGGTGCCACTTTCTGCCATCAAAAAAATGCTCTCAGCGGAAGCCTTTGGGTACACCTGAACTCCCTGGGGGAGCCTTTACGCAACCCCACACTCAACAGGACTCTGCCTCTTCACTCTTTCCTAACAACCCTAAACATAACCCTAAGCGAAACAAGAAGCTGAACCCGAGTTAGACCCGAAAAAACACGTACGGTGCCACTTTATGCCATCAAAAAGTGCTCTCAGCGGAAGCCTTTGGGTACACCTGAACTCCCTGGGGGAGCCTTTACGCAACCCCACACTCAACAGGACTCTGCGTCTTCACTCTTTCCTAACAACCCTAAACATAACCCTAACCGGAACAAGAAGCTGAACCCGAGTTAGACCCGAAAAAACACGTACGGTGCCACTTTCTGCCATCAAAAAGTGCTCTCAGCGGAAGCCTTTGGGTACTCCTGAACTCCCTGGGGGAGCCTTTACGCAACCCCACACTCAACAGGACTCTGCGTCTTCACTCTTTCCTAACAACCCTAAACATAACCCTAACCGCAACAAGAAGCTGAACCCGAGTTAGACCCGAAAAATCACGTACGGTGCCACTTTCTGCCATCAAAAAGTGCTCTCAGCGGAAGCCTTTGGGTACACCTGAACTCCCTGGGGGAGCCTTTACGCAACCCCACACTCAACAGGACTCTGCGTCTTCACTCTTTCCTAACAACCCTAAACATAACCCTAACCGCAACAAGAAGCTGAACCCGAGTTAGACCCGAAAAATCACGTACGGTGCCACTTTCTGCCATCAAAAAGTGCTCTCAGCGGAAGCCTTTGGGTACACCTGAACTCCCTGGGGGAGCCTTTACGCAACCCCACACTCAACAGGACTCTGCGTCTTCACTCTTTCCTAACAACCCTAAACATAACCCTAACCGGAACAAGAAGCTGAACCCGAGTTAGACCCGAAAAAACACGTACGGTGCCACTTTCTGCCATCAAAAAGTGCTCTCAGCGGAAGCCTTTGGGTACACCTGAACTCCCTGGGGGAGCCTTTACGCAACCCCACACTCAACAGGCCTCTGCGTCTTCACTCTTTCCTAACAACCCTAAACATAACCCTAACCGGAACAAGAAGCTGAACCCGAGTTAGACCCGAAAAAACACGTACGGTGCCACTTTCTGCCATCAAAAAGTGCTCTCAGCGGAAGCCTTTGGGTACTCCTGAACTCCCTGGGGGAGCCTTTACGCAACCCCACACTCAACAGGACTCTGCGTCTTCACTCTTTCCTAACAACCCTAAACATAACCCTAACCGGAACAAGAAGCTGACCCCGAGTTAGACCCGAAAAATCACGTACGGTGCCACTTTCTGCCATCAAAAAGTGCTCTCAGCAGAAGCCTTTGGGTACACCTGAACTCCCTGGGGGAGCCTTTACGCAACCCCACACTCAACAGGCCTCTGCGTCTTCACTCTTTCCTAACAACCCTAAACATAACCCTAACCGGAACAAGAAGCTGAACCCGAGTTAGACCCGAAAAATCACGTACGGTGCCACTTTATGCCATCAAAAAGTGCTCTCAGCGGAAGCCTTTGGGTACACCTGAACTCCCTGGGGGAGCCTTTACGCAACCCCACACTCAACAGGACTCTGCGTCTTCACTTTTTCCTAACAACCCTAAACAGAACCCTAACCGGAACAAGAAGCTGAACCCGAGTTAGACCCGAAAAAACACGCACGGTGCCACTTTATGCCATCAAAAATTGCTCTCAGCGGAAGCCTTTGGGGACACCTGAACTCCCTGGGGGAGCCTTTACACAACCCCACACTCAACAGGACTCTGCGTCTTCACTCTTTCCTAACAACCCTAAACATAACCCTAACCGGAACAAGAAGCTGAACCCGAGTTAGACCCGAAAAAACACGTACGGTGCCACTTTCTGCCATCAAAAAGTGCTCTCAGCGGAAGCCTTTGGGTACACCTGAACTCCCTGGGGGAGCCTTTACGCAACCCCACACTCAACAGGACTCTGCGTCTTCACTCTTTCCTAACAACCCTAAACATAACCCTAACCGCAACAAGAAGCTGAACCCGAGTTAGACCCGAAAAAACACGTACGGTGCCACTTTCTGCCATCAAAAAGTGCTCTCAGCGGAAGCCTTTGGGTACACCTGAACTCCCTGGGGGAGCCTTTACGCAACCCCACACTCAACAGGACTCTGCGTCTTCACTCTTTCCTAACAACCCTAAACATAACCCTAACCGGAACAAGAAGCTGAACCCGAGTTAGACCCGAAAAATCACGTACGGTGCCACTTTCTGCCATCAAAAAGTGCTCTCAGCGGAAGCCTTTGGGTACGCCTGAACTCCCTGGGGGAGCCTTTACGCAACCCCACACTCAACAGGACTCTGCGTCTTCACTCTTTCCTAACAACCCTAAACATAACCCTAACCGCAACAAGAAGCTGAACCCGAGTTAGACCCGAAAAAACACGTACGGTGCCACTTTATGCCATCAAAAAGTGCTCTCAGCGGAAGCCTTTGGGTACACCTGAACTCCCTGGGGGAGCCTTTACACAACCCCACACTCAACAGGACTCTGCGTCTTCACTCTATCCTAACAACCCTAAACATAACCCTAACCGGAACAGGAAAATGAACCCGAGTTAGACCCGAAAAAACACGTACGGTGCCACTTTCTGCCATCAAAAAGTGCTCTCAGCGGAAGCCTTTGGGTACACCTGAACTCCCTGGGGGAGCCTTTACGCAACCCCACACTCAACAGGACTCTGCGTCTTCACTCTTTCCTAACAACCCTAAACATAACCCTAACCGGAACAAGAAGCTGAACCCGAGTTAGACCCGAAAAAACACGTACGGTGCCACTTTCTGCCATCAAAAAGTGCTCTCAGCGGAAGCCTTTGGGTACACCTGAGCTCCCTGGGGGAGCCTTTACGCAACCCCACAGTCAACAGGACTCTGCGTCTTCACTCTTTCCTAACAACCCTAAACATAACACTAACCGGAACAAGAAGCTGAACCCGAGTTAGACCCGAAAAAACACGTACGGTGCCACTTTCTGCCATCAAAAAGTGCTCTCAGCGGAAGCCTTTGGGTACACCTGAACTCCCTGGGGGAGCCTTTACGCAACCCCACACTCAACAGGACTCTGCGTCTTCACTCTTTCCTAACAACCCTAAACATAACCCTAACCGCAACAAGAAGCTGAACCCGAGTTAGACCCGAAAAAACACGCACGGTGCCACTTTCTGCCATCAAAAAGTACTCTCAGCCGAAGCCTTTGGGTACACCTGAACTCCCTGGGGGAGTCTTTACGCAACCCCACACTCAACAGGACTCTGCTTCTTCACTCTTTCCTAACAACCCTAAACATAACCCTAACCGGAACAAGAAGCTGAACCCGAGTTAGACCCGAAAAAACACGTACGGTGCCACTTTCTGCCATCAAAAAGTGCTCTCAGCGGAAGCCTTTGGGTACACCTGAACTCCCTGGGGGAGCCTTTACACAACCCCACACTCAACAGGACTCTGCGTCTTCACTCTTTCCTAACAACCCTAAACATAACCCTAACCGGAACAAGAAGCTGAACCCGAGTTAGACCCGAAAAATCACGTACGGTGCCACTTTCTGCCATCAAAAAGTGCTCTCAGCCGAAGCCTTTGGGTACACCTGAACTCCCTGCGGGAGCCTTTACGCAACCCCACACTCAACAGGACTCTGCGTCTTCACTCTTTCCTAACAACCCTAAACATAACCCTAACCGGAACAAGAAGCTGAACCCGAGTTAGACCCGAAAAAACACGTACGGTGCCACTTTCTGCCATCAAAAAGTGCTCTCAGCGGAAGCCTTTGGGTACACCTGAACTCCCTGGGGGAGCCTTTACGCAACCCCACACTCAACAGGACTCTGCGTCTTCACTCTTTCCTAACAACCCTAAACATAACCCTAACCGGAACAAGAAGCTGAACCCGAGTTAGACCCGAAAAAACACGTACGGTGCCACTTTCTGCCATCAAAAAGTGCTCTCAGCGGAAGCCTTTGGGTACACCTGAGCTCCCTGGGGGAGCCTTTACGCAACCCCACAGTCAACAGGACTCTGCGTCTTCACTCTTTCCTAACAACCCTAAACATAACCCTAACCGGAACAAGAAGCTGAACCCGAGTTAGACCCGAAAAATCACGCACGGTGCCACCTTATGCCATCAAAAAGTGCTCTCAGCGGAAGCCTTTGGGTACACCTGAACTCCCTGGGGGAGCCTTTACGCAACCCCACACTCAACAGGACTCTGCGTCTTCACTCTTTCCTAACAACCCTAAACATAACCCTAACCGCAACAAGAAGCTGAACCCGAGTTAGACCCGAAAAAACACGCACGGTGCCACTTTCTGCCATCAAAAAGTGCTCTCAGCGGAAGCCTTTGGGTACACCTGAACTCCCTGGGGGAGCCTTTACGCAACCCCACACTCAACAGGACTCTGCGTCTTCACTCTTTCCTAACAACCCTAAACATAACCCTAACCGGAACAAGAAGCTGAACCCGAGTTAGACCCGAAAAAACACGTACGGTGCCACTTTCTGCCATCAAAAAGTGCTCTCAGTGGAAGCCTTTGGGTACACCTGAACTCCCTGGGGGAGCCTTTACGCAACCCCACACTCAACAGGACTCTGCGTCTTCACTCTTTCCTAACAACCCTAAACATAACCCTAACCGGAACAAGAAAGTGAACCCGAGTTAGACCCGAAAAAACACGTACGGTGCCACTTTCTGCCATCAAAAAGTGCTCTCAGCGGAAGCCTTTGGGTACACCTGAACTCCCTGGGGGAGCCTTTACGCAACCCCACACTCAACAGGACTCTGCGTCTTCACTCTTTCCTAACAACCCTAAACATAACCCTAACCGCAACAAGAAGCTGAACCCGAGTTAGACCCGAAAAATCACATACGGTGCCACTTTATGCCATCAAAAGTGCTCTCAGCGGAAGCCTTTGGGTAAACCTGAACTCCCTGGGGGAGCCTTTACGCAACCCCACACTCAACAGGACTCTGCGTCTTCACTCTTTCCTAACAACCCTAAACATAACCCTAACCGCAACAAGAAGCTGAACCCGAGTTAGACCCGAAAAAACATGCACGGTGCCACTTTCTGCCATCAAACAGTGCTCACAGCGGAAGCCTTTGGGTACACCTGAACTCCCTGGGGGAGCCTTTACGCAACCCCACACTCAACAGGACTCTGCGCCTTCACTCTTTCCTAACAACCCTAAACATAACCCTAACCGCAACAAGAAGCTGAACCCGAGTTAGACCCGAAAAAACACGTACGGTGCCACTTTCTGCCATCAAAAAGTGCTCTCAGCGGAAGCCTTTGGGTACACCTGAACTCCCTGGGGGAGCCTTTACGCAACCCCACACTCAACAGGACTCTGCGTCTTCACTCTTTCCTAACAACCCTAAACATAACCCTAACCGGAACAAGAAAGTGAACCCGAGTTAGACCCGAAAAAACACGTACGGTGCCACTTCCTGCCATCAAAAAGTGCTCTCAGCGGAAGCCTTTGGGGACACCTGAACTCCCTGGGGGAGCCTTTACGCAACCCCACACTCAACAGGACTCTGCCTCTTCACTCTTTCCTAACAACCCTAAACATAACCCTAACCGGAACAAGAAGCTGAACCCGAGTTAGACCCGAAAAAACATGTACGGTGCCACTTTCTGCCATCAAAAAGTGCTCTCAGCGGAAGCCTTTGGGTACTCCTGAACTCCCTGGGGGAGCCTTTACGCAACCCCACACTCAACAGGACTCTGCGTCTTCACTCTTTCCTAACAACCCTAAACATAACCCTAACCGGAACAAGAAGCTGAACCCGAGTTAGACCCGAAAAAACACGCACGGTGCCACTTTCTGCCATCAAAAAGTGCTCTCAGCGGAAGCCTTTGGGTACACCTGAACTCCCTGGGGGAGCCTTTACGCAACCCCACACTCAACAGGACTCTGCGTCTTCACTCTTTCCTAACAACCCTAAACATAACCCTAACCGCAACAAGAAGCTGAATCCGAGTTAGACCCGAAAAAACATGTACGGTGCCACTTTCTGCCATCAAAAAGTGCTCTCAGCGGAAGCCTTTGGGTACACCTGAACTCCCTGGGGGAGCCTTTACGCAACCCCACACTCAACAGGACTCTGCGTCTTCACTCTTTCCTAACAACCCTAAACATAACCCTAACCGCAACAAGAAAGTGAACCCGAGTTAGACCCGAAAAAACACGTACGGTGCCACTTTCTGCCATCAAAAAGTGCTCTCAGCGGAAGCCTTTGGGTACTCCTGAACTCCCTGGGGGAGCCTTTACGCAACCCCACACTCAACAGGACTCTGCGTCTTCACTCTTTCCTAACAACCCTAAACATAACCCTAACCGGAACAAGAAGCTGAACCCGAGTTAGACCCGAAAAAACACGTACGGTGCCACTTTCTGCCATCAAAAAGTGCTCTCAGCGGAAGCCTTTGGGTACACCTGAACTCCCTGGGGGAGCCTTTACGCAACCCCACACTCAACAGGACTCTGCCTCTTCACTCTTTCCTAACAACCCTAAACATAACCCTAACCGGAACAGGAAGCTGAACCCGAGTTAGACCCGAAAAAACACGCACGGTGCCACTTTCTGCCATCAAAAAGTGCTCTCAGTGGAAGCCTTTGGGTACTCCTGAACTCCCTGGGGGAGCCTTTACGCAACCCCACACTCAACAGGACTCTGCGTCTTCACTCTTTCCTAACAACCCTAAACATAACCCTAACCGGAACAAGAAGCTGAACCCGAGTTAGACCCGAAAAAACACGCACGGTGCCACTTTCTGCCATCAAAAAGTGCTCTCAGCGGAAGCCTTTGGGTACACCTGAACTCCCTGGGGGAGCCTTTACGCAACCCCACACTCAACAGGACTCTGCGTCTTCACTCTTTCCTAACAACCCTAAACATAACTCTAACCGGAACAAGAAGCTGAACCCGAGTTAGACCCGAAAAATCACATACGGTGCCACTTTATGCCATCAAAAATTTCTCTCAGTGGAAGCCTTTGGGTACACCTGAACTCCCTGGGGGAGCCTTTACGCAACCCCACACTCAACAGGACTCTGCGTCTTCACTCTTTCCTAACAACCCTAAACATAACCCTAACCGGAACAGGAAGCTGAACCCGAGTTAGACCCAAAAAAACACGTACAGTGCCACTTTCTGCCATCAAAAAGTGCTCTGAGCGGAAGCCTTTGGGTACACCTGAACTCCCTGGGGGAGCCTTTACGCAACCCCACACTCAACAGGACTCTGCCTCTTCACTCTTTCCTAACAACCCTAAACATAACCCTAACCGCAACAAGAAGCTGAACCCGAGTTAGACCCGAAAAAACACGGACGGTGCCACTTTCTGCCATCAAAAAGTGCTCTCAGCGGAAGCCTTTGGGTACACCTGAACTCCCTGGGGGAGCATTTACGCAACCCCACACTCAACAGGACTCTGCGTCTTCACTCTTTCCTAACAACCCTAAACATAACCCTAACCGGAACAAGAAGCTGAACCCGAGTTAGACCCGAAAAAACACGCACGGTGCCCCTTTCTGCCATCAAAAAGAGATCTCAGCGGAAGCCTTTGGGTACACCTGAACTCCCTGGGGGAGCCTTTACGCAACCCCACACTCAACAGGACTCTGCGTCTTCACTCTTTCCTAACAACCCTAAACATAACCCTACCCGGAACAGGAAAATGAACCTGAGTTAGACCCTAAAAAACACGTACGGTGCCACTTTCTGCCATCAAAAAGTGCTCTCAGCGGAAGCCTTTGGGTACACCTGAACTCCCTGGGGGAGCCTTTACGCAACCCCACACTCAACAGGACTCTGCGTCTTCACTCTTTCCTAACAACCCTAAACATAACCCTAACCGCAACAAGAAGCTGAACCCGAGTTAGACCCGAAAAAACATGTACGGTGCCACTTTCTGCCATCAAAAAGTGCTCTCAGCGGAAGCCTTTGGGTACACCTGAACTCCCTGGGGGAGCCGTTACGCAACCCCACACTCAACAGGACTCTGCATCTTCACTCTTTCCTAACAACCCTAAACATAACCCTAACCGGAACAAGAAGCTGAACCCGAGTTAGACCCGAAAAAACATGCACGGTGACACTTTATGCCATCAAAAAGTGCTCTCAGCGGAAGCCTTTGGGTACACCTGAACTCCCTGGGGGAGCCTTTACGCAACCCCACACTCAACAGGACTCTGCGTCTTCACTCTTTCCTAACAACCCTAAACATAACCCTAACCGGAACAGGAAGCTGAACCCGAGTTAGACCCGAAAAAACACGTACGGTGCCACGTTCTGCCATCAAAAAGTGCTCTCAGCGGAAGCCTTTGGGTACTCCTGAACTCCCTGGGGGAGCCTTTACGCAACCCCACACTCAACAGGACTCTGCGTCTTCACTCTTTCCTAACAACCCTAAACATAACCCTAACCGCAACAAGAAGCTGAACCCGAGTTAGACCCGAAAAAACATGTACGGTGCCACTTTCTGCCATCAAAAAGTGCTCTCAGCGGAAGCCTTTGGGTACACCTGAGCTCCCTGGGGGAGCCTTTACGCAACCCCACACTCAACAGGACTCTGCGTCTTCGCTCTATCCTAACAACCCTAAACATAACCCTAACCGGAACAGGAAGCTGAACCCGAGTTAGACCCGAAAAAACACGTACGGTGCCACTTTCTGCCATCAAAAAGTGCTCTCAGCGGAAGCCTTTGGGTACACCTGAACTCCCTGGGGGAGCCTTTACGCAACCCCACACTCAACAGGACTCTGCGTCTTCACTCTTTCCTAACAACCCTAAACATAACCCTAACCGGAACAAGAAGCTGAACCCGAGTTAGACCCGAAAAAACACGTACGGTGCCACTTTCTGCCATCAAAAAGTGCTCTCAGCGGAAGCCTTTGGGTACGCCTGAACTCCCTGGGGGAGCCTTTACGCAACCCCACACTCAACAGGACTCTGCGTCTTCACTCTTTCCTAACAACCCTAAACATAACCCTAACCGAAACAAGAAGCTGAACCCGAGTTAGACCCGAAAAAACACGTACGGTGCCACTTTCTGCCATCAAAAAGTGCTCTCAGCGGAAGCCTTTGGGTACACCTGAACTCCCTGGGGGAGCCTTTACGCAACCCCACACTCAACAGGACTCTGTCTCTTCACTCTTTCCTAACAACCCTAAACATAACCCTAACCGGAACAAGAAGTTGAACCCGAGTTAGACCCGAAAAAACACGCACGGTGCCACTTTCTGCCATCAAAAAGTGCTCTCAGCGGAAGCCTTTGGGTACACCTGAACTCCCTGGGGGAGCCTTTACGCAACCCCACACTCAACAGGACTCTGCGTCTTCACTCTTTCCTAACAACCCGAAACATAACCCTAACCGGAACAAGAAGCTGAACCCGAGTTAGACCCGAAAAATCACGTACGGTGCCACATTCTGCCATCAAAATGTGCTCTCAGCAGAAGCCTTTGGGTACACCTGAACTCCCTGGGGGAGCCTTTACGCAACCCCACACTCAACAGGACTCTGCGTCTTCACTCTTTCCTAACAACCCTAAACATAACCCTCACCGCAACAAGAAGCTGAACCCGAGTTAGACCCGAAAAAACACGTACGGTGCCACTTTCTGCCATCAAAAAGTGCTCTCAGCGGAAGCCTTTGGGTACACCTGAACTCCCTGGGGGAGCCTTTACGCAACCCCAAACTCAACAGGACTCTGCGTCTTCACTCTTTCCTAACAACCCTAAACATAACCCTAACCGGAACAAGAAGCTGAACCCGAGTTAGACCCGAAAAAACACGTACGGTGCCACTTTCTGCCATCAAAAAGTGCTCTCAGCGGAAGCCTTTGGGGACACCTGAACTCCATGGGGGAGCCTTTACGCAACCCCACACTCAACAGGACTCTGCGTCTTCACTCTATCCTAACAACCCTAAACATAACCCTAACCGGAACAGGAAAATGAACCTGAGTTAGACCCGAAAAAACACGTACGGTGCCACTTTCTGCCATCAAAAAGTGCTCTCAGCGGAAGCCTTTGGGTACGCCTGAACTCCCTGGGGGAGCCTTTACGCAACCCCACACTCAACAGGACTCTGCGTCTTCACTCTTTCCTAACAACCCTAAACATAACCCTAACCGGAACAGGAAAATGAACCTGAGTTTGACCCGAAAAAACACGTACGGTGCCACTTTCTGCCATCAAAAAGTGCTCTCAGCGGAAGCCTTTTGGTACACCTGAACTCCCTGGGGGAGCCTTTACGCAACCCCACACTCAACAGGACTCTGCGTCTTCACTCTTTCCTAACAACCCTAAACATAACCCTAACCAGAACAAGAAGCTGAACCCGAGTTAGACCCGAAAAAACACGTAGGGTGCCACTTTCTGCCATCAAAAAGTGCTCTCAGCGGAAGCCTTTGGGTACACCTGAACTCCCTGGGGGAGCCTTTACGCAACCCCACACTCAACAGGACTCTGTCTCTTCACTCTTTCCTAACAACCCTAAACATAACCCTAACCGGAACAAGAAGCTGAACCCGAGTTAGACCCGAAAAAACACGCACGGTGCCACTTTCTGCCATCAAAAAGTGCTCTCAGCGGAAGCCTTTGGGTACACCTGAACTCCCTGGGGGAGCCTTTACGCAACCCCACACTCAACAGGACTCTGCGTCTTCACTCTTTCCTAACAACCCTAAACATAACCCTAACCGCAACAGGAAAATGAACCTGAGTTAGACCCGAAAAAACACGTACGGTGCCACTTTCTGCCATCAAAAAGTGCTCTCAGCGGAAGCCTTTGGGTACACCTGAACTCCCTGGGGGAGCCTTTACGCAACCCCACACTCAACAGGACTCTGCGTCTTCACTCTTTCCTAACAACCCTAAACATAACCCTAACCGGAACAAGAAGTTGAACCCGAGTTAGACCCGAAAAATCACGCACGGTGCCACTTTCTGCCATCAAAAAGTGCTCTCAGCGGAAGCCTTTGGGTACACCTGAACTCCCTGGGGGAGCCTTTACGCAACCCCACACTCAACAGGACTCTGCCTCTTCACTCTTTCCTAACAACCCTAAACATAACCCTAACCGGAACAAGAAGCTGAACCCGAGTTAGACCCGAAAAAACACGCACGGTGCCACTTTATGCCATCAAAAATTGCTCTCAGCGGAAGCCTTTGGGTACACCTGAACTCCCTGGGGGAGCCTTTACGCAACCCCACACTCAACAGGACTCTGCGTCTTCACTCTTTCCTAACAACCCTAAACATAACCCTAACCGCAACAAGAAGCTGAACCCGAGTTAGACCCGAAAAAACACGTACGGTGCCACTTTCTGCCATCAAAAAGTGCTCTCAGCAGAAGCCTTTGGGTACACCTGAACTCCCTGGGGGAGCCTTTACGCAACCCCACACTCAACAGGACTCTGCGTCTTCACTCTTTCCTAACAACCCTAAACATAACCCTAACCGCAACAAGAAGCTGAACCCGAGTTAGACCCGAAAAAACACGCACGGTGCCACTTTCTGCCATCAAAAAGTGCTCTCAGCGGAAGCCTTTGGGGACACCTGAACTCCCTGGGGGAGCCTTTACGCAACCCCACACTCAACAGGACTCTGCGTCTTCACTCTTTCCTAACAACCCTAAACATAACCCTAACCGGAACAGGAAGCTGAACCCGAGTTAGACCCGAAAAAACACGTACGGTGCCACTTTCTGCCATCAAAAAGTGCTCTCAGCGGAAGCCTTTGGGTACGCCTGAACTCCCTGGGGGAGCCTTTACGCAACCCCACACTCAACAGGACTCTGCGTCTTCACTCTTTCCTAACAACCCTAAACATAACCCTAACCGCAACAAGAAGCTGAACCCGAGTTAGACCCGAAAAAACACGTACGGTGCCACTTTCTGCCATCAAAAAGTGCTCTCAGCGGAAGCCTTTGGGTACACCTGAACTCCCTGGGGGAGCCTTTACGCAACCCCACACTCAACAGGACTCTGTCTCTTCACTCTTTCCTAACAACCCTAAACATAACCCTAACCGGAACAAGAAGTTGAACCCGAGTTAGACCCGAAAAAACACGTACGGTGCCACTTTCTGCCATCAAAAAGTGCTCTCAGCGGAAGCCTTTGGGTACACCTGAACTCCCTGGGGGAGCCTTTACGCAACCCCACACTCAACAGGACTCTGCGTCTTCACTCTTTCCTAACAACCCGAAACATAACCCTAACCGGAACAAGAAGCTGAACCCGAGTTAGACCCGAAAAATCACGTACGGTGCCACTTTCTGCCATCAAAATGTGCTCTCAGCAGAAGCCTTTGGGTACACCTGAACTCCCTGGGGGAGCCTTTACGCAACCCCACACTCAACAGGACTCTGCGTCTTCACTCTTTCCTAACAACCCTAAACATAACCCTCACCGCAACAAGAAGCTGAACCCGAGTTAGACCCGAAAAAACACGTACGGTGCCACTTTATGCCATCAAAAAGTGCTCTCAGCGGAAGCCTTTGGGGACACCTGAACTCCATGGGGGAGCCTTTACGCAACCCCACACTCAACAGGACTCTGCGTCTTCACTCTATCCTAACAACCCTAAACATAACCCTAACCGGAACAGGAAAATGAACCTGAGTTAGACCCGAAAAACACGTACGGTGCCACTTTCTGCCATCAAAAAGTGCTCTCAGCGGAAGCCTTTGGGTACGCCTGAACTCCCTGGGGGAGCCTTTACGCAACCCCACACTCAACAGGACTCTGCGTCTTCACTCTTTCCTAACAACCCTAAACATAACCCTAACCGGAACAGGAAAATGAACCTGAGTTTGACCCGAAAAAACACGTACGGTGCCACTTTCTGCCATCAAAAAGTGCTCTCAGCGGAAGCCTTTTGGTACACCTGAACTCCCTGGGGGAGCCTTTACGCAACCCCACACTCAACAGGACTCTGCGTCTTCACTCTTTCCTAACAACCCTAAACATAACCCTAACCAGAACAAGAAGCTGAACCCGAGTTAGACCCGAAAAAACACGCACGGTGCCACTTTCTGCCATCAAAAAGTGCTCTCAGCGGAAGCCTTTGGGTACACCTGAACTCCCTGGGGGAGCCTTTACGCAACCCCACACTCAACAGGACTCTGCGTCTTCACTCTTTCCTAACAACCCTAAACATAACCCTAACCGCAACAGGAAAATGAACCAGAGTTAGACCCGAAAAAACACGTACGGTGCCACTTTCTGCCATCAAAAAGTGCTCTCAGCGGAAGCCTTTGGGTACGCCTGAACTCCCTGGGGGAGCCTTTACGCAACCCCACACTCAACAGGACTCTGCGTCTTCACTCTTTCCTAACAACCCTAAACATAACCCTAACCGGAACAGGAAAATGAACCCGAGTTAGACCCGAAAAAACACGTACGGTGCCACTTTCTGCCATCAAAAAGTGCTCTCAGCGGAAGCCTTTGGGTACACCTGAACTCCCTGGGGGAGCCTTTACGCAACCCCACACTCAACAGGACTCTGCGTCTTCACTCTTTCCTAACAACCCTAAACATAACCCTCACCGGAACAAGAAGCTGAACCCGAGTTAGACCCGAAAAATCACGCACGGTGCCACTTTCTGCCATCAAAAAGTGCTCTCAGCGGAAGCCTTTGGGTACACCTGAACTCCCTGGGGGAGCCTTTACGCAACCCCACACTCAACAGGACTCTGCGTCTTCACTCTTTCCTAACAACCCTAAACATAACCCTAACCGGAACAAGAAGCTGAACCCGAGTTAGACCCGAAAAAACACGCACGGTGCCACTTTATGCCATCAAAAATTGCTCTCAGCAGAAGCCTTTGGGTACACCTGAACTCCCTGGGGGAGCCTTTACGCAACCCCACACTCAACAGGACTCTGCGTCTTCACTCTTTCCTAACAACCCTAAACATAACCCTAACCGGAACAAGAAGCTGAACCCGAGTTAGACCCGAAAAAACACGTACGGTGCCACTTTCTGCCATCAAAAAGTGCTCTCAGCGGAAGCCTTTGGGTACACCTGAACTCCCTGGGGGAGCCTTTACGCAACCCCACACTCAACAGGACTCTGCGTCTTCACTCTTTCCTAACAACCCTAAACATAACCCTAACCGGAACAAGAAGCTGAACCCGAGTTAGACCCGAAAAAACACGTACGGTGCCACTTTATGCCATCAAAAATTGCTCTCAGCGGAAGCCTTTGGGTACACCTGAACTCCCTGGGGGAGCCTTTACGCAACCCCACACTCAACAGGACTCTGCGTCTTCACTCTTTCCTAACAACCCTAAACATAACCCTAACCGCAACAAGAAGCTGAACCCGAGTTAGACCCGAAAAAACACGTACGGTGCCACTTTCTGCCATCAAAAAGTGCTCTCAGCAGAAGCCTTTGGGTACACCTGAACTCCCTGGGGGAGCCTTTACGCAACCCCACACTCAACAGGACTCTGCGTCTTCACTCTTTCCTAACAACCCTAAACATAACCCTAACCGGAACAAGAAGCTGAACCCGAGTTAGACCCGAAAAAACACGCACGGTGCCACTTTCTGCCATCAAAAATTGCTCTCAGCGGAAGCCTTTGGGGACACCTGAACTCCCTGGGGGAGCCTTTACGCAACCCCACACTCAACAGGACTCTGCGTCTTCACTCTTTCCTAACAACCCTAAACATAACCCTAACCGGAACAAGAAGCTGAACCCGAGTTAGACCCGGAAAAAACACGTACGGTGCCACTTTCTGCCATCAAAAAGTGCTCTCAGCGGAAGCCTTTGGGTACACCTGAGCTCCCTGGGGGAGCCTTTACGCAACCCCACACTCAACAGGACTCTGCGTCTTCACTCTTTCCTAACAACCCTAAACATAACCCTAACCGGAACAGGAAATTGAACCTGAGTTAGACCCGAAAAAACACGTACGGTGCCACTTTCTGCCATCAAAAAGTGCTCTCAGCGGAAGCCTTTGGGTACGCCTGAACTCCCTGGGGGAGCCTTTACGCAACCCCACACTCAACAGGACTCTGCGTCTTCACTCTTTCCTAACAACCCTAAACATAACCCTAACCGGAACAAGAAGTTGAACCCGAGTTAGACCCGAAAAAACACGTACGGTGCCACTTTCTGCCATCAAAAAGTGCTCTCAGCGGAAGCCTTTGGGTACACCTGAACTCCCTGGGGGAGCCTTTACGCAACCCCACACTCAACAGGACTCTGCGTCTTCACTCTTTCCTAACAACCCTAAACATAACCCTAACCGCAACAAGAAGCTGAACCCGAGTTAGACCCGAAAAAACACGCACGGTGCCACTTTCTGCCATCAAAAAGTACTCTCAGCGGAAGCCTTTGGGTACACATGAACTCCCTGGGGGAGCCTTTACGCAACCCCACACTCAACAGGACTCTGCGTCTTCACTCTTTCCTAAGAACCCTAAACATAACCCTAACCGGAACAGGAAAATGAACCAGAGTTAGACCCGAAAAAACACGTACGGTGCCACTTTCTGCCATCAAAAAGTGCTCTCAGCGGAAGCCTTTGGGTACACCTGAACTCCCTGGGGGAGCCTTTACGCAACCCCACACTCAACAGGACTCTGCGTCTTCACTCTTTCCTAACAACCCTAAACATAACCCTAACCGGAACAGGAAAATGAACCTGAGTTAGACCCGAAAAAACACGTACGGTGCCACTTTCTGCCATCAAAAAGTGCTCTCAGCGGAAGCCTTTGGGTACGCCTGAACTCCCTGGGGGAGCCTTTACGCAACCCCACACTCAACAGGACTCTGCGTCTTCACTCTTTCCTAACAACCCTAAACATAACCCTAACCGCAACAAGAAGTTGAACCCGAGTTAGACCCGAAAAAACACGTACGGTGCCACTTTCTGCCATCAAAAAGTGCTCTCAGCGGAAGCCTTTGGGTACACCTGAACTCCCTGGGGGAGCCTTTACGCAACCCCACACTCAACAGGACTCTGCGTCTTCACTCTTTCCTAACAACCCTAAACATAACCCTAACCGGAACAAGAAGCTGAACCCGAGTTAGACCCGAAAAAACACGTACGGTGCCACTTTCTGCCATCAAAAAGTGCTCTCAGCGGAAGCCTTTGGGGACACCTGAACTCCCTGGGGGAGCCTTTACGCAACCTCACACTCAACAGGACTCTGCGTCTTCACTCTTTCCTAACAACCCGAAACATAACCCTAACCGGAACAAGAAGCTGAACCCGAGTTAGACCCGAAAAAACACGCACGGTGCCACTTTCTGCCATCAAAAAGTACTCTCAGCGGAAGCCTTTGGGTACACATGAACTCCCTGGGGGAGCCTTTACGCAACCCCACACTCAACAGGACTCTGCGTCTTCACTCTTTCCTAACAACCCTAAACATAACCCTAACCGGAACAAGAAGCTGAACCCGAGTTAGACCCGAAAAAACACGTACGGTGCCACTTTCTGCCATCAAAAAGTGCTCTCAGCGGAAGCCTTTGGGTACACCTGAACTCCCTGGGGGAGCCTTTACGCAACCCCACACTCAACAGGACTCTGCGTCTTCACTCTTTCCTAACAACCCTAAACATAACCCTAACCGGAACAAGAAGCTGAACCCGAGTTAGACCCGAAAAAACACGTACGGTGCCACTTTCTGCCATCAAAAAGTGCTCTCAGCAGAAGCCTTTGGGTACACCTGAACTCCCTGGGGGAGCCTTTACGCAACCCCACACTCAACAGGACTCTGCGTCTTCACTCTTTCCTAACAACCCTAAACATAACCCTAACCGGAACAAGAAGCTGAACCCGAGTTAGACCCGAAAAAACACGCACGGTGCCACTTTCTGCCATCAAAAAGTGCTCTCAGCGGAAGCCTTTGGGGACACCTGAACTCCCTGGGGGAGCCTTTACGCAACCCCACACTCAACAGGACTCTGCGTCTTCACTCTTTCCTAACAACCCTAAACATAACCCTAACCGAAACAAGAAGCTGAACCCGAGTTAGACCCGGAAAAAACACGTACGGTGCCACTTTCTGCCATCAAAAAGTGCTCTCAGCGGAAGCCTTTGGGTACACCTGAGCTCCCTGGGGGAGCCTTTACGCAACCCCACACTCAACAGGACTCTGCGTCTTCACTCTTTCCTAACAACCCTAAACATAACCCTAACCGGAACAGGAAATTGAACCTGAGTTAGACCCGAAAAAACACGTACGGTGCCACTTTCTGCCATCAAAAAGTGCTCTCAGCGGAAGCCTTTGGGTACGCCTGAACTCCCTGGGGGAGCCTTTACGCAACCCCACACTCAACAGGACTCTGCGTCTTCACTCTTTCCTAACAACCCTAAACATAACCCTAACCGGAACAAGAAGTTGAACCCGAGTTAGACCCGAAAAAACACGTACGGTGCCACTTTCTGCCATCAAAAAGTGCTCTCAGCGGAAGCCTTTGGGTACACCTGAACTCCCTGGGGGAGCCTTTACGCAACCCCACACTCAACAGGAGTCTGCGTCTTCACTCTTTCCTAACAACCCTAAACATAACCCTAACCGCAACAAGAAGCTGAACCCGAGTTAGACCCGAAAAAACACGTACGGTGCCACTTTCTGCCATCAAAAAGTGCTCTCAGCGGAAGCCTTTGGGTACACCTGAACTCCCTGGGGGAGCCTTTACGCAACCCCACACTCAACAGGACTCTGCGTCTTCACTCTTTCCTAACAACCCTAAACATAACCCTAACCGCAACAAGAAGCTGAACCCGAGTTAGACCCGAAAAAACACGCACGGTGCCACTTTCTGCCATCAAAAAGTACTCTCAGCGGAAGCCTTTGGGTACACATGAACTCCCTGGGGGAGCCTTTACGCAACCCCACACTCAACAGGACTCTGCGTCTTCACTCTTTCCTAAGAACCCTAAACATATCCCTAACCGGAACAGGAAAATGAACCCGAGTTAGACCCGAAAAAACACGTACGGTGCCACTTTCTGCCATCAAAAAGTGCTCTCAGCGGAAGCCTTTGGGTACACCTGAACTCCCTGGGGGAGCCTTTACGCAACCCCACACTCAACAGGACTCTGCGTCTTCACTCTTTCCTAACAACCCTAAACATAACCCTAACCGGAACAGGAAAATGAACCTGAGTTAGACCCGAAAAAACACGTACGGTGCCACTTTCTGCCATCAAAAAGTGCTCTCAGCGGAAGCCTTTGGGTACGCCTGAACTCCCTGGGGGAGCCTTTACGCAACCCCACACTCAACAGGACTCTGCGTCTTCACTCTTTCCTAACAACCCTAAACATAACCCTAACCGCAACAAGAAGTTGAACCCGAGTTAGACCCGAAAAAACACGTACGGTGCCACTTTCTGCCATCAAAAAGTGCTCTCAGCGGAAGCCTTTGGGTACACCTGAACTCCCTGGGGGAGCCTTTACGCAACCCCACACTCAACAGGACTCTGCGTCTTCACTCTTTCCTAACAACCCTAAACATAACCCTAACCGGAACAAGAAGCTGAACCCGAGTTAGACCCGAAAAAACACGTACGGTGCCACTTTCTGCCATCAAAAAGTGCTCTCAGCGGAAGCCTTTGGGGACACCTGAACTCCCTGGGGGAGCCTTTACGCAACCCCACACTCAACAGGACTCTGCGTCTTCACTCTTTCCTAACAACCCTAAACATAACCCTAACCGGAACAAGAAGCTGAACCCGAGTTAGACCCGAAAAAACACGCACGGTGCCACTTTCTGCCATCAAAAAGTACTCTCAGCGGAAGCCTTTGGGTACACATGAACTCCCTGGGGGAGCCTTTACGCAACCCCACACTCAACAGGACTCTGCGTCTTCACTCTTTCCTAACAACCCTAAACATAACCCTAACCGGAACAAGAAGCTGAACCCGAGTTAGACCCGAAAAACACGCACGGTGCCACTTTCTGCCATCAAAAAGTGCTCTCAGCGGAAGCCTTTGGGTACGCCTGAGCTCCCTGGGGGAGCCTTTACGCAACCCCACACTCAACAGGACTCTGCGTCTTCACTCTTTCCTAACAACCCTAAACATAACCCTAACCGGAACAAGAAGCTGAACCCGAGTTAGACCCGAAAAATCACGTACGGTGCCACTTTCTGCCATCAAAAAGTGCTCTCAGCGGAAGCCTTTGGGGACACCTGAACTCCCTGGGGGAGCCTTTACGCAACCCCACACTCAACAGGACTCTGCGTCTTCACTCTTTCCTAACAACCCTAAACATAACCCTAACCGCAACAAGAAGCTGAACCCGAGTTAGACCCGAAAAATCACGTACGGTGCCACTTTCTGCCATCAAAAAGTGCTCTCAGCGGAAGCCTTTGGGTACACCTGAACTCCCTGGGGGAGCCTTTACGCAACCCCACACTCAACAGGACTCTGCGTCTTCACTCTTTCCTAACCACCCTAAACATAACCCTAACCGAAACAAGAAGCTGAACCCGAGTTAGACCCGAAAAAACACGCACGGTGCCACTTTCTGCCATCAAAAAGTGCTCTCAGCGGAAGCCTTTGGGTACACCTGAACTCCCTGGGGGAGCCTTTACGCAACCCCACACTCAACAGGACTCTGCGTCTTCACTCTTTCCTAACAACCCTAAACATAACCCTAACCGGAACAAGAAGTTGAACCCGAGTTAGACCCGAAAAAACACGCACGGTGCCACTTTCTGCCATCAAAAAGTGCTCTCAGCGGAAGCCTTTGGGTACACCTGAACTCCCTGGGGGAGCCTTTACGCAACCCCACACTCTACAGGACTCTGCGTCTTCACTCTTTCCTAACAACCCTAAACATAACCCTAACCGGAACAAGAAGCTGAACCCGAGTTAGACCCGAAAAATCACGTACGGTGCCACTTTCTGCCATTAAAAAGTGCTCTCAGCGGAAGCCTTTGGGTACACCTGAACTCCCTGGGGGAGCCTTTACGCAACCCCACACTCAACAGGACTCTGCGTCTTCACTCTTTCCTAACAACACTAAACATAACCCTAACCGGAACAAGAAGCTGAACCCGAGTTAGACCCGAAAAAACACGCACGGTGCCACTTTCTGCCATCAAAAAGTGCTCTCAGCGGAAGCCTTTGGGGACACCTGAACTCCCTGGGGGAGCCTTTACACAACCCCACACTCAACAGGACTCTGCGTCTTCACTCTTTCCTAACAACCCTAAACATAACCCTAACCGCAACAAGAAGCTGAACCCGAGTTAGACCCGAAAAATCACGTACGGTGCCACTTTCTGCCATCAAAAAGTGCTCTCAGCGGAAGCCTTTGGGTACTCCTGAACTCCCTGGGGGAGCCTTTACGCAACCCCACACTCAACAGGACTCTGCGTCTTCACTCTTTCCTAACAACCCTAAACATAACCCTAACCGCAACAAGAAGCTGAACCCGAGTTAGACCCGAAAAAACACGTACGGTGCCACTTTCTGCCATCAAAAAGTGCTCTCAGCGGAAGCCTTTGGGTACTCCTGAACTCCCTGGGGGAGCCTTTACGCAACCCCACACTCAACAGGACTCTGCGTCTTCACTCTTTCCTAACAACCCTAAACATAACCCTAACCGGAACAAGAAGCTGAACCCGAGTTAGACCCGAAAAAACACGTACGGTGCCACTTTCTGCCATCAAAAAGTGCTCTCAGCGGAAGCCTTTGGCTACACCTGAACTCCCTGGGGGAGCCTTTACGCAACCCCACAGTCAACAGGACTCTGCGTCTTCACTCTATCCTAACAACCCTAAACATAACCCTAACCGCAACAGGAAAATGAACCTGAGTTAGACCCGAAAAAACACGTACGGTGCCACTTTCTGCCATCAAAAAGTGCTCTCAGCGGAAGCCTTTGGGTACACCTGAACTCCCTGGGGGAGCCTTTACGCAACCCCACACTCAACAGGACTCTGCGTCTTCACTCTTTCCTAACAACCCTAAACATAACCCTAACCGCAACAAGAAGCTGAACCCGAGTTAGACCCGAAAAATCACGTACGGTGCCACTTTCTGCCATCAAAAAGTGCTCTCAGCGGAAGCCTTTGGGTACACCTGAACTCCCTGGGGGAGCCTTTACGCAACCCCACACTCAACAGGACTCTGCGTCTTCACTCTTTCCAAACAACCCTAAACATAACCCTAACCGCAACAAGAAGCTGAACCCGAGTTAGACCCGAAAAAACACGTATGGTGCCACTTTCTGCCATCAAAAAGTGCTCTCAGCGGAAGCCTTTGGGTACACCTGAACTCCCTGGGGGAGCCTTTACGCAACCCCACACTCAACAGGACTCTGCGTCTTCACTCTTTCCTAACAACCCTAAACATAACCCTAACCGGAACAAGAAGCTGAACCCGAGTTAGACCCGAAAAAACACGTACGGTGCCACTTTCTGCCATCAGAAAGTGCTCTCAGCGGAAGCCTTTGGGTACTCCTGAACTCCCTGGGGGAGCCTTTACGCCACCCCACACTCAACAGGACTCTGCGTCTTCACTCTTTCCTAACAACCCTAAGCATAACCCTAACCGCAACAAGAAGCTGAACCCGAGTTAGACCCGAAAAATCACGTACAGTGCCACTTTCTGCCATCAAAAAGTGCTCTCAGCGGAAGCCTTTGGGTACACATGAACTCCCTGGGGGAGCCTTTACGCAACCCCACACTCAACAGGACTCTGCGTCTTCACTCTTTCCTAACAACCCTAAACATAACCCTAACCGGAACAGGAAAATGAACCTGAGTTAGACCCGAAAAAACACGTACGGTGCCACTTTCTGCCATCAAAAAGTGCTCTCAGCGGAAGCCTTTGGGTACACCTGAACTCCCTGGGGGAGCCTTTACGCAATCCCACAGTCAACAGGACTCTGCGCCTTCACTCTTTCCTAACAACCCTAAACATAACCCTAACCGCAACAAGAAGCTGAACCCGAGTTAGACCCGAAAAAACACGTACGGTGCCACTTTCTGCCATCAAAAAGTGCTCTCAGCGGAAGCCTTTGGGTACGCCTGAACTCCCTGGGGGAGCCTTTACGCAACCCCACACTCAACAGGACTCTGCGTCTTCACTCTTTCCTAACAACCCTAAACATAACCCTAACCGGAACAAGAAGCTGAACCCGAGTTAGACCCGAAAAAACACGTACGGTGCCACTTTCTGCCATCAAAAAGTGCTCTCAGCGGAAGCCTTTGGGTACACCTGAACTCCCTGGGGGAGCCTTTACGCAACCCCACACTCAACAGGACTCTGCGTCTTCACTCTTTCCTAACAACCCTAAACATAACCCTAACCGGAACAAGAAGCTGAACCCGAGTTAGACCCGAAAAAACACGTACGGTGCCACTTTCTGCCATCAAAAAGTGCTCTCAGCGGAAGCCTTTGGGTACACCTGAACTCCCTGGGGAAGCCTTTACGCAACCCCACACTCAACAGGACTCTGCGTCTTCACTCTTTCCTAACAACCCTAAACATAACCCTAACCGCAACAAGAAGCTGAACCCGAGTTAGACCCGAAAAATCACGTACGGTGCCACTTTCTGCCATCAAAAAGTGCTCTCAGCGGAAGCCTTTGGGTACACCTGAACTCCCTGGGGGAGCCTTTACGCAACCCCACACTCAACAGGACTCTGCGTCTTCACTCTTTCCAAACAACCCTAAACATAACCCTAACCGGAACAAGAAGCTCAACCCGAGTTAGACCCGAAAAAACACGCACGGTGCCACTTTCTGCCATCAGAAAGTGCTCTCAGCGGAAGCCTTTGGGTACTCCTGAACTCCCTGGGGGAGCCTTTACGCCACCCCACACTCAACAGGACTCTGCGCCTTCACTCTTTCCTAACAACCCTAAACATAACCCTAACCGCAACAAGAAGCTGAACCCGAGTTAGACCCGAAAAAACACGTACGGTGCCACTTTATGCCATCAAAAAGTGCTCTCAGCTGAAGCCTTTGGGTACACCTGAGCTCCCTGGGGGAGCCTTTACGCAACCCCACAGTCAACAGGACTCTGCGCCTTCACTCTATCCTAACAACCCTAAACATAACCCTAACCGGAACAGGAAAATGAACCAGAGTTAGACCCGAAAAAACACGTACGGTGCCACTTTCTGCCATCAAAAAGTGCTCTCAGCGGAAGCCTTTGGGTACGCCTGAACTCCCTGGGGGAGCCTTTACGCAACCCCACACTCAACAGGACTCTGCGTCTTCACTCTTTCCTAACAACCCTAAACATAACCCTAACCGGAACAAGAAGCTGAACCCGAGTTAGACCCGAAAAAACACGTACGGTGCCACTTTCTGCCATCAAAAAGTGCTCTCAGCGGAAGCCTTTGGGTACACCTGAACTCCCTGGGGGAGCCTTTACGCAACCCCACACTCAACAGGACTCTGTGTCTTCACTCTTTCCTAACAACCCTAAACATAACCCTAACCGGAACAGGAAAATGAACCTGAGTTAGACCCGAAAAAACACGTACGGTGCCACTTTCTGCCATCAAAAAGTGCTCTCAGCGGAAGCCTTTGGGTACACCTGAACTCCCTGGGGGAGCCTTTACGCAATCCCACAGTCAACAGGACTCTGCGCCTTCACTCTTTCCTAACAACCCTAAACATAACCCTAACCGCAACAAGAAGCTGAACCCGAGTTAGACCCGAAAAAACACGTACGGTGCCACTTTATGCCATCAAAAAGTGCTCTCAGCTGAAGCCTTTGGGTACACCTGAGCTCCCTGGGGGAGCCTTTACGCAACCCCACAGTCAACAGGACTCTGCGCCTTCACTCTATCCTAACAACCCTAAACATAACCCTAACCGGAACAGGAAAATGAACCTGAGTTAGACCCGAAAAAACACGTACGGTGCCACTTTCTGCCATCAAAAAGTGCTCTCAGCGGAAGCCTTTGGGTACGCCTGAACTCCCTGGGGGAGCCTTTACGCAACCCCACACTCAACAGGACTCTGCGTCTTCACTCTTTCCTAACAACCCTAAACATAACCCTAACCGGAACAAGAAGCTGAACCCGAGTTAGACCCGAAAAAACACGTACGGTGCCACTTTCTGCCATCAAAAAGTGCTCTCAGCGGAAGCCTTTGGGTACACCTGAACTCCCTGGGGGAGCCTTTACGCAACCCCACACTCAACAGGCCTCTGCGTCTTCACTCTTTCCTAACAACCCTAAACATAACCCTAACCGGAACAAGAAGCTGAACCCGAGTTAGACCCGAAAAAACACGCACGGTGCCACTTTCTGCCATCAAAAAGTGCTCTCAGCGGAAGCCTTTGGGTACACATGAACTCCCTGGGGGAGCCTTTACGCAACCCCACACTCAACAGGACTCTGCGTCTTCACTCTTTCCTAACAACCCTAAAAATAACCCTAACCGAAACAAGAAGCTGAACCCGAGTTAGACCCGAAAAAACACGTACGGTGCCACTTTATGCCATCAAAAAGTGCTCTCAGCGGAAGCCTTTGGGTACACCTGAACTCCCTGGGGGAGCCTTTACGCAACCCCACACTCAACAGGACTCTGCGTCTTCACTCTTTCCTAACAACCCTAAACATAACCCTAACCGGAACAAGAAGCTGAACCCGAGTTAGACCCGAAAAAACACGTACGGTGCCACTTTCTGCCATCAAAAAGTGCTCTCTGCGGAAGCCTTTGGGTACACCTGAACTCCCTGGGGGAGCCTTTACGCAACCCCACACTCAACAGGACTCTGCGTCTTCACTCTTTCCTAACAACCCTAAACATAACCCTAACCGCAACAAGAAGCTGAACCCGAGTTAGACCCGAAAAAACACGTACGGTGCCACTTTCTGCCATCAAAAAGTGCTCTCAGCGGAAGCCTTTGGGTACACCTGAACTCCCTGGGGGAGCCTTTACGCAACCCCACACTCAACAGGACTCTGCGTCTTCACTCTTTCCTAACAACCCTAAACATAACCCTAACCGCAACAAGAAGCTGAACCCGAGTTAGACCCGAAAAAACACGTACGGTGCCACTTTCTGCCATCAAAAAGTGCTCTCAGCGGAAGCCTTTGGGTACACCTGAACTCCCTGGGGGAGCCTTTACGCAATCCCACACTCAACAGGACTCTGCGTCTTCACTCTTTCCTAACAACCCTAAACATAACCCTAACCGGAACAAGAAGCTGAACCCGAGTTAGACCCGAAAAAACACGTACGGTGCCACTTTCTGCCATCAAAAAGTGCTCTCAGCGGAAGCCTTTGGGTACACCTGAACTCCATGGGGGAGCCTTTACGCAACCCCACACTCAACAGGACTCTGCGTCTTCACTCTTTCCTAACAACCCTAAACATAACCCTAACCGGAACAGGAAGCTGAACCCGAGTTAGACCCGAAAAAACACGTACGGTGCCACTTTCTGCCATCAAAAAGTGCTCTCAGCGGAAGCCTTTGGGGACACCTGAACTCCCTGGTGGAGCCTTTACACAACCGACACTCAACAGGACTCTGCGTCTTCACTCTTTCCTAACAACCCTAAACATAACCCTAACCGCAACAAGAAGCTGAACCCGAGTTAGACCCGAAAAAACACGTACGGTGCCACATTCTGCCATCAAAAAGTGCTCTCAGCGGAAGCCTTTGGGTACGCCTGAACTCCCTGGGGGAGCCTTTACGCAACCCCACACTCAACAGGACTCTGCGTCTTCACTCTTTCCTAACAACCCTAAACATAACCCTAACCGCAACAAGAAGCTGAACCCGAGTTAGACCCGAAAAATCACGTACGGTGCCACTTTCTGCCATCAAAAAGTGCTCTCAGCGGAAGCCTTTGGGTACACCTGAACTCCCTGGGGGAGCCTTTACGCAACCCCACACTCAACAGGACTCTGCGTCTTCACTCTTTCCTAACAACCCTAAACATAACCCTAACCGCAACAAGAAGCTGAACCCGAGTTAGACCCGAAAAAACACGTACGGTGCCACATTCTGCCATCAAAAAGTGCTCTCAGCGGAAGCCTTTGGGTACGCCTGAACTCCCTGGGGGAGCCTTTACGCAACCCCACACTCAACAGGACTCTGCGTCTTCACTCTTTCCTAACAACCCTAAACATAACCCTAACCGGAACAAGAAGCTGAACCCGAGTTAGACCCGAAAAAACACGCACGGTGCCACTTTATGCCATCAAAAAGTGCTCTCAGCGGAAGCCTTTGGGGACACCTGAACTCCCTGGGGGAGCCTTTACGCAACCCCACACTCAACAGGCCTCTGCGTCTTCACTCTTTCCTAACAACCCTAAACATAACCCTAACCGCAACAAGAAGCTGAACCCGAGTTAGACCCGAAAAAACACGTACGGTGCCACTTTCTGCCATCAAAAAGTGCTCTCAGCGGAAGCCTTTGGGTACACCTGAACTCCCTGGGGGAGCCTTTACGCAATCCCACACTCAACAGGAGTCTGCGTCTTCACTCTTTCCTAACAACCCTAAACATAACCCTAACCGGAACAAGAAGCTGAACCCGAGTTAGACCCGAAAAAACACGTACGGTGCCACTTTCTGCCATCAAAAAGTGCTCTCAGCGGAAGCCTTTGGGGACACCTGAACTCCATGGGGGAGCCTTTACGCAACCCCACACTCAACAGGACTCTGCGTCTTCACTCTTTCCTAACAACCCTAAACATAACCCTAACCGGAACAAGAAGCTGAACCCGAGTTAGACCCGAAAAAACACGCACGGTGCCACTTTCTGCCATCAGAAAGTGCTCTCAGCGGAAGCCTTTGGGGACACCTGAACTCCCTGGGGGAGCCTTTACGCAACCCCACACTCAACAGGCCTCTGCGTCTTCACTCTTTCCTAACAACCCTAAACATAACCCTAACCGGAACAAGAAGCTGAACCCGAGTTAGACCCGAAAAAACACGTACGGTGCCACTTTCTGCCATCAAAAAGTGCTCTCAGCGGAAGCCTTTGGGTACACCTGAACTCCCTGGGGGAGCCTTTACGCAACCCCACACTCAACAGGACTCTGCGTCTTCACTCTTTCCTAACAACCCTAAACATAACCCTAACCGCAACAAGAAGCTGAACCCGAGTTAGACCCGAAAAAACACGTACGGTGCCACTTTCTGCCATCAAAAAGTGCTCTCAGCGGAAGCCTTTGGGTACGCCTGAACTCCCTGGGGGAGCCTTTACGCAACCCCACACTCAACAGGCCTCTGCGTCTTCACTCTTTCCTAACAACCCTAAACATAACCCTAACCGCAACAAGAAGCTGAACCCGAGTTAGACCCGAAAAAACACGTACGGTGCCACTTTCTGCCATCAAAAAGTGCTCTCAGCGGAAGCCTTTGGGTACACCTGAACTCCCTGGGGGAGCCTTTACGCAATCCCACACTCAACAGGAGACTGCGTCTTCACTCTTTCCTAACAACCCTAAACATAACCCTAACCGGAACAAGAAGCTGAACCCGAGTTAGACCCGAAAAAACACGTACGGTGCCACTTTATGCCATCAAAAAGTGCTCTCAGCGGAAGCCTTTGGGGACACCTGAACTCCCTGGGGGAGCCTTTACGCAACCCCACACTCAACAGGACTCTGCGTCTTCACTCTTTCCTAACAACCCTAAACATAACCCTAACCGGAACAAGAAGCTGAACCCGAGTTAGACCCGAAAAAACACTCACGGTGCCACTTTCTGCCATCAAAAAGTGCTCTCAGCGGAAGCCTTTGGGGACACCTGAACTCCCTGGGGGAGCCTTTACACAACCGACACTCAACAGGACTCTGCGTCTTCACTCTTTCCTAACAACCCTAAACATAACCCTAACCGGAACAAGAAGCTGAACCCGAGTTAGACCCGAAAAAACACGTACGGTGCCACTTTCTGCCATCAAAAAGTGCTCTCAGCGGAAGCCTTTGGGTACACCTGAGCTCCCTGGGGGAGCCTTTACGCAACCCCACAGTCAACAGGACTCTGCATCTTCACTCTATCCTAACAACCCTAAACATAACCCTAACCGGAACAGGAAAATGAACCTGAGTTAGACCCGAAAAAACACGTACGGTGCCACTTTCTGCCATCAAAAAGTGCTCTCAGCGGAAGCCTTTGGGTACACCTGAACTCCCTGGGGGAGCCTTTACGCAACCCCACACTCAACAGGACTCTGCGTCTTCACTCTTTCCTAACAACCCTAAACATAACCCTAACCGGAACAAGAAGCTGAACCCGAGTTAGACCCGAAAAAACACGCACCGTGCCACTTTCTGCCATCAAAAAGTGCTCTCAGCGGAAGCCTTTGGGTACACCTGAACTCCCTGGGGGAGCCTTTACGCAACCCCACACTCAACAGGACTCTGCGTCTTCACTCTTTCCTAACAACCCTAAACATAACCCTAACCGCAACAAGAAGCTGAACCCGAGTTAGACCCGAAAAAAAACGCACGGTGCCACTTTCTGCCATCAAAAAGTGCTCTCAGCGGAAGCCTTTGGGTACACCTGAACTCCCTGGGGGAGCCTTTACGCAACCCCACACTCAACAGGACTCTGCGTCTTCACTCTTTCCTAACAACCCTAAACATAACCCTAACCGCAACAAGAAGCTGAACCCGAGTTAGACCCGAAAAATCACGTACGGTGCCACTTTCTGCCATCAAAAAGTGCTCTCAGCGGAAGCCTTTGGGTACACCTGAACTCCCTGGGGGAGCCCTTACGCAACCCCACACTCAACAGGACTCTGCGTCTTCACTCTTTCCTAACAACCCTAAACATAACCCTAACCGCAACAAGAAGCTGAACCCGAGTTAGACCCGAAAAAACACGTACGGTGCCACTTTATGCCATCAAAAAGTGCTCTCAGCAGAAGCCTTTGGGTACACCTGAACTCCCTGGGGGAGCCTTTACGCAACCCCACACTCAACAGGCCTCTGCGTCTTCACTCTTTCCTAACAACCCTAAACATAACCCTAACCGGAACAAGAAGCTGAACCCGAGTTAGACCCGAAAAATCACGTACGGTGCCACTTTATGCCATCAAAAAGTGCTCTCAGCGGAAGCCTTTGGGTACACCTGAACTCCCTGGGGGAGCCTTTACGCAACCCCACACTCAACAGGACTCTGCGTCTTCACTCTTTCCTAACAACCCTAAACATAACCCTAACCGCAACAAGAAGCTGAACCCGAGTTAGACCCGAAAAATCACGTACGGTGCCACTTTCTGCCATCAAAAAGTGCTCTCAGCGGAAGCCTTTGGGTACACCTGAACTCCCTGGGGGAGCCTTTACGCAACCCCACACTCAACAGGACTCCGCCTCTTCACTCTTTCCTAACAACCCTAAACATAACCCTAACCGGAACAAGAAGCTGAACCCGAGTTAGACCCGAAAAAACACGTACGGTGCCACTTTCTGCCATCAAAAAGTGCTCTCAGCGGAAGCCTTTGGGTACACCTGAACTCCCTGGGGGAGCCTTTACGCAACCCCACACTCAACAGGACTCTGCGTCTTCACTCTTTCCTAACAACCCTAAACATAACCCTAACCGCAACAAGAAGCTGAACCCGAGTTAGACCCGAAAAATCACGTACGGTGCCACTTTCTGCCATCAAAAAGTGCTCTCAGCGGAAGCCTTTGGGTACACCTGAACTCCCTGGGGGAGCCTTTACGCAACCCCACACTCAACAGGACTCTGCGTCTTCACTCTTTCCTAACAACCCTAAACATAACCCTAACCGCAACAAGAAGCTGAACCCGAGTTAGACCCGAAAAAACACGTACGGTGCCACTTTCTGCCATCAAAAAGTGCTCTCAGCGGAAGCCTTTGGGTACTCCTGAACTCCCTGGGGGAGCCTTTACACAACCCCACACTCAACAGGACTCTGCGTCTTCACTCTTTCCTAACAACCCTAAACATAACCCTAACCGGAACAAGAAGCTGAACCCGAGTTAGACCCGAAAAAACACGCACGGTGCCACTTTATGCCATCAAAACGTGCTCTCAGCGGAAGCCTTTGGGTACACCTGAACTCCCTGGGGGAGCCTTTACGCAACCCCACACTCAACAGGCCTCTGCGTCTTCACTCTTTCCTAACAACCCTAAACATAACCCTAACCGCAACAAGAAGCTGAACCCGAGTTAGACCCGAAAAAACACGTACGGTGCCACTTTCTGCCATCAAAAAGTGCTCTCAGCGGAAGCCTTTGGGTACACCTGAACTCCCTGGGGGAGCCTTTACGCAATCCCACACTCAACAGGAGTCTGCGTCTTCACTCTTTCCTAACAACCCTAAACATAACCCTAACCGCAACAAGAAGCTGAACCCGAGTTAGACCCGAAAAAACACGTACGGTGCCACTTTCTGCCATCAAAAAGTGCTCTCAGCGGAAGCCTTTGGGGACACCTGAACTCCCTGGGGGAGCCTTTACGCAACCCCACACTCAACAGGACTCTGCGTCTTCACTCTTTCCTAACAACCCTAAACATAACCCTAACCGCAACAAGAAGCTGAACCCGAGTTAGACCCGAAAAAACACGTACGGTGCCACTTTCTGCCATCAAAAAGTGCTCTCAGCGGAAGCCTTTGGGTACACCTGAGCTCCCTGGGGGAGCCTTTACGCAACCCCACAGTCAACAGGACTCTGCATCTTCACTCTATCCTAACAACCCTAAACATAACCCTAACCGGAACAGGAAAATGAACCTGAGTTAGACCCGAAAAAACACGTACGGTGCCACTTTCTGCCATCAAAAAGTGCTCTCAGCGGAAGCCTTTGGGTACACCTGAACTCCCTGGGGGAGCCTTTACGCAACCCCACACTCAACAGGACTCTGCGTCTTCACTCTTTCCTAACAACCCTAAACATAACCCTAACCGGAACAAGAAGCTGAACCCGAGTTAGACCCGAAAAAACACGCACCGTGCCACTTTCTGCCATCAAAAAGTGCTCTCAGCGGAAGCCTTTGGGTACACCTGAACTCCCTGGGGGAGCCTTTACGCAACCCCACACTCAACAGGACTCTGCGTCTTCACTCTTTCCTAACAACCCTAAACATAACCCTAACCGGAACAAGAAGCTGAACCCGAGTTAGACCCGAAAAAACACGTACGGTGCCACTTTCTGCCATCAAAAAGTGCTCTCAGCGGAAGCCTTTGGGTACACCTGAACTCCCTGGGGGAGCCTTTACGCAACCCCACACTCAACAGGACTCTGCGTCTTCACTCTTTCCTAACAACCCTAAACATAACCCTAACCGCAACAAGAAGCTGAACCCGAGTTAGACCCGAAAAATCACGTACGGTGCCACTTTCTGCCATCAAAAAGTGCTCTCAGCGGAAGCCTTTGGGTACACCTGAACTCCCTGGGGGAGCCTTTACGCAACCCCACACTCAACAGGACTCTGCGTCTTCACTCTTTCCTAACAACCCTAAACATAATCCTAAGCGAAACAAGAAGCTGAACCCGAGTTAGACCCGAAAAAACACGTACGGTGCCACTTTATGCCATCAAAAAGTGCTCTCAGCGGAAGCCTTTGGGTACACCTGAACTCCCTGGGGGAGCCTTTACGCAACCCCACACTCAACAGGCCTCTGCGTCTTCACTCTTTCCTAACAACCCTAAACATAACCCTAACCGGAACAAGAAGCTGAACCCGAGTTAGACCCGAAAAAACACGTACGGTGCCACTTTCTGCCATCAAAAAGTGCTCTCAGCGGAAGCCTTTGGGTACGCCTGAACTCCCTGGGGGAGCCTTTACGCAACCCCACACTCAACAGGACTCTGCGTCTTCACTCTTTCCTAACAACCCTAAACATAACCCTAACCGCAACAAGAAGCTGAACCCGAGTTAGACCCGAAAAATCACGTACGGTGCCACTTTCTGCCATCAAAAAGTGCTCTCAGCGGAAGCCTTTGGGTACACCTGAACTCCCTGGGGGAGCCTTTACGCAACCCCACACTCAACAGGCCTCTGCGTCTTCACTCTTTCCTAACAACCCTAAACATAACCCTAACCGCAACAAGAAGCTGAACCCGAGTTAGACCCGAAAAAACACGTACGGTGCCACTTTCTGCCATCAAAAAGTGCTCTCAGCGGAAGCCTTTGGGTACTCCTGAACTCCCTGGGGGAGCCTTTACGCAACCCCACACTCAACAGGACTCTGCGTCTTCACTCTTTCCTAACAACCTTAAACATAACCCTAACCGCAACAAGAAGCTGACCCCGAGTTAGACCCAAAAAATCACGTACGGTGCCACTTTCTGCCATCAAAAAGTGCTCTCAGCGGAAGCCTTTGGGTACACCTGAACTCCCTGGGGGAGCCTTTACGCAACCCCACACTCAACAGGCCTCTGCGTCTTCACTCTTTCCTAACAACCCTAAACATAACCCTAACCGGAACAAGAAGCTGAACCCGAGTTAGACCCGAAAAATCACGTACGGTGCCACTTTATGCCATCAAAAAGTGCTCTCAGCGGAAGCCTTTGGGTACACCTGAACTCCCTGGGGGAGCCTTTACGCAACCCCACACTCAACAGGACTCTGCGTCTTCACTTTTTCCTAACAACCCTAAACAGAACCCTAACCGGAACAAGAAGCTGAACCCGAGTTAGACCCGAAAAAACACGCACGGTGCCACTTTATGCCATCAAAAATTGCTCTCAGCGGAAGCCTTTGGGGACACCTGAACTCCCTGGGGGAGCCTTTACACAACCCCACACTCAACAGGACTCTGTCTCTTCACTCTTTCCTAACAACCCTAAACATAACCCTAACCGCAACAAGAAGCTGAACCCGAGTTAGACCCGAAAAAACACGTACGGTGCCACTTTCTGCCATCAAAAAGTGCTCTCAGCGGAAGCCTTTGGGGACACCTGAACTCCCTGGGGGAGCCTTTACGCAATCCCACACTCAACAGGAGTCTGCGTCTTCACTCTTTCCTAACAACCCTAAACATAACCCTAACCGGAACAAGAAGCTGAACCCGAGTTAGACCCGAAAAAACACGTACGGTGCCACTTTCTGCCATCAAAAAGTGCTCTCAGCGGAAGCCTTTGGGGACACCTGAACTCCATGGGGGAGCCTTTACGCAACCCCACACTCAACAGGACTCTGCGTCTTCACTCTTTCCTAACAACCCTAAACATAACCCTAACCGCAACAAGAAGCTGAACCCGAGTTAGACCCGAAAAAACACGTACGGTGCCACTTTCTGCCATCAAAAAGTGCTCTCAGCGGAAGCCTTTGGGTACACCTGAGCTCCCTGGGGGAGCCTTTACGCAACCCCACAGTCAACAGGACTCTGCGTCTTCACTCTATCCTAACAACCCTAAACATAACCCTAACCGGAACAGGAAAATGAACCTGAGTTAGACCCGAAAAAACACGTACGGTGCCACTTTCTGCCATCAAAAAGTGCTCTCAGCGGAAGCCTTTGGGTACACCTGAACTCCCTGGGGGAGCCTTTACGCAACCCCACACTCAACAGGACTCTGCGTCTTCACTCTTTCCTAACAACCCTAAACATAACCCTAACCGGAACAAGAAGCTGAACCCGAGTTAGACCCGAAAAAACACGCACCGTGCCACTTTCTGCCATCAAAAAGTGCTCTCAGCGGAAGCCTTTGGGTACACCTGAACTCCCTGGGGGAGCCTTTACGCAACCCCACACTCAACAGGACTCTGCGTCTTCACTCTTTCCTAACAACCCTAAACATAACCCTAACCGCAACAAGAAGCTGAACCCGAGTTAGACCCGAAAAAAAACGCACGGTGCCACTTTCTGCCATCAAAAAGTGCTCTCAGCGGAAGCCTTTGGGTACACCTGAACTCCCTGAGGGAGCCTTTACGCAACCCCACACTCAACAGGACTCTGCGTCTTCACTCTTTCCTAACAACCCTAAACATAACCCTAACCGCAACAAGAAGCTGAACCCGAGTTAGACCCGAAAAATCACGTACGGTGCCACTTTCTGCCATCAAAAAGTGCTCTCAGCGGAAGCCTTTGGGTACACCTGAACTCCCTGGGGGAGCCTTTACGCAACCCCACACTCAACAGGACTCTGCGTCTTCACTCTTTCCTAACAACCCTAAACATAACCCTAAGCGAAACAAGAAGCTGAACCCGAGTTAGACCCGAAAAAACACGTACGGTGCCACTTTATGCCATCAAAAAGTGCTCTCAGCGGAAGCCTTTGGGTACTCCTGAACTCCCTGGGGGAGCCTTTACGCAACCCCACACTCAACAGGCCTCTGCGTCTTCACTCTTTCCTAACAACCCTAAACATAACCCTAACCGGAACAAGAAGCTGAACCCGAGTTAGACCCGAAAAAACACGTACGGTGCCACTTTCTGCCATCAAAAAGTGCTCTCAGCGGAAGCCTTTGGGTACTCCTGAACTCCCTGGGGGAGCCTTTACGCAACCCCACACTCAACAGGACTCTGCGTCTTCACTCTTTCCTAACAACCCTAAACATAACCCTAACCGCAACAAGAAGCTGAACCCGAGTTAGACCCGAAAAATCACGTACGGTGCCACTTTCTGCCATCAAAAAGTGCTCTCAGCGGAAGCCTTTGGGTACACCTGAACTCCCTGGGGGAGCCTTTACGCAACCCCACACTCAACAGGACTCTGCGTCTTCACTCTTTCCTAACAACCCTAAACATAACCCTAACCGCAACAAGAAGCTGAACCCGAGTTAGACCCGAAAAATCACGTACGGTGCCACTTTCTGCCATCAAAAAGTGCTCTCAGCGGAAGCCTTTGGGTACTCCTGAACTCCCTGGGGGAGCCTTTACGCAACCCCACACTCAACAGGACTCTGCGTCTTCACTCTTTCCTAACAACCCTAAACATAACCCTAACCGCAACAAGAAGCTGAACCCGAGTTAGACCCGAAAAATCACGTACGGTGCCACTTTATGCCATCAAAAAGTGCTCTCAGCGGAAGCCTTTGGGTACACCTGAACTCCCTGGGGGAGCCTTTATGCAACCCCACACTCAACAGGACTCTGCGTCTTCACTCTTTCCTAACAACCCTAAACATAACCCTAACCGGAACAAGAAGCTGAACCCGAGTTAGACCCGAAAAAACACGTACGGTGCCACTTTCTGCCATCAAAAAGTGCTCTCAGCGGAAGCCTTTGGGTACACCTGAACTCCCTGGGGGAGCCTTTACGCAACCCCACACTCAACAGGCCTCTGCGTCTTCACTCTTTCCTAACAACCCTAAACATAACCCTAACCGGAACAAGAAGCTGAACCCGAGTTAGACCCGAAAAAACACGTACGGTGCCACTTTCTGCCATCAAAAAGTGCTCTCAGCGGAAGCCTTTGGGTACACCTGAACTCCCTGGGGGAGCCTTTACGCAACCCCACACTCAACAGGCCTCTGCGTCTTCACTCTTTCCTAACAACCCTAAACATAACCCTAACCGGAACAAGAAGCTGAACCCGAGTTAGACCCGAAAAATCACGTACGGTGTCACTTTATGCCATCAAAAAGTGCTCTCAGCGGAAGCCTTTGGGTACACCTGAACTCCCTGGGGGAGCCTTTACGCAACCCCACACTCAACAGGACTCTGCGTCTTCACTTTTTCCTAACAACCCTAAACAGAACCCTAACCGGAACAAGAAGCTGAACCCGAGTTAGACCCGAAAAAACACGCACGGTGCCACTTTATGCCATCAAAAATTGCTCTCAGCGGAAGCCTTTGGGGACACCTGAACTCCCTGGGGGAGCCTTTACGCAACCCCACACTCAACAGGACTCTGCGTCTTCACTCTTTCCTAACAACCCTAAACATAACCCTAACCGCAACAAGAAGCTGAACCCGAGTTAGACCCGAAAAAAAACGCACGGTGCCACTTTCTGCCATCAAAAAGTGCTCTCAGCGGAAGCCTTTGGGTACACCTGAACTCCCTGGGGGAGCCTTTACGCAACCCCACACTCAACAGGACTCTGCGTCTTCACTCTTTCCTAACAACCCTAAACATAACCCTAAGCGAAACAAGAAGCTGAACCCGAGTTAGACCCGAAAAAACACGTACGGTGCCACTTTATGCCATCAAAAAGTGCTCTCAGCGGAAGCCTTTGGGTACACCTGAACTCCCTGGGGGAGCCTTTACGCAACCCCACACTCAACAGGCCTCTGCGTCTTCACTCTTTCCTAACAACCCTAAACATAACCCTAACCGGAACAAGAAGCTGAACCCGAGTTAGACCCGAAAAAACACGTACGGTGCCACTTTCTGCCATCAAAAAGTGCTCTCAGCGGAAGCCTTTGGGTACACCTGAACTCCCTGGGGGAGCCTTTATGCAACCCCACACTCAACAGGACTCTGCGTCTTCACTCTTTCCTAACAACCCTAAACATAACCCTAACCGCAACAAGAAGCTGAACCCGAGTTAGACCCGAAAAATCACGTACGGTGCCACTTTCTGCCATCAAAAAGTGCTCTCAGCGGAAGCCTTTGGGTACACCTGAACTCCCTGGGGGAGCCTTTATGCAACCCCACACTCAACAGGACTCTGCGTCTTCACTCTTTCCTAACAACCCTAAACATAACCCTAACCGGAACAAGAAGCTGAACCCGAGTTAGACCCGAAAAAACACGTACGGTGCCACTTTCTGCCATCAAAAAGTGCTCTCAGCGGAAGCCTTTGGGTACACCTGAACTCCCTGGGGGAGCCTTTATGCAACCCCACACTCAACAGGCCTCTGCGTCTTCACTCTTTCCTAACAACCCTAAACATAACCCTAACCGGAACAAGAAGCTGAACCCGAGTTAGAGCCGAAAAAACACGTACGGTGCCACTTTATGCCATCAAAAAGTGCTCTCAGCGGAAGCCTTTGGGTACTCCTGAACTCCCTGGGGGAGCCTTTACGCAACCCCACACTCAACAGGACTCTGCGTCTTCACTCTTTCCTAACAACCCTAAACATAACCCTAACCGCAACAAGAAGCTGACCCCGAGTTAGACCCAAAAAATCACGTACGGTGCCACTTTCTGCCATCAAAAAGTGCTCTCAGCGGAAGCCTTTGGGTACACCTGAACTCCCTGGGGGAGCCTTTACGCAACCCCACACTCAACAGGCCTCTGCGTCTTCACTCTTTCCTAACAACCCTAAACATAACCCTAACCGGAACAAGAAGCTGAACCCGAGTTAGACCCGAAAAATCACGTACGGTGCCACTTTATGCCATCAAAAAGTGCTCTCAGCGGAAGCCTTTGGGTACACCTGAACTCCCTGGGGGAGCCTTTACGCAACCCCACACTCAACAGGACTCTGCGTCTTCACTCTTTCCTAACAACCCTAAACAGAACCCTAACCGGAACAAGAAGCTGAACCCGAGTTAGACCCGAAAAAACACGTACGGTGCCACTTTCTGCCATCAAAAAGTGCTCTCAGCGGAAGCCTTTGGGGACACCTGAACTCCCTGGGGGAGCCTTTACACAACCCCACACTCAACAGGACTCTGCGTCTTCACTCTTTCCTAACAACCCTAAACATAACCCTAACCGGAACAAGAAGCTGAACCCGAGTTAGACCCGAAAAAACACGTACGGTGCCACTTTCTGCCATCAAAAAGTGCTCTCAGCGGAAGCCTTTGGGTACACCTGAACTCCCTGGGGGAGCCTTTACGCAACCCCACACTCAACAGGACTCTGCGTCTTCACTCTTTCCTAACAACCCTAAACATAACCCTAACCGCAACAAGAAGCTGAACCCGAGTTAGACCCGAAAAAACACGTACGGTGCCACTTTATGCCATCAAAAAGTGCTCTCAGCGGAAGCCTTTGGGTACACCTGAACTCCCTGGGGGAGCCTTTACGCAACCCCACACTCAACAGGACTCTGCGTCTTCACTCTTTCCTAACAACCCTAAACATAACCCTAACCGGAACAGGAAAATGAACCCGAGTTAGACCCGAAAAAACACGTACGGTGCCACTTCCTGCCATCAAAAAGTGCTCTCAGCGGAAGCCTTTGGGTACACCTGAACTCCCTGGGGGAGCCTTTACGCAACCCCAGACTCAACAGGACTCTGCGTCTTCACTCTATCCTAACAACCCTAAACATAACCCTAACCGGAACAGGAAAATGAACCCGAGTTAGACCCGAAAAATCACGTACGGTGCCACTTTCTGCCATCAAAAAGTGCTCTCAGCGGAAGCCTTTGGGGACACCTGAACTCCATGGGGGAGCCTTTACGCAACCCCACACTCAACAGGACTCTGCGTCTTCACTCTTTCCTAACAACCCTAAACATAACCCTAACCGCAACAAGAAGCTGAACCCGAGTTAGACCCGAAAAAACACGTACGGTGCCACTTTCTGCCATCAAAAAGTGCTCTCAGCGGAAGCCTTTGGGTACACCTGAGCTCCCTGGGGGAGCCTTTACGCAACCCCACAGTCAACAGGACTCTGCGTCTTCACTCTATCCTAACAACCCTAAACATAACCCTAACCGGAACAGGAAAATGAACCTGAGTTAGACCCGAAAAAACACGTACGGTGCCACTTTCTGCCATCAAAAAGTGCTCTCAGCGGAAGCCTTTGGGTACACCTGAACTCCCTGGGGGAGCCTTTACGCAACCCCACACTCAACAGGACTCTGCGTCTTCACTCTTTCCTAACAACCCTAAACATAACCCTAACCGGAACAAGAAGCTGAACCCGAGTTAGACCCGAAAAAACACGCACCGTGCCACTTTCTGCCATCAAAAAGTGCTCTCAGCGGAAGCCTTTGGGTACACCTGAACTCCCTGGGGGAGCCTTTACGCAACCCCACACTCAACAGGACTCTGCGTCTTCACTCTTTCCTAACAACCCTAAACATAACCCTAACCGCAACAAGAAGCTGAACCCGAGTTAGACCCGAAAAAAAACGCACGGTGCCACTTTCTGCCATCAAAAAGTGCTCTCAGCGGAAGCCTTTGGGTACACCTGAACTCCCTGAGGGAGCCTTTACGCAACCCCACACTCAACAGGACTCTGCGTCTTCACTCTTTCCTAACAACCCTAAACATAACCCTAACCGCAACAAGAAGCTGAACCCGAGTTAGACCCGAAAAATCACGTACGGTGCCACTTTCTGCCATCAAAAAGTGCTCTCAGCGGAAGCCTTTGGGTACACCTGAACTCCCTGGGGGAGCCTTTACGCAACCCCACACTCAACAGGACTCTGCGTCTTCACTCTTTCCTAACAACCCTAAACATAACCCTAAGCGAAACAAGAAGCTGAACCCGAGTTAGACCCGAAAAAACACGTACGGTGCCACTTTATGCCATCAAAAAGTGCTCTCAGCGGAAGCCTTTGGGTACTCCTGAACTCCCTGGGGGAGCCTTTACGCAACCCCACACTCAACAGGCCTCTGCGTCTTCACTCTTTCCTAACAACCCTAAACATAACCCTAACCGGAACAAGAAGCTGAACCCGAGTTAGACCCGAAAAAACACGTACGGTGCCACTTTCTGCCATCAAAAAGTGCTCTCAGCGGAAGCCTTTGGGTACTCCTGAACTCCCTGGGGGAGCCTTTACGCAACCCCACACTCAACAGGACTCTGCGTCTTCACTCTTTCCTAACAACCCTAAACATAACCCTAACCGCAACAAGAAGCTGAACCCGAGTTAGACCCGAAAAATCACGTACGGTGCCACTTTCTGCCATCAAAAAGTGCTCTCAGCGGAAGCCTTTGGGTACACCTGAACTCCCTGGGGGAGCCTTTACGCAACCCCACACTCAACAGGACTCTGCGTCTTCACTCTTTCCTAACAACCCTAAACATAACCCTAACCGCAACAAGAAGCTGAACCCGAGTTAGACCCGAAAAATCACGTACGGTGCCACTTTCTGCCATCAAAAAGTGCTCTCAGCGGAAGCCTTTGGGTACTCCTGAACTCCCTGGGGGAGCCTTTACGCAACCCCACACTCAACAGGACTCTGCGTCTTCACTCTTTCCTAACAACCCTAAACATAACCCTAACCGCAACAAGAAGCTGAACCCGAGTTAGACCCGAAAAATCACGTACGGTGCCACTTTATGCCATCAAAAAGTGCTCTCAGCGGAAGCCTTTGGGTACACCTGAACTCCCTGGGGGAGCCTTTACGCAACCCCACACTCAACAGGACTCTGCGTCTTCACTCTTTCCTAACAACCCTAAACATAACCCTAACCGGAACAAGAAGCTGAACCCGAGTTAGACCCGAAAAAACACGTACGGTGCCACTTTCTGCCATCAAAAAGTGCTCTCAGCGGAAGCCTTTGGGTACACCTGAACTCCCTGGGGGAGCCTTTACGCAACCCCACACTCAACAGGCCTCTGCGTCTTCACTCTTTCCTAACAACCCTAAACATAACCCTAACCGGAACAAGAAGCTGAACCCGAGTTAGACCCGAAAAAACACGTACGGTGCCACTTTCTGCCATCAAAAAGTGCTCTCAGCGGAAGCCTTTGGGTACACCTGAACTCCCTGGGGGAGCCTTTACGCAACCCCACACTCAACAGGCCTCTGCGTCTTCACTCTTTCCTAACAACCCTAAACATAACCCTAACCGGAACAAGAAGCTGAACCCGAGTTAGACCCGAAAAATCACGTACGGTGTCACTTTATGCCATCAAAAAGTGCTCTCAGCGGAAGCCTTTGGGTACACCTGAACTCCCTGGGGGAGCCTTTACGCAACCCCACACTCAACAGGACTCTGCGTCTTCACTTTTTCCTAACAACCCTAAACAGAACCCTAACCGGAACAAGAAGCTGAACCCGAGTTAGACCCGAAAAAACACGCACGGTGCCACTTTATGCCATCAAAAATTGCTCTCAGCGGAAGCCTTTGGGGACACCTGAACTCCCTGGGGGAGCCTTTACGCAACCCCACACTCAACAGGACTCTGCGTCTTCACTCTTTCCTAACAACCCTAAACATAACCCTAACCGCAACAAGAAGCTGAACCCGAGTTAGACCCGAAAAAAAACGCACGGTGCCACTTTCTGCCATCAAAAAGTGCTCTCAGCGGAAGCCTTTGGGTACACCTGAACTCCCTGGGGGAGCCTTTACGCAACCCCACACTCAACAGGACTCTGCGTCTTCACTCTTTCCTAACAACCCTAAACATAACCCTAAGCGAAACAAGAAGCTGAACCCGAGTTAGACCCGAAAAAACACGTACGGTGCCACTTTATGCCATCAAAAAGTGCTCTCAGCGGAAGCCTTTGGGTACACCTGAACTCCCTGGGGGAGCCTTTACGCAACCCCACACTCAACAGGCCTCTGCGTCTTCACTCTTTCCTAACAACCCTAAACATAACCCTAACCGGAACAAGAAGCTGAACCCGAGTTAGACCCGAAAAAACACGTACGGTGCCACTTTCTGCCATCAAAAAGTGCTCTCAGCGGAAGCCTTTGGGTACACCTGAACTCCCTGGGGGAGCCTTTATGCAACCCCACACTCAACAGGACTCTGCGTCTTCACTCTTTCCTAACAACCCTAAACATAACCCTAACCGCAACAAGAAGCTGAACCCGAGTTAGACCCGAAAAATCACGTACGGTGCCACTTTCTGCCATCAAAAAGTGCTCTCAGCGGAAGCCTTTGGGTACACCTGAACTCCCTGGGGGAGCCTTTATGCAACCCCACACTCAACAGGACTCTGCGTCTTCACTCTTTCCTAACAACCCTAAACATAACCCTAACCGGAACAAGAAGCTGAACCCGAGTTAGACCCGAAAAAACACGTACGGTGCCACTTTCTGCCATCAAAAAGTGCTCTCAGCGGAAGCCTTTGGGTACACCTGAACTCCCTGGGGGAGCCTTTATGCAACCCCACACTCAACAGGCCTCTGCGTCTTCACTCTTTCCTAACAACCCTAAACATAACCCTAACCGGAACAAGAAGCTGAACCCGAGTTAGAGCCGAAAAAACACGTACGGTGCCACTTTATGCCATCAAAAAGTGCTCTCAGCGGAAGCCTTTGGGTACTCCTGAACTCCCTGGGGGAGCCTTTACGCAACCCCACACTCAACAGGACTCTGCGTCTTCACTCTTTCCTAACAACCCTAAACATAACCCTAACCGCAACAAGAAGCTGACCCCGAGTTAGACCCAAAAAATCACGTACGGTGCCACTTTCTGCCATCAAAAAGTGCTCTCAGCGGAAGCCTTTGGGTACACCTGAACTCCCTGGGGGAGCCTTTACGCAACCCCACACTCAACAGGCCTCTGCGTCTTCACTCTTTCCTAACAACCCTAAACATAACCCTAACCGGAACAAGAAGCTGAACCCGAGTTAGACCCGAAAAATCACGTACGGTGCCACTTTATGCCATCAAAAAGTGCTCTCAGCGGAAGCCTTTGGGTACACCTGAACTCCCTGGGGGAGCCTTTACGCAACCCCACACTCAACAGGACTCTGCGTCTTCACTCTTTCCTAACAACCCTAAACAGAACCCTAACCGGAACAAGAAGCTGAACCCGAGTTAGACCCGAAAAAACACGTACGGTGCCACTTTCTGCCATCAAAAAGTGCTCTCAGCGGAAGCCTTTGGGGACACCTGAACTCCCTGGGGGAGCCTTTACACAACCCCACACTCAACAGGACTCTGCGTCTTCACTCTTTCCTAACAACCCTAAACATAACCCTAACCGGAACAAGAAGCTGAACCCGAGTTAGACCCGAAAAAACACGTACGGTGCCACTTTCTGCCATCAAAAAGTGCTCTCAGCGGAAGCCTTTGGGTACACCTGAACTCCCTGGGGGAGCCTTTACGCAACCCCACACTCAACAGGACTCTGCGTCTTCACTCTTTCCTAACAACCCTAAACATAACCCTAACCGCAACAAGAAGCTGAACCCGAGTTAGACCCGAAAAAACACGTACGGTGCCACTTTATGCCATCAAAAAGTGCTCTCAGCGGAAGCCTTTGGGTACACCTGAACTCCCTGGGGGAGCCTTTACGCAACCCCACACTCAACAGGACTCTGCGTCTTCACTCTTTCCTAACAACCCTAAACATAACCCTAACCGGAACAGGAAAATGAACCCGAGTTAGACCCGAAAAAACACGTACGGTGCCACTTCCTGCCATCAAAAAGTGCTCTCAGCGGAAGCCTTTGGGTACACCTGAACTCCCTGGGGGAGCCTTTACGCAACCCCAGACTCAACAGGACTCTGCGTCTTCACTCTATCCTAACAACCCTAAACATAACCCTAACCGGAACAGGAAAATGAACCCGAGTTAGACCCGAAAAATCACGTACGGTGCCACTTTCTGCCATCAAAAAGTGCTCTCAGCGGAAGCCTTTGGGTACACCTGAACTCCCTGGGGGAGCCTTTACGCAACCCCACACTCAACAGGACTCTGCGTCTTCACTCTTTCCTAACAACCCGAAACATAACCCTCACCGGAACAAGAAGCTGAACCGAGTTAGACCCGAAAAAACACGTACGGTGCCACTTTCTGCCATCAAAAAGTGCTCTCAGCGGAAGCCTTTGGGTACACCTGAGCTCCCTGGGGGAGCCTTTACGCAACCCCACAGTCAACAGGACTCTGCGTCTTCACTCTTTCCTAACAACCCTAAACATAACCCTAACCGGAACAAGAAGCTGAACCCGAGTTAGACCCGAAAAAACACGTACGGTGCCACTTTCTGCCATCAAAAAGTGCTCTCAGCGGAAGCCTTTGGGTACACCTGAACTCCCTGGGGGAGCCTTTACGCAACCCCACACTCAACAGGACTCTGCGTCTTCACTCTTTCCTAACAACCCTAAACATAACCCTAACCGCAACAAGAAGCTGAACCCGAGTTAGACCCGAAAAAACACGTACGGTGCCACTTTCTGCCATCAAAAAGTGCTCTCAGCGGAAGCCTTTGGGTACTCCTGAACTCCCTGGGGGAGCCTTTACGCAACCCCACACTCAACAGGACTCTGCGTCTTCACTCTTTCCTAACAACCCTAAACATAACCCTAATCGCAACAAGAAGCTGACCCCGAGTTAGACCCAAAAAATCACGTACGGTGCCACTTTCTGCCATCAAAAAGTGCTCTCAGCGGAAGCCTTTGGGTACACCTGAACTCCCTGGGGGAGCCTTTACGCAACCCCACACTCAACAGGCCTCTGCGTCTTCACTCTTTCCTAACAACCCTAAACATAACCCTAACCGGAACAAGAAGCTGAACCCGAGTTAGACCCGAAAAATCACGTACGGTGCCACTTTATGCCATCAAAAAGTGCTCTCAGCGGAAGCCTTTGGGTACACCTGAACTCCCTGGGGGAGCCTTTACGCAACCCCACACTCAACAGGACTCTGCGTCTTCACTTTTTCCTAACAACCCTAAACAGAACCCTAACCGGAACAAGAAGCTGAACCCGAGTTAGACCCGAAAAAACACGCACGGTGCCACTTTATGCCATCAAAAATTGCTCTCAGCGGAAGCCTTTGGGGACACCTGAACTCCCTGGGGGAGCCTTTACGCAACCCCACACTCAACAGGACTCTGCGTCTTCACTCTTTCCTAACAACCCTAAACATAACCCTAACCGCAACAAGAAGCTGAACCCGAGTTAGACCCGAAAAAAAACGCACGGTGCCACTTTCTGCCATCAAAAAGTGCTCTCAGCAGAAGCCTTTGGGTACACCTGAACTCCCTGAGGGAGCCTTTACGCAACCCCACACTCAACAGGACTCTGCGTCTTCACTCTTTCCTAACAACCCTAAACATAACCCTAAGCGAAACAAGAAGCTGAACCCGAGTTAGACCCGAAAAAACACGTACGGTGCCACTTTATGCCATCAAAAAGTGCTCTCAGCGGAAGCCTTTGGGTACACCTGAACTCCCTGGGGGAGCCTTTACGCAACCCCACACTCAACAGGCCTCTGCGTCTTCACTCTTTCCTAACAACCCTAAACATAACCCTAACCGGAACAAGAAGCTGAACCCGAGTTAGACCCGAAAAATCACGTACGGTGCCACTTTATGCCATCAAAAAGTGCTCTCAGCGGAAGCCTTTGGGTACACCTGAACTCCCTGGGGGAGCCTTTACGCAACCCCACACTCAACAGGACTCTGCGTCTTCACTTTTTCCTAACAACCCTAAACAGAACCCTAACCGGAACAAGAAGCTGAACCCGAGTTAGACCCGAAAAAACACGTACGGTGCCACTTTCTGCCATCAAAAAGTGCTCTCAGCGGAAGCCTTTGGGGACACCTGAACTCCCTGGGGGAGCCTTTACACAACCCCACACTCAACAGGACTCTGCGTCTTCACTCTTTCCTAACAACCCTAAACATAACCCTAACCGGAACAAGAAGCTGAACCCGAGTTAGACCCGAAAAAACACGTACGGTGCCACTTTCTGCCATCAAAAAGTGCTCTCAGCGGAAGCCTTTGGGTACACCTGAACTCCCTGGGGGAGCCTTTACGCAACCCCACACTCAACAGGACTCTGCGTCTTCACTCTTTCCTAACAACCCTAAACATAACCCTAACCGGAACAAGAAGCTGAACCCGAGTTAGACCCGAAAAAACACGTACGGTGCCACTTCCTGCCATCAAAAAGTGCTCTCAGCGGAAGCCTTTGGGTACACCTGAACTCCCTGGGGGAGCCTTTACGCAACCCCACACTCAACAGGACTCTGCGTCTTCACTCTTTCCTAACAACCCTAAACATAACCCTAACCGGAACAAGAAGCTGAACCCGAGTTAGACCCGAAAAATCACGTACGGTGCCACTTTCTGCCATCAAAAAGTGCTCTCAGCGGAAGCCTTTGGGTACACCTGAACTCCCTGGGGGAGCCTTTACGCAACCCCACACTCAACAGGACTCTGCGTCTTCACTCTTTCCTAACAACCCTAAACATAACCCTAACCGCAACAAGAAGCTGAACCCGAGTTAGACCCGAAAAAACACGTACGGTGCCACTTTCTGCCATCAAAAAGTGCTCTCAGCGGAAGCCTTTGGGTACACCTGAACTCCCTGGGGGAGCCTTTACGCAACCCCACACTCAACAGGACTCTGCGTCTTCACTCTATCCTAACAACCCTAAACATAACCCTAACCGGAACAGGAAAATGAACCCGAGTTAGACCCGAAAAAACACGTACGGTGCCACTTCCTGCCATCAAAAAGTGCTCTCAGCGGAAGCCTTTGGGTACACCTGAACTCCCTGGGGGAGCCTTTACGCAACCCCAGACTCAACAGGACTCTGCGTCTTCACTCTATCCTAACAACCCTAAACATAACCCTAACCGGAACAGGAAAATGAACCCGAGTTAGACCCGAAAAATCACGTACGGTGCCACTTTCTGCCATCAAAAAGTGCTCTCAGCGGAAGCCTTTGGGTACACCTGAACTCCCTGGGGGAGCCTTTACGCAACCCCACACTCAACAGGACTCTGCGTCTTCACTCTTTCCTAACAACCCGAAACATAACCCTCACCGGAACAAGAAGCTGAACCCAGTTAGACCCGAAAAAACACGTACGGTGCCACTTTCTGCCATCAAAAAGTGCTCTCAGCGGAAGCCTTTGGGTACACCTGAGCTCCCTGGGGGAGCCTTTACGCAACCCCACAGTCAACAGGACTCTGCGTCTTCACTCTTTCCTAACAACCCTAAACATAACCCTAACCGGAACAAGAAGCTGAACCCGAGTTAGACCCGAAAAAACACGTACGGTGCCACTTTCTGCCATCAAAAAGTGCTCTCAGCGGAAGCCTTTGGGTACACCTGAACTCCCTGGGGGAGCCTTTACGCAACCCCACACTCAACAGGACTCTGCGTCTTCACTCTTTCCTAACAACCCTAAACATAACCCTAACCGCAACAAGAAGCTGAACCCGAGTTAGACCCGAAAAATCACATACGGTGCCACTTTCTGCCATCAAAAGTGCTCTCAGCGGAAGCCTTTGGGTACACCTGAACTCCCTGGGGGAGCCCTTACGCAACCCCACACTCAACAGGACTCTGCGTCTTCACTCTTTCCTAACAACCCTAAACATAACCCTAACCGGAACAAGAAAGTGAACCCGAGTTAGACCCGAAAAAACACGTACGGTGCCACTTCCTGCCATCAAAAAGTGCTCTCAGCGGAAGCCTTTGGGGACACCTGAACTCCCTGGGGGAGCCTTTACGCAACCCCACACTCAACAGGACTCTGCCTCTTCACTCTTTCCTAACAACCCTAAACATAACCCTAACCGCAACAAGAAGCTGAACCCGAGTTAGACCCGAAAAAACACGCACGGTGCCACTTTCTGCGTTCAAAAAGTGCTCTCAGCAGAAGCCTTTGGGTACACCTGAACTCCCTGGGGGAGCCTTTACGCAACCCCACGCTCCCAGGACTCTGCGTCTTCACTCTTTCCAAAGAACCCTAAACATAACCCTAACCGGAACAGGAAGCTGAACCCGAGTTAGACCCGAAAAAACACGTACAGTGCCACTTTCTGCCATCAAAAAGTGCTCTCAGCGGAAGCCTTTGGGTACACCTGAACTCCCTGGGGGAGCCTTTACGCAACCCCACACTCAACAGGACTCTGCGTCTTCACTCTTTCCTAACAACCCTAAACATAACCCTAACCGGAACAGGAAAACGAACCCGAGTTAGACCCGAAAAAACACGCACGGTGCCACTTTCTGCCATCAAAAAGTGCTCTCAGCGGAAGCCTTTGGGTACTCCTGAACTCCCTGGGGGAGCCTTTACGCAACCCCACACTCAACAGGACTCTGCGTCTTCACTCTTTCCTAACAACCCGAAACATAACCCTAACCGGAACAAGAAGCTGAACCCGAGTTAGACCCGAAAAAACACGTACGGTGCCACTTTCTGCCATCAAAAAGTGCTCTCAGCGGAAGCCTTTGGGTACACCTGAACTCCCTGGGGGAGCCTTTACGCAACCCCACACTCAACAGGACTCTGCGTCTTCACTCTTTCCTAACAACCCTAAACATAACCCTAACCACAACAAGAAGCTGAACCCGAGTTAGACCCGAAAAAACACGTACGGTGCCACTTTCTGCCATCAAAAAGTGCTCTCAGCGGAAGCCTTTGGGTACACCTGAACTCCCTGGGGGAGCCTTTACGCAACCCCACACTCAACAGGACTCTGCGTCTTCACTCTTTCCTAACAACCCGAAACATAACCCTAACCGGAACAAGAAGCTGAACCCGAGTTAGACCCGAAAAAACACGCACGGTGCCACTTTATGCCATCAAAAAGTGCTCTCAGCAGAAGCCTTTGGGTACACTTGAACTCCCTGGGGGAGCCTTTACGCAACCCCACACTCAACAGGACTCTGCGTCTTCACTCTTTCCTAACAACCCTAAACATAACCCTAACCGGAACAAGAAGCTGAACCCGAGTTAGACCCGAAAAAACACGTACGGTGCCACTTTCTGCCATCAAAAAGTGCTCTCAGCGGAAGCCTTTGGGTACACCTGAACTCCCTGGGGGAGCCTTTACGCAACCCCACACTCAACAGGACTCTGCGTCTTCACTCTTTCCTAACAACCCTAAACATAACCCTAACCGGAACAAGAAGCTGAACCCGAGTTAGACCCGAAAAAACACGCACGGTGCCACTTTCTGCCATCAAAAAGTGCTCTCAGCGGAAGCCTTTGGGTACACATGAACTCCCTTGGGGGAGCCTTTACGCAACCCCACACTCAACAGGACTCTGCGTCTTCACTCTTTCCTAACAACCCTAAACATAACCCTAACCGGAACAAGAAGCTGAACCCGAGTTAGACCCGAAAAAACACGTACGGTGCCACTTTCTGCCATCAAAAAGTGCTCTCAGCGGAAGCCTTTGGGTACACCTGAACTCCCTGGGGGAGCCTTTACGCAACCCCACACTCAACAGGACTCTGCGTCTTCACTCTTTCCTAACAACCCGAAACATAACCCTAACCGGAACAAGAAGCTGAACCCGAGTTAGACCCGAAAAAACACGTACGGTGCCACTTTCTGCCATCAAAAAGTGCTCTCAGCGGAAGCCTTTGGGTACACCTGAACTCCCTGGGGGAGCCTTTACGCAACCCCACACTCAACAGGACTCTGCGTCTTCACTCTTTCCTAACAACCCGAAACATAACCCTCACCGGAACAAGAAGCTGAACCCGAGTTAGACATGAAAAAACACGTACGGTGCCACTTTCTGCCATCAAAAAGTGCTCTCAGCAGAAGCCTTTGGGTACACCTGAACTCCCTGGGGGAGCCTTTACGCAACCCCACACTCAACAGGACTCTGCGTCTTCACTCTTTCCTAACAACCCTAAACATAACCCTAACCGGAACAAGAAGCTGAACCCGAGTTAGACCCGAAAAAACACGTACGGTGCCACTTTCTGCCATCAAAAAGTGCTCTCAGCGGAAGCCTTTGGGTACACCTGAACTCCCTGGGGGAGCCTTTACGCAACCCCACACTCAACAGGACTCTGCGTCTTCACTCTTTCCTAACAACCCTAAACATAACCCTAACCACAACAAGAAGCTGAACCCGAGTTAGACCCGAAAAAACACGTACGGTGCCACTTTATGCCATCAAAAAGTGCTCTCAGCAGAAGCCTTTGGGTACACCTGAACTCCCTGGGGGAGCCTTTACGCAACCCCACACTCAACAGGACTCTGCGTCTTCACTCTTTCCTAACAACCCTAAACATAACCCTAACCGGAACAAGAAGCTGAACCCGAGTTAGACCCGAAAAAACACGTACGGTGCCACTTTCTGCCATCAAAAAGTGCTCTCAGCGGAAGCCTTTGGGTACACCTGAACTCCCTGGGGGAGCCTTTACGCAACCCCACACTCAACAGGACTCTGCGTCTTCACTCTTTCCTAACAACCCTAAACATAACCCTAACCGGAACAAGAAGCTGAACCCGAGTTAGACCCGAAAAAACACGTACGGTGCCACTTTCTGCCATCAAAAAGTGCTCTCAGCGGAAGCCTTTGGGTACACTTGAACTCCCTGGGGGAGCCTTTACGCAACCCCTAACTCAACAGGACTCTGCGTCTTCACTCTTTCCTAACAACCCTAAACATAACCCTAACCGGAACAAGAAGCTGAACCCGAGTTAGACCCAAAAAATCACGTACGGTGCCACTTTATGCCATCAAAAAGTGCTCTCAGTGGAAGCCTTTGGGTACACCTGAACTCCCTGGGGGAGCCTTTACGCAACCCCACACTCAACAGGACTCTGCCTCTTCACTCTTTCCTAACAACCCGAAACATAACCCTAACCGGAACAAGAAGCTGAACCCGAGTTAGACCCGAAAAATCACGTACGGTGCCACTTTCTGCCATCAAAAAGTGCTCTCAGCGGAAGCCTTTGGGTACACCTGAACTCCCTGGGGGAGCCTTTACGCAACCCCACACTCAACAGGACTCTGCGTCTTCACTCTTTCCTAACAACCCTAAACATAACCCTCACCGGAACAAGAAGCTGAACCCGAGTTAGACCCGAAAAAACACGTACGGTGCCACTTTCTGCCATCAAAAAGTGCTCTCAGCGGAAGCCTTTGGGTACACCTGAACTCCCTGGGGGAGCCTTTACGCAACCCCACACTCAACAGGACTCTGCGTCTTCACTCTTTCCTAACAACCCTAAACATAACCCTAACCGGAACAAGAAGCTGAACCCGAGTTAGACCCGAAAAAACACGCACGGTGCCACTTTATGCCATCAAAAAGTGCTCTCAGCAGAAGCCTTTGGGTACACCTGAACTCCCTGGGGGAGCCTTTACGCAACCCCACACTCAACAGGACTCTGCGTCTTCACTCTTTCCTAACAACCCTAAACATAACCCTAACCGGAACAAGAAGCTGAACCCGAGTTAGACCCGAAAAAACACGTACGGTGCCACTTTCTGCCATCAAAAAGTGCTCTCAGCGGAAGCCTTTGGGTACACCTGAACTCCCTGGGGGAGCCTTTACGCAACCCCACACTCAACAGGACTCTGCGTCTTCACTCTTTCCTAACAACCCTAAACATAACCCTAACCGGAACAAGAAGCTGAACCCGAGTTAGACCCGAAAAAACACGCACGGTGCCACTTTCTGCCATCAAAAAGTGCTCTCAGCGGAAGCCTTTGGGTACACATGAACTCCCTTGGGGGAGCCTTTACGCAACCCCACACTCAACAGGACTCTGCCTCTTCACTCTTTCCTAACAACCCTAAACATAACCCTAACCGGAACAAGAAGCTGAACCCGAGTTAGACCCGAAAAAACACGTACGGTGCCACTTTCTGCCATCAAAAAGTGCTCTCAGCGGAAGCCTTTGGGTACACTTGAACTCCCTGGGGGAGCCTTTACGCAACCCCTAACTCAACAGGACTCTGCGTCTTCACTCTTTCCTAACAACCCTAAACATAACCCTCACCGCAACAAGAAGCTGAACCCGAGTTAGACCCAAAAAACACGTACGGTGCCACTTTCTGCCATCAAAAAGTGCTCTCAGCGGAAGCCTTTGGGTACACCTGAACTCCCTGGGGGAGCCTTTACGCAACCCCACACTCAACAGGACTCTGCGTCTTCACTCTTTCCTAACAACCCTAAACATAACCCTAACCGGAACAGGAAGCTGAACCCGAGTTAGACCCGAAAAAACACGTACGGTGCCACTTTCTGCCATCAAAAAGTGCTCTCAGCAGAAGCCTTTGGGTACACCTGAACTCCCTGGGGGAGCCTTTACGCAACCCCACACTCAACAGGACTCTGCGTCTTCACTCTTTCCTAACAACCCTAAACATAACCCTAACCGGAACAGGAAGCTGAACCCGAGTTAGACCCGAAAAAACACGTACAGTGCCACTTTCTGCCATCAAAAAGTGCTCTCAGCGGAAGCCTTTGGGTACACCTGAACTCCCTGGGGGAGCCTTTACGCAACCCCACACTCAACAGGACTCTGCGTCTTCACTCTTTCCTAACAACCCTAAACATAACCCTAACCGGAACAAGAAGCTGAACCCGAGTTACACCCGAAAAAACACGCACGGTGCCACTTTCTGCCATCAAAAAGTGCTCTCAGCGGAAGCCTTTGGGTACACCTGAACTCCCTGGGGGAGCCTTTACGCAACCCCACACTCAACAGGACTCTGCGTCTTCACTCTTTCCTAACAACCCTAAACATAACACTACCCGGAACAGGAAAATGAACCTGAGTTAGACCCGAAAAAACACGTACGGTGCCACTTTCTGCCATCAAAAAGTGCTCTCAGCGGAAGCCTTTGGGTACACCTGAACTCCCTGGGGGAGCCTTTACGCAACCCCACACTCAACAGGACTCTGCGTCTTCACTCTTTCCTAACAACCCTAAACATAACCCTAACCGGAACAAGAAGCTGAACCCGAGTTAGACCCGAAAAAACACGTACGGTGCCACTTTCTGCCATCAAAAAGTGCTCTCAGCGGAAGCCTTTGGGTACACCTGAACTCCTTGGGGGAGCCTTTACGCAACCCCACACTCAACAGGACTCTGCGTCTTCACTCTTTCCTAACAACCCTAAACATAACCCTAACCGGAACAGGAAGCTGAACCCGAGTTAGACCCGAAAAAACACGTACGGTGCCACTTTCTGCCATCAAAAAGTGCTCTCAGCGGAAGCCTTTGGGTACACCTGAACTCCCTGGGGGAGCCTTTACGCAACCCCTAACTCAACAGGACTCTGCGTCTTCACTCTTTCCTAACAACCCTAAACATAACCCTCACCGCAACAAGAAGCTGAACCCGAGTTAGACCCAAAAAATCACGTACGGTGCCACTTTATGCCATCGAAAAGTGCTCTCAGCGGAAGCCTTTGGGTACACCTGAACTCCCTGGGGGAGCCTTTACGCAACCCCACACTCAACAGGACTCTGCCTCTTCACTCTTTCCTAACAACCCTAAACATAACCCTAACCGGAACAAGAAGCTGAACCCGAGTTAGACCCGAAAAAACACGCACGGTGCCACTTTCTGCCATCAAAAAGTGCTCTCAGCTGAAGCCTTTGGGTACACCTGAACTCCCTGGGGGAGCCTTTACGCAACCCCACACTCAACAGGACTCTGCGTCTTCACTCTTTCCTAACAACCCTAAACATAACCCTAACCGCAACAAGAAGCTGAACCCGAGTTAGACCCGAAAAATCACGTACGGTGCCACTTTCTGCCATCAAAAAGTGCTCTCAGCGGAAGCCTTTGGCTACACCTGAACTCCCTGGGGGAGCCTTTACGCAACCCCACACTCAACAGGACTCTGCGTCTTCACTCTTTCCTAACAATCCTAAACATAACCCTAACCGCAACAAGAAGCTGAACCCGAGTTAGACCCGAAAAAACATGTACGGTGCCACTTTCTGCCATCAAAAAGTGCTCTCAGCGGAAGCCTTTGGGTACACCTGAACTCCCTGGGGGAGCCTTTACGCAACCCCACACTCAACAGGACTCTGCGTCTTCACTCTTTCCTAACAATCCTAAACATAACCCTAACCGCAACAAGAAGCTGAACCCGAGTTAGACCCGAAAAAACATGTACGGTGCCACTTTCTGCCATCAAAAAGTGCTCTCAGCGGAAGCCTTTGGGTACACCTGAACTCCCTGGGGGAGCCTTTACGCAACCCCACACTCAACAGGACTCTGCGTCTTCACTCTTTCCTAACAACCCTAAACATAACCCTAACCGGAACAGGAAGCTGAACCCGAGTTAGACCCGAAAAAACACGTACGGTGCCACTTTCTGCCATCAAAAAGTGCTCTCAGCGGAAGCCTTTGGGTACACCTGAACTCCCTGGGGGAGCCTTTACGCAACCCCACACTCAACAGGACTCTGCGTCTTCACTCTTTCCTAACAACCCTAAACATAACTCTAACCGGAACAAGAAGCTGAACCCGAGTTAGACCCGAAAAATCACGTACGGTGCCACTTTATGCCATCAAAAATTTCTCTCAGTGGAAGCCTTTGGGTACACCTGAACTCCCTGGGGGAGCCTTTACGCAACCCCACACTCAACAGGACTCTGCGTCTTCACTCTTTCCTAACAACCCTAAACATAACCCTAACCGGAACAGGAAGCTGAACCCGAGTTAGACCCGAAAAAACACGTACGGTGCCACTTTCTGCCATCAAAAAGTGCTCTCAGCGGAAGCCTTTGGGTACACCTGAACTCCCTGGGGGAGCCTTTACGCAACCCCACACTCAATAGGACTCTGCGTCTTCACTCTTTCCTAACAACCCTAAACATAACCCTAACCGGAACAAGAAGCTGAACCCGAGTTAGACCCGAAAAAACACGTACGGTGCCACTTTCTGCCATCAAAAAGTGCTCTCAGCGGAAGCCTTTGGGTACACCTGAACTCCCTGGGGGAGCCTTTACGCAACCCCACACTCAACAGGACTCTGCGTCTTCACTCTTTCCTAACAACCCTAAACATAACCCTAACCGGAACAAGAAGCTGAACCCGAGTTAGACCCGAAAAAACACGCACGGTGCCACTTTCTGCCATCAAAAAGTGCTCTCAGCGGAAGCCTTTGGGTACACCTGAACTCCCTGGGGGAGCCTTTACGCAACCCCACACTCAACAGGACTCTGCGTCTTCACTCTTTCCTAACAACCCTAAACATAACACTACCCGGAACAAGAAGCTGAACCCGAGTTAGACCCGAAAAAACACGCACGGTGCCACTTTCTGCCATCAAAAAGTGCTCTCAGCGGAAGCCTTTGGGTACACCTGAACTCCCTGGGGGAGCCTTTATGCAACCCCACACTCAACAGGACTCTGCGTCTTCACTCTTTCCTAACAACCCTAAACATAACCCTAACCGGAACAAGAAGCTGAACCCGAGTTAGACCCGAAAAAACACGTACGGTGCCACTTTCTGCCATCAAAAAGTGCTCTCAGCGGAAGCCTTTGGGTACACCTGAACTCCTTGGGGGAGCCTTTACGCAACCCCACACTCAACAGGACTCTGCGTCTTCACTCTTTCCTAACAACCCTAAACATAACCCTAACCGGAACAGGAAGCTGAACCCGAGTTAGACCCGAAAAAACACGTACGGTGCCACTTTCTGCCATCAAAAAGTGCTCTCAGCGGAAGCCTTTGGGGACACCTGAACTCCCTGGGGGAGCCTTTACGCAACCCCACACTCAACAGGACTCTGCCTCTTCACTCTTTCCTAACAACCCTAAACATAACCCTAACCGCAACAAGAAGCTGAACCCGAGTTAGACCCGAAAAAACACGCACGGTGCCACTTTCTGCCATCAAAAAGTGCTCTCAGCGGAAGCCTTTGGGTACACCTGAACTCCCTGGGGGAGCCTTTACGCAACCCCACACTCAACAGGACTCTGCGTCTTCACTCTTTCCTAACAACCCTAAACATAACACTACCCGGAACAGGAAAATGAACCTGAGTTAGACCCGAAAAAACACGTACGGTGCCACTTTCTGCCATCAAAAAGTGCTCTCAGCGGAAGCCTTTGGGTACACCTGAACTCCCTGGGGGAGCCTTTACGCAACCCCACACTCAACAGGACTCTGCGTCTTCACTCTTTCCTAACAACCCTAAACATAACCCTAACCGGAACAAGAAGCTGAACCCGAGTTAGACCCGAAAAAACATGCACGGTGACACTTTATGCCATCAAAAAGTGCTCTCAGCGGAAGCCTTTGGGTACACCTGAACTCCCTGGGGGAGCCTTTATGCAACCCCACACTCAACAGGACTCTGCGTCTTCACTCTTTCCTAACAACCCTAAACATAACCCTAACCGGAACAAGAAGCTGAACCCGAGTTAGACCCGAAAAAACACGTACGGTGCCACTTTCTGCCATCAAAAAGTGCTCTCAGCGGAAGCCTTTGGGTACACCTGAACTCCTTGGGGGAGCCTTTACGCAACCCCACACTCAACAGGACTCTGCGTCTTCACTCTTTCCTAACAACCCTAAACATAACCCTAACCGGAACAGGAAGCTGAACCCGAGTTAGACCCGAAAAAACACGTACGGTGCCACTTTCTGCCATCAAAAAGTGCTCTCAGCGGAAGCCTTTGGGGACACCTGAACTCCCTGGGGGAGCCTTTACGCAACCCCACACTCAACAGGACTCTGCCTCTTCACTCTTTCCTAACAACCCTAAACATAACCCTAACCGGAACAAGAAGCTGAACCCGAGTTAGACCCGAAAAAACACGTACGGTGCCACTTTCTGCCATCAAAAAGTGCTCTCAGCGGAAGCCTTTGGGTACTCCTGAACTCCCTGGGGGAGCCTTTACGCAACCCCACACTCAACAGGACTCTGCGTCTTCACTCTTTCCTAACAACCCTAAACATAACCCTAACCGCAACAAGAACCTGAACCCGAGTTAGACCCGAAAAAACACGCACGGTGCCACTTTCTGCCATCAAAAAGTGCTCTCAGCGGAAGCCTTTGGGTACACATGAACTCCCTTGGGGGAGCTTTTACGCAACCCCACACTCAACAGGACTCTGCGTCTTCACTCTTTCCTAACAACCCTAAACATAACCCTAACCGGAAAAAGAAGCTGAACCCGAGTTAGACCCGAATAAACACGTACGGTGCCACTTTCTGCCATCAAAAAGTGCTCTCAGCGGAAGCCTTCGGGTACACCTGAACTCCCTGGGGGAGCCTTTACGCAACCCCTAACTCAACAGGACTCTGCGTCTTCACTCTTTCCTAACAACCCTAAACATAACCCTAACCGCAACAAGAAGCTGAACCCGAGTTAGACCCGAAAAATCACGTACGGTGCCACTTTATGCCATCAAAAAGTGCTCTCAGCGGAAGCCTTTGGGGACACCTGAACTCCCTGGGGGAGCCTTTACGCAACCCCACACTCAACAGGACTCTGCCTCTTCACTCTTTCCTAACAACCCTAAACATAACCCTAACCGCAACAAGAAGCTGAACCCGAGTTAGACCCGAAAAAACACGCACGGTGCCACTTTCTGCCATCAAAAAGTGCTCTCAGCTGAAGCCTTTGGGTACACCTGAACTCCCTGGGGGAGCCTTTACGCAACCCCACACTCAACAGGACTCTGCGTCTTCACTCTTTCCTAACAACCCTAAACATAACCCTAACCGCAACAAGAAGCTGAACCCGAGTTAGACCCGAAAAAACACGTACGGTGCCACTTTCTGCCATCAAAAAGTGCTCTCAGCGGAAGCCTTTGGGGACACCTGAACTCCCTGGGGGAGCCTTTACGCAACCCCACACTCAACAGGACTCTGCCTCTTCACTCTTTCCTAACAACCCTAAACATAACCCTAACCGCAACAAGAAGCTGAACCCGAGTTAGACCCGAAAAAACACGTACGGTGCCACTTTCTGCCATCAAAAAGTGCTCTCAGCGGAAGCCTTTGGGTACTCCTGAACTCCCTGGGGGAGCCTTTACGCAACCCCACACTCAACAGGACTCTGCGTCTTCACTCTTTCCTAACAACCCTAAACATAACCCTAACCGCAACAAGAACCTGAACCCGAGTTAGACCCGAAAAAACACGCACGGTGCCACTTTCTGCCATCAAAAAGTGCTCTCAGCGGAAGCCTTTGGGTACACATGAACTCCCTTGGGGGAGCTTTTACGCAACCCCACACTCAACAGGACTCTGCGTCTTCACTCTTTCCTAACAACCCTAAACATAACCCTAACCGGAAAAAGAAGCTGAACCCGAGTTAGACCCGTATAAACACGTACGGTGCCACTTTCTGCCATCAAAAAGTGCTCTCAGCGGAAGCCTTCGGGTACACCTGAACTCCCTGGGGGAGCCTTTACGCAACCCCTAACTCAACAGGACTCTGCGTCTTCACTCTTTCCTAACAACCCTAAACATAACCCTAACCGCAACAAGAAGCTGAACCCGAGTTAGACCCGAAAAATCACGTACGGTGCCACTTTATGCCATCAAAAAGTGCTCTCAGCGGAAGCCTTTGGGGACACCTGAACTCCCTGGGGGAGCCTTTACGCAACCCCACACTCAACAGGACTCTGCCTCTTCACTCTTTCCTAACAACCCTAAACATAACCCTAACCGCAACAAGAAGCTGAACCCGAGTTAGACCCGAAAAAACACGCACGGTGCCACTTTCTGCCATCAAAAAGTGCTCTCAGCTGAAGCCTTTGGGTACACCTGAACTCCCTGGGGGAGCCTTTACGCAACCCCACACTCAACAGGACTCTGCGTCTTCACTCTTTCCTAACAACCCTAAACATAACCCTAACCGCAACAAGAAGCTGAACCCGAGTTAGACCCGAAAAAACACGTACGGTGCCACTTTCTGCCATCAAAAAGTGCTCTCAGCGGAAGCCTTTGGGTACACCTGAACTCCTTGGGGGAGCCTTTACGCAACCCCACACTCAACAGGACTCTGCGTCTTCACTCTTTCCTAACAACCCTAAACATAACCCTAACCGGAACAGGAAGCTGAACCCGAGTTAGACCCGAAAAAACACGTACGGTGCCACTTTCTGCCATCAAAAAGTGCTCTCAGCGGAAGCCTTTGGGGACACCTGAACTCCCTGGGGGAGCCTTTACGCAACCCCACACTCAACAGGACTCTGCCTCTTCACTCTTTCCTAACAACCCTAAACATAACCCTAACCGGAACAAGAAGCTGAACCCGAGTTAGACCCGAAAAAACACGTACGGTGCCACTTTCTGCCATCAAAAAGTGCTCTCAGCGGAAGCCTTTGGGTACTCCTGAACTCCCTGGGGGAGCCTTTACGCAACCCCACACTCAACAGGACTCTGCGTCTTCACTCTTTCCTAACAACCCTAAACATAACCCTAACCGCAACAAGAACCTGAACCCGAGTTAGACCCGAAAAAACACGCACGGTGCCACTTTCTGCCATCAAAAAGTGCTCTCAGCGGAAGCCTTTGGGTACACATGAACTCCCTTGGGGGAGCTTTTACGCAACCCCACACTCAACAGGACTCTGCGTCTTCACTCTTTCCTAACAACCCTAAACATAACCCTAACCGGAAAAAGAAGCTGAACCCGAGTTAGACCCGAATAAACACGTACGGTGCCACTTTCTGCCATCAAAAAGTGCTCTCAGCGGAAGCCTTCGGGTACACCTGAACTCCCTGGGGGAGCCTTTACGCAACCCCTAACTCAACAGGACTCTGCGTCTTCACTCTTTCCTAACAACCCTAAACATAACCCTAACCGCAACAAGAAGCTGAACCCGAGTTAGACCCGAAAAATCACGTACGGTGCCACTCTATGCCATCAAAAAGTGCTCTCAGCGGAAGCCTTTGGGGACACCTGAACTCCCTGGGGGAGCCTTTACGCAACCCCACACTCAACAGGACTCTGCCTCTTCACTCTTTCCTAACAACCCTAAACATAACCCTAACCGGAACAAGAAGCTGAACCCGAGTTAGACCCGAAAAAACACGCACGGTGCCACTTTCTGCCATCAAAAAGTGCTCTCAGCTGAAGCCTTTGGGTACACCTGAACTCCCTGGGGGAGCCTTTACGCAACCCCACACTCAACAGGACTCTGCGTCTTCACTCTTTCCTAACAACCCTAAACATAACCCTAACCGCAACAAGAAGCTGAACCCGAGTTAGACCCGAAAAATCACGTACGGTGCCACTTTCTGCCATCAAAAAGTGCTCTCAGCGGAAGCCTTTGGCTACACCTGAACTCCCTGGGGGAGCCTTTACGCAACCCCACACTCAACAGGACTCTGCGTCTTCACTCTTTCCTAACAATCCTAAACATAACCCTAACCGCAACAAGAAGCTGAACCCGAGGTAGACCCGAAAAAACACGTACGGTGCCACTTTCTGCCATCAAAAAGTGCTCTCAGCGGAAGCCTTTGGGTACACCTGAACTCCCTGGGGGAGCCTTTACGCAACCCCACACTCAACAGGACTCTGCGTCTTCACTCTTTCCTAACAACCCTAAACATAACCCTAACCGGAACAGGAAGCTGAACCCGAGTTAGACCCGAAAAAACACGTACGGTGCCACTTTCTGCCATCAAAAAGTGCTCTCAGCGGAAGCCTTTGGGTACACCTGAACTCCCTGGGGGAGCCTTTACGCAACCCCACACTCAACAGGACTCTGCGTCTTCACTCTTTCCTAACAACCCTAAACATAACTCTAACCGGAACAAGAAGCTGAACCCGAGTTAGACCCGAAAAATCACGTACGGTGCCACTTTATGCCATCAAAAATTTCTCTCAGTGGAAGCCTTTGGGGACACCTGAACTCCCTGGGGGAGCCTTTACGCAACCCCACACTCAACAGGACTCTGCGTCTTCACTCTTTCCTAACAACCCTAAACATAACCCTAACCGGAACAGGAAGCTGAACCCGAGTTAGACCCGAAAAAACACGTACGGTGCCACTTCCTGCCATCAAAAAGTGCTCTCAGCGGAAGCCTTTGGGTACACCTGAACTCCCTGGGGGAGCCTTTACGCAACCCCACACTCAATAGGACTCTGCGTCTTCACTCTTTCCTAACAACCCTAAACATAACCCTAACCGCAACAAGAAGCTGAACCCGAGTTAGACCCGAAAAAACACGTACGGTGCCACTTTCTGCCATCAAAAAGTGCTCTCAGCGGAAGCCTTTGGGTACACCTGAACTCCCTGGGGGAGCCTTTACGCAACCCCACACTCAACAGGACTCTGCGTCTTCACTCTTTCCTAACAACCCTAAACATAACCCTAACCGGAACAAGAAGCTGAACCCGAGTTAGACCCGAAAAAACACGCACGGTGCCACTTTCTGCCATCAAAAAGTGCTCTCAGCGGAAGCCTTTGGGTACACCTGAACTCCCTGGGGGAGCCTTTACGCAACCCCACACTCAACAGGACTCTGCGTCTTCACTCTTTCCTAACAACCCTAAACATAACACTACCCGGAACAAGAAGCTGAACCCGAGTTAGACCCAAAAAAACACGCACGGTGCCACTTTCTGCCATCAAAAAGTGCTCTCAGCGGAAGCCTTTGGGTACACCTGAACTCCCTGGGGGAGCCTTTACGCAACCCCACACTCAACAGGACTCTGCGTCTTCACTCTTTCCTAACAACCCTAAACATAACCCTAACCGGAACAAGAAGCTGAACCCGAGTTAGACCCGAAAAAACACGCACGGTGACACTTTATGCCATCAAAAAGTGCTCTCAGCGGAAGCCTTTGGGTACACCTGAACTCCCTGGGGGAGCCTTTATGCAACCCCACACTCAACAGGACTCTGCGTCTTCACTCTTTCCTAACAACCCTAAACATAACCCTAACCGGAACAAGAAGCTGAACCCGAGTTAGACCCGAAAAAACACGTACGGTGCCACTTTCTGCCATCAAAAAGTGCTCTCAGCGGAAGCCTTTGGGTACTCCTGAACTCCCTGGGGGAGCCTTTACGCAACCCCACACTCAACAGGACTCTGCGTCTTCACTCTTTCCTAACAACCCTAAACATAACCCTAACCGCAACAAGAAGCTGAACCCGAGTTAGACCCGAAAAATAACGTACAGTGCCACTTTCTGCCATCAAAAATTGCTCTCAGCAGAAGCCTTTGGGTACACCTGAACTCCCTGGGGGAGCCTTTACGCAACCCCACACTCAACAGGACTCTCCCTCTTCACTCTTTCCTAACAACCCTAAACATAACCCTAACCGCAACAAGAAGCTGAACCCGAGTTAGACCCGAAAAAACACGGACGGTGCCACTTTCTGCCATCAAAAAGTGCTCTCAGCGGAAGCCTTTGGGTACACCTGAACTCCCTGGGGGAGCCTTTACGCAACCCCACACTCAACAGGACTCTGTGTCTTCACTCTTTCCTAACAACCCTAAACATAACCCTAACCGGAACAAGAAGCTGAACCCGAGTTAGACCCGAAAAAACACGTACGGTGCCACTTTCTGCCATCAAAAAGTGCTCTCAGCGGAAGCCTTTGGGGACACCTGAACTCCCTGGGGGAGCCTTTATGCAACCCCACACTCAACAGGACTCTGCGTCTTCACTCTTTCCTAACAACCCTAAACATAACCCTAACCGCAACAAGAAGCTGAACCCGAGGTAGACCCGAAAAAACACGTACGGTGCCACTTTCTGCCATCAAAAAGTGCTCTCAGCGGAAGCCTTTGGGTACTCCTGAACTCCCTGGGGGAGCCTTTACGCAACCCCACACTCAACAGGACTCTGCGTCTTCACTCTTTCCTAACAACCCTAAACATAACCCTAACCGCAACAAGAAGCTGAACCCGAGTTAGACCCGAAAAAACATGCACGGTGCCACTTTCTGCCATCAAAAAGTGCTCTCAGCGGAAGCCTTTGGGTACACCTGAACTCCCTGGGGGAGCCTTTACGCAACCCCACACTCAACAGGACTCTGCGTCTTCACTCTTTCCTAACAACCCTAAACATAACCCTAACCGCAACAAGAAGCTGAACCCGAGTTAGACCCGAAAAAACACGTACGGTGCCACTTTCTGCCATCAAAAAGTGCTCTCAGCGGAAGCCTTTGGGTACACCTGAACTCCCTGGGGGAGCCTTTACGCAACCCCACACTCAACAGGACTCTGCCTCTTCACTCTTTCCTAACAACCCTAAACATAACCCTAACCGCAACAAGAAGCTGAACCCGAGTTAGACCCGAGAAAAAACACGCACCGTGCCACTTTCTGCCATCAAAAAGTGCTCTCAGCGGAAGCCTTTGGGTACACATGAACTCCCTTGGGGGAGCCTTTACGCAACCCCACACTCAACAGGACTCTGCGTCTTCACTCTTTCCTAACAACCCTAAACATAACCCTAACCGCAACAAGAAGCTGAACCCGAGTTAGACCCGAAAAAACACGTACGGTGCCACTTTCTGCCATCAAAAAGTGCTCTCAGCGGAAGCCTTTGGGTACACCTGAACTCCCTGGGGGAGCCTTTACACAACCCCACACTCAACAGGACTCTGCGTCTTCACTCTTTCCTAACAACCCTAAACATAACCCTAACCGGAACAAGAAGCTGAACCCGAGTTAGACCCGAAAAATCACGTACGGTGCCACTTTCTGCCATCAAAAAGTGCTCTCAGCGGAAGCCTTTGGGTACTCCCGAACTCCCTGGGGGAGCCTTTACGCAACCCCACACTCAACAGGACTCTGCCTCTTCACTCTTTCCTAACAACCCTAAACATAACCCTAACCGGAACAAGAAGCTGAACCCGAGTTAGACCCGAAAAAACACGCACGGTGCCACTTTATGCCATCAAGAAGTGCTCTCAGCGGAAGCCTTTGGGTACACCTGAACTCCCTGGGGGAGCCTTTATGCAACCCCACACTCAACAGGACTCTGCGTCTTCACTCTTTCCTAACAACCCTAAACATAACCCTACCCGGAACAAGAACCTGAACCCGAGTTAGACCAGAAAAATCACGTACAGTGCCACTTTCTGCCGTCAAAAAGTGCTCTCAGCGGAAGCCTTTGGGGACACCTGAACTCCCTGGGGGAGCCTTTACGCAACCCCACACTCAACAGGACTCTGCGTCTTCACTCTTTCCTAACAACCCTAAACATAACCCTAACCGCAACAAGAAGCTGAACCCGAGTTAGACCCGAAAAAACATGCACGGTGCCACTTTCTGCCATCAAAAAGTGCTCTCAGCGGAAGCCTTTGGGTACACCTGAACTCCCTGGGGGAGCCTTTACGCAACCCCACACTCAACAGGACTCTGCGTCTTCACTCTTTCCTAACAACCCTAAACATAACCCTAACCGGAACAGGAAGCTGAACCCGAGTTAGACCCGAAAAAACACGTACGGTGCCACTTTCTGCCATCAAAAAGTGCTCTCAGCGGAAGCCTTTGGGTACACCTGAACTCCCTGGGGGAGCCTTTACGCAACCCCACACTCAACAGGACTCTGCGTCTTCACTCTTTCCTAACAACCCTAAACATAACCCTAACCGGAACAGGAAGCTGAACCCGAGTTAGACCCGAAAAAACAAGTACGGTGCCACTTTCTGCCATCAAAAAGTGCTCTCAGCGGAAGCCTTTGGGTACTCCTGAACTCCCTGGGGGAGCCTTTACGCAACCCCACACTCAACAGGACTCTGCGTCTTCACTCTTTCCTAACAACCCTAAACATAACCCTAACCGGAACAGGAAGCTGAACCCGAGTTAGACCCGAAAAAACACGTACGGTGCCACTTTCTGCCATCAAAAAGTGCTCTCAGCGGAAGCCTTTGGGTACTCCTGAACTCCCTGGGGGAGCCTTTACGCAACCCCACACTCAACAGGACTCTGCGTCTTCACTCTTTCCTAACAACCCTAAACATAACCCTAACCGCAACAAGAAGCTGAACCCGAGTTAGACCCGAAAAATCACGTACAGTGCCACTTTCTGCCATCAAAAATTGCTCTCAGCAGAAGCCTTTGGGTACACCTGAACTCCCTGGGGGAGCCTTTACGCAACCCCACACTCAACAGGACTCTGCGTCTTCACTCTTTCCTAACAACCCTAAACATAACCCTAACCGCAACAAGAAGCTGAACCCGAGTTAGACCCGAAAAAACACGCACGGTGCCACTTTCTGCCGTCAAAAAGTGCTCTCAGCGGAAGCCTTTGGGTACACCTGAACTCCCTGGGGGAGCCTTTACGCAACCCCACACTCAACAGGACTCTGCGTCTTCACTCTTTCCTAACAACCCTAAACATAACCCTAACCGCAACAAGAAGCTGAACCCGAGGTAGACCCGAAAAAACACGCACGGTGCCACTTTCTGCCATCAAAAAGTGCTCTCAGCGGAAGCCTTTGGGTACACCTGAACTCCCTGGGGGAGCCTTTACGCAACCCCACACTCAACAGGACTCTGCGTCTTCACTCTTTCCTAACAACCCTAAACATAACCCTAACCGGAACAGGAAGCTGAACCCGAGTTAGACCCGAAAAAACACGTACGGTGCCACTTTCTGCCATCAAAAAGTGCTCTCAGCGGAAGCCTTTGGGTACTCCTGAACTCCCTGGGGGAGCCTTTACGCAACCCCACACTCAACAGGACTCTGCGTCTTCACTCTTTCCTAACAACCCTAAACATAACCCTAACCGCAACAAGAAGCTGAACCCGAGTTAGACCCGAAAAAACACGCACGGTGCCACTTTCTGCCATCAAAAAGTGCTCTCAGCGGAAGCCTTTGGGTACTCCTGAACTCCCTGGGGGAGCCTTTACGCAACCCCACACTCAACAGGACTCTGCGTCTTCACTCTTTCCTAACAACCCTAAACATAACCCTAACCGGAACAAGAAGCTGAACCCGAGTTAGACCCGAAAAATCACGTACGGTGCCACTTTCTGCCATCAAAAAGTGCTCTCAGCGGAAGCCTTTGGGTACACCTGAACTCCCTGGGGGAGCCTTTACACAACCCCACACTCAACAGGACTCTGCGTCTTCACTCTTTCCTAACAACCCTAAACATAACCCTAACCGCAACAAGAAGCTGAACCCGAGGTAGACCCGAAAAAACACGTACGGTGCCACTTTCTGCCATCAAAAAGTGCTCTCAGCGGAAGCCTTTGGGTACACCTGAACTCCCTGGGGGAGCCTTTACGCAACCCCACACTCAACAGGACTCTGCGTCTTCACTCTTTCCTAACAACCCTAAACATAACCCTACCCGGAACAGGAAAATGAACCTGAGTTAGACCCGAAAAAACGTGTACGGTGCCACTTTCTGCCATGAAAAAGTGCTCTCAGCGGAAGCCTTTGGGTACACCTGAACTCCCTGGGGGAGCCTTTACGCAACCCCACACTCAACAGGACTCTGCGTCTTTACTCTTTCCTAACAACCCTAAACATAACCCTAACCGGAACAAGAAGCTGAACCCGAGTTAGACCCGAAAAAACACGCACGGTGCCACTTTCTGCCATCAAAAAGTGCTCTCAGCGGAAGCCTTTGGGTACACCTGAACTCCCTGGGGGAGCCTTTACGCAACCCCACACTCAACAGGACTCTGCGTCTTCACTCTTTCCTAACAACCCTAAACATAACCCTAACCGGAACAGGAAGCTGAACCCGAGTTAGACCCGAAAAAACAAGTACGGTGCCACTTTCTGCCATCAAAAAGTGCTCTCAGCGGAAGCCTTTGGGTACTCCTGAACTCCCTGGGGGAGCCTTTACGCAACCCCACACTCAACAGGACTCTGCGTCTTCACTCTTTCCTAACAACCCTAAACATAACCCTAACCGGAACAGGAAGCTGAACCCGAGTTAGACCCGAAAAAACACGTACGGTGCCACTTTCTGCCATCAAAAAGTGCTCTCAGCGGAAGCCTTTGGGTACTCCTGAACTCCCTGGGGGAGCCTTTACGCAACCCCACACTCAACAGGACTCTGCGTCTTCACTCTTTCCTAACAACCCTAAACATAACCCTAACCGCAACAAGAAGCTGAACCCGAGGTAGACCCGAAAAAACACGTACGGTGCCACTTTCTGCCATCAAAAAGTGCTCTCAGCGGAAGCCTTTGGGTACACCTGAACTCCCTGGGGGAGCCTTTACGCAACCCCACACTCAACAGGACTCTGCGTCTTCAATCTTTCCTAACAACCCTAAACATAACCCTAACCGCAACAAGAAGCTGAACCCGAGGTAGACCCGAAAAAACACGTACGGTGCCACTTTCTGCCATCAAAAAGTGCTCTCAGCGGAAGCCTTTGGGTACTCCTGAACTCCCTGGGGGAGCCTTTACGCAACCCCACACTCAACAGGACTCTGCGTCTTCACTCTTTCCTAACAACCCTAAACATAACCCTAACCGCAACAAGAAGCTGAACCCGAGTTAGACCCGAAAAATCACGTACAGTGCCACTTTCTGCCATCAAAAATTGCTCTCAGCAGAAGCCTTTGGGTACACCTGAACTCCCTGGGGGAGCCTTTACGCAACCCCACACTCAACAGGACTCTGCGTCTTCACTCTTTCCTAACAACCCTAAACATAACCCTAACCGGAACAAGAAGCTGAACCCGAGTTAGACCCGAAAAAACACGCACGGTGCCACTTTCTGCCATCAAAAAGTGCTCTCAGCGGAAGCCTTTGGGTACACCTGAACTCCCTGGGGGAGCCTTTACGCAACCCCACACTCAACAGGACTCTGCGTCTTCACTCTTTCCTAACAACCCTAAACATAACCCTAACCGCAACAAGAAGCTGAACCCGAGGTACACCCGAAAAAACACGTACGGTGCCACTTTCTGCCATCAAAAAGTGCTCTCAGCGGAAGCCTTTGGGTACACCTGAACTCCCTGGGGGAGCCTTTACGCAACCCCACACTCAACAGGACTCTGCGTCTTCACTCTTTCCTAACAACCCTAAACATAACCCTAACCGGAACAGGAAGCTGAACCCGAGTTAAACCCGAAAAATCACGTACAGTGCCACTTTCTGCCGTCAAAAAGTGCTCTCAGCGGAAGCCTTTGGCTACACCTGAACTCCCTGGGGGAGCCTTTACGCAACCCCACACTCAACAGGACTCTGCGTCTTCACTCTTTCCTAACAACCCTAAACATAACCCTAACCGCAACAAGAAGCTGAACCCGAGTTAGACCCGAAAAAACATGCACGGTGCCACTTTCTGCCATCAAAAAGTGCTCTCAGCGGAAGCCTTTGGGTACACCTGAACTCCCTGGGGGAGCCTTTACGCAACCCCACACTCAACAGGACTCTGCGTCTTCACTCTTTCCTAACAACCCTAAACATAACCCTAACCGCAACAAGAAGCTGAACCCGAGGTAGACCCGAAAAAACACGCACGGTGCCACTTTCTGCCATCAAAAAGTGCTCTCAGCGGAAGCCTTTGGGTACACCTGAACTCCCTGGGGGAGCCTTTACGCAACCCCACACTCAACAGGACTCTGCGTCTTCACTCTTTCCTAACAACCCTAAACATAACCCTAACCGGAACAGGAAGCTGAACCCGAGTTAGACCCGAAAAAACACGTACGGTGCCACTTTCTGCCATCAAAAAGTGCTCTCAGCGGAAGCCTTTGGGTACTCCTGAACTCCCTGGGGGAGCCTTTACGCAACCCCACACTCAACAGGACTCTGCGTCTTCACTCTTTCCTAACAACCCTAAACATAACCCTAACCGCAACAAGAAGCTGAACCCGAGTTAGACCCGAAAAAACACGCACGGTGCCACTTTCTGCCATCAAAAAGTGCTCTCAGCGGAAGCCTTTGGGTACTCCTGAACTCCCTGGGGGAGCCTTTACGCAACCCCACACTCAACAGGACTCTGCGTCTTCACTCTTTCCTAACAACCCTAAACATAACCCTAACCGGAACAGGAAGCTGAACCCGAGTTAGACCCGAAAAAACACGTACGGTGCCACTTTCTGCCATCAAAAAGTGCTCTCAGCGGAAGCCTTTGGGTACACCTGAACTCCCTGGGGGAGCCTTTACGCAACCCCACACTCAATAGGACTCTGCGTCTTCACTCTTTCCTAACAACCCTAAACATAACCCTAACCGCAACAAGAAGCTGAACCCGAGTTAGACCCGAAAAAACACGCACGGTGCCACTTTCTGCCATCAAAAAGTGCTCTCAGCGGAAGCCTTTGGGTACACCTGAACTCCCTGGGGGAGCCTTTACGCAACCCCACACTCAACAGGACTCTGCGTCTTCACTCTTTCCTAACAACCCTAAACATAACCCTACCCGGAACAGGAAAATGAACCTGAGTTAGACCCGAAAAAACACGCACGGTGCCACTTTCTGCCATCAAAAAGTGCTCTCAGCGGAAGCCTTTGGGTACACCTGAACTCCCTGGGGGAGCCTTTACGCAACCCCACACTCAACAGGACTCTGCGTCTTCACTCTTTCTTAACAACCCTAAACATATCCCTAACCGCAACAAGAAGCTGACCCCGAGTTAGACCCGAAAAAACATGTACGGTGCCACTTTCTGCCATCAAAAAGTGCTCTCAGCGGAAGCCTTTGGGTACACCTGAACTCCCTGGGGGAGCCTTTACGCAACCCCACACTCAACAGGACTCTGCGTCTTCACTCTTTCCTAACAACCCTAAACATAACCCTAACCGGAACAAGAAGCTGAACCCGAGTTAGACCCGAAAAAACACGCACGGTGCCACTTTCTGCGTTCAAAAAGTGCTCTCAGCGGAAGCCTTTGGGTACACCTGAACTCCCTGGTGGAGCCTTTACGCAACCCCACACTCAACAGGACTCTGCGTCTTCACTCTTTCCTAACAACCCTAAACATAACCCTAACCAGAACAAGAAGCTGAACCCGAGTTAGACCCGAAAAAACACGTACGGTGCCACTTTCTGCCATCAAAAAGTGCTCTCAGCGGAAGCCTTTGGGTACACCTGAACTCCCTGGGGGAGCCTTTACGCAACCCCACACTCAACAGGACTCTGCGTCTTCACTCTTTCCTAACAACCCTAAACATAACCCTAACCGCAACAAGAAGCTGAACCCGAGTTAGACCCGAAAAAACACGTACGGTGCCACTTTCTGCCATCAAAAAGTGCTCTCAGCGGAAGCCTTTGGGTACACCTGAACTCCCTGGGGGAGCCTTTACGCAACCCCACACTCAACAGGACTCTGCGTCTTCACTCTTTCCTAACAACCCTAAACATAACCCTAACCGCAACAAGAAGCTGAACCCGAGTTAGACCCGAAAAAACACGCACCGTGCCACTTTCTGCCATCAAAATGTACTCTCAGCGGAAGCCTTTGGGTACACATGAACTCCCTTGGGGGAGCCTTTACGCAACCCCACACTCAACAGGACTCTGCGTCTTCACTCTTTCCTAACAACCCTAAACATAACCCTAACCGCAACAAGAAGCTGAACCCGAGTTAGACCCGAAAAAACACGTACGGTGCCACTTTCTGCCATCAAAAAGTGCTCTCAGCGGAAGCCTTTGGGTACACCTGAACTCCCTGGGGGAGCCTTTACGCAACCCCACACTCAACAGGACTCTGCCTCTTCACTCTTTCCTAACAACCCTAAACATAACCCTAACCGCAACAAGAAGCTGAACCCGAGTTAGACCCGAAAAAACACGTACGGTGCCACTTTCTGCCATCAAAAAGTGCTCTCAGCGGAAGCCTTTGGGTACACCTGAACTCCCTGGGGGAGCCTTTACGCAACTCCACACTCAACAGGACTCTACGTCTTCACTCTTTCCTAACAACCCTAAACATAACCCTAACCGGAACAAGAAGCTGAACCCAAGTTAGACCCGAAAAAACACGTACGGTGCCACTTTCTGCCATCAAAAAGTGCTCTCAGCGGAAGCCTTTGGGTACTCCTGAACTCCCTGGGTGAGCCTTTACGCAACCCCACACTCAACAGGACTCTGCGTCTTCACTCTTTCCTAACAACCCTAAACATAACCCTAACCGGAACAAGAAGCTGAACCCGAGTTAGACCCGAAAAATCACGTACGGTGCCACTTTATGCCATCAAAAAGTGCTCTCAGCGGAAGCCTTTGGGTACACCTGAACTCCCTGGGGGAGCCTTTACGCAACCCCACACTCAACAGGACTCTGCGTCTTCACTCTTTCCTAACAACCCTAAACATAACCCTAACCGCAACAAGAAGCTGAACCCGAGTTTGACCCGAAAAAACATGCACGGTGCCACTTTCTGCCATCAAAAAGTGCTCTCAGCGGAAGCCTTTGGGTACACCTGAACTCCCTGGGGGAGCCTTTACGCAACCCCACACTCAACAGGACTCTGCGTCTTCACTCTTTCCTAACAACCCTAAACATAACCCTAACCGCAACAAGAAGCTGAACCCGAGGTAGACCCGAAAAAACACGTACGGTGCCACTTTCTGCCATCAAAAAGTGCTCTCAGCGGAAGCCTTTGGGTACACCTGAACTCCCTGGGGGAGCCTTTACGCAACCCCACACTCAACAGGACTCTGCGTCTTCACTCTTTCCTAACAACCCTAAACATAACCCTAACCGGAACAGGAAGCTGAACCCGAGTTAGACCCGAAAAAACACGTACGGTGCCACTTTCTGCCATCAAAAAGTGCTCTCAGCGGAAGCCTCTGGGTACTCCTGAACTCCCTGGGGGAGCCTTTACGCAACCCCACACTCAACAGGACTCTGCGTCTTCACTCTTTCCTAACAACCCTAAACATAACCCTAACCGCAACAAGAAGCTGAACCCGAGTTAGACCCGAATAAACACGTACGGTGCCACTTACTGCCATCAAAAAGTGCTCTCAGCGGAAGCCTTTGGGGACACCTGAACTCCCTGGGGGAGCCTTTACGCAACCCCACACTCAACAGGACTCTGCGTCTTCACTCTTTCCTAACAACCGTAAACATAACCCTAACCGCAACAAGAAGCTGAACCCGAGTTAGACCCGAAAAAACACGTACGGTGCCACTTTCTGCCATCAAAAAGTGCTCTCAGCGGAAGCCTTTGGGGACACCTGAACTCCCTGGGGGAGCCTTTACGCAACCCCACACTCAACAGGACTCTGCCTCTTCACTCTTTCCTAACAACCCTAAACATAACCCTAACCGGAACAAGAAGCTGAACCCGAGTTAGACCCGAAAAAACACGCACGGTGCCACTTTCTGCCATCAAAAAGTGCTCTCAGCAGAAGCCTTTGGGTACACCTGAACTCCCTGGGGGAGCCTTTACGCAACCCCACACTCAACAGGCCTCTGCGTCTTCACTCTTTCCTAACAACCCTAAACATAACCCTAACCGCAACAAGAAGCTGAACCTGAGTTAGACCCGAAAAAACATGTACGGTGCCACTTTCTGCCATGAAAAAGTGCTCTCAGCGGAAGCCTTTGGGTACACCTGAACTCCCTGGGGGAGCCTTTACGCAACCCCACACTCTACAGGACTCTGCGTCTTCACTCTTTCCTAACAACCCTAAACATAACCCTAACCGCAACAAGAAGCTGAACCCGAGTTAGACCCGAGAAAACACGTACGGTGCCACTTTCTGCCATCAAAAAGTGCTCTCAGCGGAAGCCTTTGGGGACACCTGAACTCCCTGGGGGAGCCTTTACGCAACCCCACACTCAACAGGACTCTGCGTCTTCACTCTTTCCTAACAACCCTAAACATAACCCTAACCGCAACAAGAAGCTGAACCCGAGTTAGACCCGAGAAAACACGTACGGTGCCACTTTCTGCCATCAAAAAGTGCTCTCAGCTGAAGCCTTTGGGTACACCTGAACTCCCTGGGGGAGCCTTTACGCAACCCCACACTCAACAGGACTCTGCGTCTTCACTCTTTCCTAACAACCCTAAACATAACCCTAACCGCAACAAGAAGCTGAACCCGAGTTAGACCCGAAAAAACACGTACGGTGCCACTTTCTGCCATCAAAAAGTGCTCTCAGCGGGGGCCTTTGGGGACACCTGAACTCCCTGGGGGAGCCTTTACGCAACCCCACACTCAACAGGACTCTGCGTCTTCACTCTTTCCTAACAACCCTAAACATAACCCTAACCGCAACAAGAAGCTGAACCCGAGTTAGACCCGAGAAAACACGTACGGTGCCACTTTCTGCCATCAAAAAGTGCTCTCAGCCGAAGCCTGTGGGTACACCTGAACTCCCTGGGGGAGCCTTTACGCAACCCCACACTCGACAGGACTCTGCGTCTTCACTCTTTCCTAACAACCCTAAACATAACCCTAACCGCAACAAGAAGCTGAACCCGAGTTAGACCCGAATAAACACGCACGGTGCCACTTTCTGCCATCAAAAAGTGCTCTCAGCGGAAGCCTTTGGGGACACCTGAACTCCCTGGGGGAGCCTTTACGCAACCCCACACTCAACAGGACTCTGCCGCTTCACTCTTTCCAAACAACCCTAAACATATCCCTAACCGGAACAAGAAGCTGAACCCGAGTTAGACCCGAGAAAACACGTACGGTGCCACTTTCTGCCATCAAAAAGTGCTCTCAGCGGAAGCCTTTGGGTACACCTGAACTCCCTGGGGGAGCCTTTACGCAACCCCACACTCAACAGGACTCTGCGTCTTCACTCTATCCTAACAACCCTAAACATAATCCTAATCGCAACAAGAAGCTGAACCCGAGTTAGACCCGAAAAAACACGCACGGTGCCACTTTATGCCATCAAAAAGTGCTCTCAGCGGAAGCCTTTGGGTACACCTGAACTCCCTGGGGGAGCCTTTACGCAACCCCACACTCAACAGGACTCTGCGTCTTCACTCTTTCCTAACAACCCTAAACATAACCCTAACCGGAACAAGAAGCTGAACCCGAGTTAGACCCGAAAAAACACGCACGGTGCCACTTTATGCCATCAGAAAGTGCTCTCAGCGGAAGCCTTTGGGTACACCTGAACTCCCTGGGGGAGCCTTTATGCAACCCCACACTCAACAGGACTCTGCGTCTTCACTCTTTCCTAACAACCCTAAACATAACCCTAACCGCAACAAGAAGCTGAACCCGAGTTAGACCCGAAAAAACACGTACGGTGCCACTTTCTGCGTTCATAAAGTGCTCTCAGCGGAAGCCTTTCGGTACACCTGAGCTCCCTGGGGGAGCCTTTACGCAACCCCACACTCAACAGGACTCTGCGTCTTCACTCTTTCCTAACAACCCTAAACATAACCCTAACCGGAACAGGAAACTGAACCCGAGTTAGACCCGAAAAAACACGTACGGTGCCACTTTCTGCCATCAAAAAGTGCTCTCAGCGGAAGCCTTTGGGGACACCTGAACTCCCTGGGGGAGCCTTTACGCAACCCCACACTCAACAGGACTCTGCGTCTTCACTCTTTCCTAACAACCCTAAACATAACCCTAACCGGAACAGGAAACTGAACCCGAGTTAGACCCGAAAAAACACGCACGGTGCCACTTTCTGCCATCAAAAAGTGCTCTCAGCGGAAGCCTTTGGGTACACCTGAACTCCCTGGGGGAGCCTTTACGCAACCCCACACTCAACAGGACTCTGCGTCTTCACTCTTTCCTAACAACCCTAAACATAACCCTAACCGGAACAAGAAGCTGAACCCGAGTTAGACCCGAAAAAACACGTACGGTGCCACTTTCTGCTAACAAAGAGTGCTCTCAGCGGAAGCCTTTGGGTACACGTGAACTCCCTGGGGGAGCCTTTACGCAACCCCACACTCAACAGGACTCTGCGTCTTCACTCTTTCCTGAAAACCCTAAACATAACCCTAACCGGAACAAGAAGCTGCTCCCGAGTTAGACCCGAAAAATCACGTACGGTGCCACTTTCTGCCATCAAAAAGTGCTCTCAGCGGAAGCCTTTGGGTACACCTGAACTCCCTGCGGGAGCCTTTACGCAACCCCACACTCAACAGGACTCTGCGTCTTCACTCTTTCCTAACAACCCTAAACATAACCCTAACCGGAACAGGAAACTGAACCCGAGTTAGACCCGAAAAAACACGCACGGTGCCACTTTCTGCCATCAAAAAGTGCTCTCAGCGGAAGCCTTTGGGTACACCTGAACTCCCTGGGGGAGCCTTTATGCAACCCCACACTCAACAGGACTCTGCCTCTTCACTCTTTCCAAACAACCCTGAACATAACCCTAACCGCAACAAGAAGCTGAACCCGAGTTAGACCCGAAAAAAACACGTACGGTGCCACTTTCTGCCATCAAAAAGTGCTCTCAGCGGAAGCCTTTGGGTACACCTGAACTCCCTGGGGGAGCCTTTACGCAACCCCACACTCAACAGGACTCTGCGTCTTCACTCTTTCCTAACAACCCTAAACATAACCCTAACCGCAACAAGAAGCTGAACCCGAGTTAGACCCGAAAAAACACGTACGGTGCCACTTTCTGCCATCAAAAAGTGCTCTCAGCGGAAGCCTTTGGGTACACCTGAACTCCCTGGGGGAGCCTTTACGCAACCCCACACTCAACAGGAGTCTGCATCTTCACTCTTTCCTAACAACCCTAAACATAACCCTAACCGCAACAAGAAGCTGAACCCGAGTTAGACCCGAAAAAATCACGTACGGTGCCACTTTCTGCCATCAAAAAGTGCTCTCAGCGGAAGCCTTTGGGTACACCTGAACTCCCTGGGGGAGCCTTTACGCAACCCCACACTCAACAGGACTCTGCGTCTTCACTCTTTCCTAACAACCCTAAACATAACCCTAACCGGAACAAGAAGCTGAACCCGAGTTAGACCCGAAAAAACACGTACGGTGCCACTTTCTGCCATCAAAAAGTGCTCTCAGCGGAAGCCTTTGGGTACACCTGAACTCCCTGGGTAGCCTTTACGCAACCCCACACTCAACAGGACTCTGCCTCTTCACTCTTTCCTAACAACCCTAAACATAACCCTAACCGCAACAAGAAGCTGAACCCGAGTTAGACCCGAAAAAAACACGTACGGTGCCACTTTCTGCCATCAAAAAGTGCTCTCAGCGGAAGCCTTTGGGTACACCTGAACTCCCTGGGGGAGCCTTTACGCAACCCCACACTCAACAGGACTCTGCGTCTTCACTCTTTCCTAACAACCCTAAACATAACCCTAACCGCAACAAGAAGCTGAACCCGAGTTAGACCCGAAAAAACACGTACGGTGCCACTTTCTGCCATCAAAAAGTGCTCTCAGCCGAAGCCTTTGGGTACACCTGAACTCCCTGGGGGAGCCTTTACGCAACCCCACACTCAACAGGACTCTGCGTCTTCACTCTTTCCTAACAACCCTAAACATAACCCTAACCGCAACAAGAAGCTGAACCCGAGTTAGACCCGAAAAAACACGTACGGTGCCACTTTATGCCATCAAAAAGTGCTCTCAGCCGAAGCCTTTGGGTACACCTGAACTCCCTGCGGGAGCCTTTACGCAACCCAACACTCAACAGGTCTCTGCGTCTTCACTCTTTCCAAACAACCCTAAACATAACCCTAACCAGAACAGGAAACTGAACCTGAGTTAGACCCGAAAAAACACGCACGGTTCCACTTTATGCCATCAAAAAGTGCTCTCAGCGGAAGCCTTTGGGTACACCTGAACTCCCTGGGGGAGCCTTTACTCAACCCCACACTCAACAGGAGTCTCCATCTTCACTCTTTCCTAACAACCCTAAACATAACCCTAACCGCAACAAGAAGCTGAACCCGAGTTAGACCCGAAAAAACACGGACGGTGCCACTTTCTGCCGTCAAAAAGTGCTCTCAGCGGAAGCCTTTGGGTACACCTGAACTCCCTGGGGGAGCCTTTACGCAACCCCACACTCAACAGGACTCTGCGTCTTCACTCTTTCCTAACAACCCTAAACATAACCCTAACCGGAACAAGAAGCTGAACCCGAGTTAGACCCGAAAAAACATGCACGGTGCCACTTTATGCCATCAAAAAGTGCTCTCAGCGGAAGCCTTTGGGTACACCTGAACTCCCTGGGGGAGCCTTTACACAACCCCACACTCACCAGGACTCTGCGTCTTCACTCTTTCCAAAGAACCCTAAACATAACCCTAACCGCAACAAGAAGCTGAACCCGAGTTAGACCCGAAAAAACACGTACGGTGCCACTTTATGCCATCAAAGAGTGCTCTCAGCGGAAGCCTTTGGGTACACCTGAACTCCCTGGGGGAGCCTTTACGCAACCCCACACTCAACAGGACTCCGCCTCTTCACTCTTTCCTAACAACCCTAAACATAACCCTAACCGGAACACGAAGCTGAACCCGACCTAGTCCCGAAAAAACACGTACGGTGCCACTTTCTGCCATCAAGAAGTGCTCTCAGCGGAAGCCTTTGGGTACACCTGAACTCCCTGGGGGAGCCTTTACGCAACCCCACACTCAACAGGACTCTGCGCCTTCACTCTTTCCTGAAAATCCTAAACATAACCCTAACCGGAACAAGAAGCTGCTCCCGAGTTAGACCCGAAAAATCACGTACGGTGCCACTTTCTGCCATCAAAAAGTGCTCTCAGCGGAAGCCTTTGGGTACACCTGAACTCCCTGGGGGAGCCTTTACGCAACCCCACACTCAACAGGACTCTGCGTCTTCACTCTTTCCTAACAACCCTAAACATAACCCTAACCGCAACAAGAAGCTGAACCCGACTTAGACCCGAAAAAACACGTACGGTGCCACTTTCTGCCATCAAAAAGTGCTCTCAGCGGAAGCCTTTGGGTACACCTGAACTCCCTGGGGGAGCCTTTACGCAACCCCACACTCAACAGGAGTCTGCATCTTCACTCTTTCCTAACAACCCTAAACATAACCCTAACCGCAACAAGAAGCTGAACCCGAGTTAGACCCGAAAAAACACGTACGGTGCCACTTTCTGCTAACAAAGAGTGCTCTCAGCGGAAGCCTTTGGGTACACCTGAACTCCCTGGGGGAGCCTTTACGCAACCCCACACTCAACAGGACTCCGCCTCTTCACTCTTTCCTAACAACCCTAAACATAACCCTAACCGGAACAAGAAGCTGAACCCGACCTAGTCCCGAAAAAACACGTACGGTGCCACTTTCTGCCATCAAGAAGTGCTCTCAGCGGAAGCCTTTGGGTACACGTGAACTCCCTGGGGGAGCCTTTACGCAACCCCACACTCAACAGGACTCTGCGCCTTCACTCTTTCCTAACAACCCTAAACATAACCCTAACCGCAACAAGAAGCTGAACCCGAGTTAGACCCGAAAAAACACGTACGGTGCCACTTTATGCCATCAAAAAGTGCTCTCAGCCGAAGCCTTTGGGTACACCTGAACTCCCTGCGGGAGCCTTTACGCAACCCAACACTCAACAGGTCTCTGCGTCTTCACTCTTTCCAAACAACCCTAAACATAACCCTAACCAGAACAGGAAACTGAACCTGAGTTAGACCCGAAAAAACACGCACGGTTCCACTTTATGCCATCAAAAAGTGCTCTCAGCGGAAGCCTTTGGGTACACCTGAACTCCCTGGGGGAGCCTTTACGCAACCCCACACTCAACAGGACTCTGCGTCTTCACTCTTTCCTAACAACCCTAAACATAACCCTAACCGCAACAAGAAGCTGAACCCGACTTAGACCCGAAAAAACACGTACGGTGCCACTTTCTGCCATCAAAAAGTGCTCTCAGCGGAAGCCTTTGGGTACACCTGAACTCCCTGGGGGAGCCTTTACGCAACCCCACACTCAACAGGACTCTGCGTCTTCACTCTTTCCTAACAACCCTAAACATAACCCTAACCAGAACAGGAAGCTGAACCCGAGTTAGACCCGAAAAAACACGTACGGTGCCACTTTCTGCCATCAAAAAGTGCTCTCAGCGGAAGCCTTTGGGTACACCTGAACTCCCTGGGGGAGCCTTTACTCAACCCCACACTCAACAGGAGTCTCCATCTTCACTCTTTCCTAACAACCCTAAACATAACCCTAACCGCAACAAGAAGCTGAACCCGAGTTAGACCCGAAAAAACACGTACGGTGCCACTTTCTGCCGTCAAAAAGTGCTCTCAGCGGAAGCCTTTGGGTACACCTGAACTCCCTGGGGGAGCCTTTACGCAACCCCACACTCAACAGGACTCTGCGTCTTCACTCTTTCCTAACAACCCTAAACATAACACTAACCGGAACAAGAAGCTGAACCCGAGTTAGACCCGAAAAAACATGCACGGTGCCACTTTATGCCATCAAAAAGTGCTCTCAGCGGAAGCCTTTGGGTACACCTGAACTCCCTGGGGGAGCCTTTACACAACCCCACACTCACCAGGACTCTGCGTCTTCACTCTTTCCAAAGAACCCTAAACATAACCCTAACCGCAACAAGAAGCTGAACCCGAGTTAGACCCGAAAAAACACGTACGGTGCCACTTAATGCCATCAAAGAGTGCTCTCAGCGGAAGCCTTTGGGTACACCTGAACTCCCTGGGGGAGCCTTTACGCAACCCCACACTCAACAGGACTCCGCCTCTTCACTCTTTCCTAACAACCCTAAACATAACCCTAACCGGAACAAGAAGCTGAACCCGACCTAGTCCCGAAAAAACACGTACGGTGCCACTTTCTGCCATCAAGAAGTGCTCTCAGCGGAAGCCTTTGGGTACACCTGAACTCCCTGGGGGAGCCTTTACGCAACCCCACACTCAACAGGACTCTGCGCCTTCACTCTTTCCTGAAAATCCTAAACATAACCCTAACCGGAACAAGAAGCTGCTCCCGAGTTAGACCCGAAAAATCACGTACGGTGCCACTTTCTGCCATCAAAAAGTGCTCTCAGCGGAAGCCTTTGGGTACACCTGAACTCCCTGGGGGAGCCTTTACGCAACCCCACACTCAACAGGACTCTGCGTCTTCACTCTTTCCTAACAACCCTAAACATAACCCTAACCGCAACAAGAAGCTGAACCCGACTTAGACCCGAAAAAACACGTACGGTGCCACTTTCTGCCATCAAAAAGTGCTCTCAGCGGAAGCCTTTGGGTACACCTGAACTCCCTGGGGGAGCCTTTACGCAACCCCACACTCAACAGGACTCTGCGTCTTCACTCTTTCCTAACAACCCTAAACATAACCCTAACCGCAACAAGAAGCTGAACCCGAGTTAGACCCGAAAAAACACGCACGGTGCCACTTTCTGCCATCAAAAAGTGCTCTCAGCGGAAGCCTTTGGGGACACCTGAACTCCCTGGGGGAGCCTTTACGCAACCCCACACTCAACAGGACTCTGCGTCTTCACTCTTTCCTAACAACCCTAAACATAACCCTAACCGGAACAAGAAGCTGAACCCGAGTTAGACCCGAAAAAACACGTACGGTGCCACTTTCTGCTTACAAAGAGTGCTCTCAGCGGAAGCCTTTGGGTACACGTGAACTCCCTGGGGGAGCCTTTACGCAACCCCACACTCAACAGGACTCTGCGTCTTCACTCTTTCCTGAAAACCCTAAACATAACCCTAACCGGAACAAGAAGCTGCTCCCGAGTTAGACCCGAAAAATCACGTACGGTGCCACTTTCTGCCATCAAAAAGTGCTCTCAGCGGAAGCCTTTGGGTACACCTGAACTCCCTGCGGGAGCCTTTACGCAACCCCACACTCAACAGGACTCTGCGTCTTCACTCTTTCCTAACAACCCTAAACATAACCCTAACCGGAACAGGAAACTGAACCCGAGTTAGACCCGAAAAAACACGCACGGTGCCACTTTCTGCCATCAAAAAGTGCTCTCAGCGGAAGCCTTTGGGTACACCTGAACTCCCTGGGGGAGCCTTTATGCAACCCCACACTCAACAGGACTCTGCCTCTTCACTCTTTCCAAACAACCCTGAACATAACCCTAACCGCAACAAGAAGCTGAACCCGAGTTAGACCCGAAAAAAACACGTACGGTGCCACTTTCTGCCATCAAAAAGTGCTCTCAGCGGAAGCCTTTGGGTACACCTGAACTCCCTGGGGGAGCCTTTACGCAACCCCACACTCAACAGGACTCTGCGTCTTCACTCTTTCCTAACAACCCTAAACATAACCCTAACCGCAACAAGAAGCTGAACCCGAGTTAGACCCGAAAAAACACGTACGGTGCCACTTTCTGCCATCAAAAAGTGCTCTCAGCGGAAGCCTTTGGGTACACCTGAACTCCCTGGGGGAGCCTTTACGCAACCCCACACTCAACAGGAGTCTGCATCTTCACTCTTTCCTAACAACCCTAAACATAACCCTAACCGCAACAAGAAGCTGAACCCGAGTTAGACCCGAAAAAATCACGTACGGTGCCACTTTCTGCCATCAAAAAGTGCTCTCAGCGGAAGCCTTTGGGTACACCTGAACTCCCTGGGGGAGCCTTTACGCAACCCCACACTCAACAGGACTCTGCGTCTTCACTCTTTCCTAACAACCCTAAACATAACCCTAACCGGAACAAGAAGCTGAACCCGAGTTAGACCCGAAAAAACACGTACGGTGCCACTTTCTGCCATCAAAAAGTGCTCTCAGCGGAAGCCTTTGGGTACACCTGAACTCCCTGGGTAGCCTTTACGCAACCCCACACTCAACAGGACTCTGCCTCTTCACTCTTTCCTAACAACCCTAAACATAACCCTAACCGCAACAAGAAGCTGAACCCGAGTTAGACCCGAAAAAAACACGTACGGTGCCACTTTCTGCCATCAAAAAGTGCTCTCAGCGGAAGCCTTTGGGTACACCTGAACTCCCTGGGGGAGCCTTTACGCAACCCCACACTCAACAGGACTCTGCGTCTTCACTCTTTCCTAACAACCCTAAACATAACCCTAACCGCAACAAGAAGCTGAACCCGAGTTAGACCCGAAAAAACACGTACGGTGCCACTTTCTGCCATCAAAAAGTGCTCTCAGCCGAAGCCTTTGGGTACACCTGAACTCCCTGGGGGAGCCTTTACGCAACCCCACACTCAACAGGACTCTGCGTCTTCACTCTTTCCTAACAACCCTAAACATAACCCTAACCGCAACAAGAAGCTGAACCCGAGTTAGACCCGAAAAAACACGTACGGTGCCACTTTATGCCATCAAAAAGTGCTCTCAGCCGAAGCCTTTGGGTACACCTGAACTCCCTGCGGGAGCCTTTACGCAACCCAACACTCAACAGGTCTCTGCGTCTTCACTCTTTCCAAACAACCCTAAACATAACCCTAACCAGAACAGGAAACTGAACCTGAGTTAGACCCGAAAAAACACGCACGGTTCCACTTTATGCCATCAAAAAGTGCTCTCAGCGGAAGCCTTTGGGTACACCTGAACTCCCTGGGGGAGCCTTTACGCAACCCCACACTCAACAGGACTCTGCGTCTTCACTCTTTCCTAACAACCCTAAACATAACCCTAACCGCAACAAGAAGCTGAACCCGACTTAGACCCGAAAAAACACGTACGGTGCCACTTTCTGCCATCAAAAAGTGCTCTCAGCGGAAGCCTTTGGGTACACCTGAACTCCCTGGGGGAGCCTTTACGCAACCCCACACTCAACAGGACTCTGCGTCTTCACTCTTTCCTAACAACCCTAAACATAACCCTAACCAGAACAGGAAGCTGAACCCGAGTTAGACCCGAAAAAACACGTACGGTGCCACTTTCTGCCATCAAAAAGTGCTCTCAGCGGAAGCCTTTGGGTACACCTGAACTCCCTGGGGGAGCCTTTACTCAACCCCACACTCAACAGGAGTCTCCATCTTCACTCTTTCCTAACAACCCTAAACATAACCCTAACCGCAACAAGAAGCTGAACCCGAGTTAGACCCGAAAAAACACGTACGGTGCCACTTTCTGCCGTCAAAAAGTGCTCTCAGCGGAAGCCTTTGGGTACACCTGAACTCCCTGGGGGAGCCTTTACGCAACCCCACACTCAACAGGACTCTGCGTCTTCACTCTTTCCTAACAACCCTAAACATAACACTAACCGGAACAAGAAGCTGAACCCGAGTTAGACCCGAAAAAACATGCACGGTGCCACTTTATGCCATCAAAAAGTGCTCTCAGCGGAAGCCTTTGGGTACACCTGAACTCCCTGGGGGAGCCTTTACACAACCCCACACTCACCAGGACTCTGCGTCTTCACTCTTTCCAAAGAACCCTAAACATAACCCTAACCGCAACAAGAAGCTGAACCCGAGTTAGACCCGAAAAAACACGTACGGTGCCACTTAATGCCATCAAAGAGTGCTCTCAGCGGAAGCCTTTGGGTACACCTGAACTCCCTGGGGGAGCCTTTACGCAACCCCACACTCAACAGGACTCCGCCTCTTCACTCTTTCCTAACAACCCTAAACATAACCCTAACCGGAACAAGAAGCTGAACCCGACCTAGTCCCGAAAAAACACGTACGGTGCCACTTTCTGCCATCAAGAAGTGCTCTCAGCGGAAGCCTTTGGGTACACGTGAACTCCCTGGGGGAGCCTTTACGCAACCCCACACTCAACAGGACTCTGCGCCTTCACTCTTTCCTGAAAATCCTAAACATAACCCTAACCGGAACAAGAAGCTGCTCCCGAGTTAGACCCGAAAAATCACGTACGGTGCCACTTTCTGCCATCAAAAAGTGCTCTCAGCGGAAGCCTTTGGGTACACCTGAACTCCCTGGGGGAGCCTTTACGCAACCCCACACTCAACAGGACTCTGCGTCTTCACTCTTTCCTAACAACCCTAAACATAACCCTAACCGCAACAAGAAGCTGAACCCGACTTAGACCCGAAAAAACACGTACGGTGCCACTTTCTGCCATCAAAAAGTGCTCTCAGCGGAAGCCTTTGGGTACACCTGAACTCCCTGGGGGAGCCTTTACGCAACCCCACACTCAACAGGACTCTGCGTCTTCACTCTTTCCTAACAACCCTAAACATAACACTAACCGCAACAAGAAGCTGAACCCGAGTTAGACCCGAAAAAATCACGTACGGTGCCACTTTCTGCCATCAAAAAGTGCTCTCAGCGGAAGCCTTTGGGTACACCTGAACTCCCTGGGGGAGCCTTTACGCAACCCCACACTCAACAGGACTCTGCGTCTTCACTCTTTCCTAACAACCCTAAACATAACCCTAACCGCAACAAGAAGCTGAACCCGAGTTAGACCCGAAAAAACACGCACGGTGCCACTTTCTGCCATCAAAAAGTGCTCTCAGCGGAAGCCTTTGGGTACACCTGAACTCCCTGGGGGAGCCTTTACGCAACCCCACACTCAACAGGCCTCTGCGTCTTCACTCTTTCCTAACAACCCTAAACATAACCCTAACCGGAACAAGAAGCTGAACCCGAGTTAGACCCGAAAAAACACGTACGGTGCCACTTTCTGCCATCAAAAAGTGCTCTCAGCGGAAGCCTTTGGGTACACCTGAACTCCCTGGGGGAGCCTTTACGCAACCCCACACTCAACAGGACTCTGCGTCTTCACTCTTTCCTAACAACCCTAAACATAACCCTAACCGCAACAAGAAGCTGAACCCGAGTTAGACCCGAAAAAACACGTACGGTGCCACTTTCTGCCATCAAAAAGTGCTCTCAGCGGAAGCCTTTGGGTACACCTGAGCTCCCTGGGGGAGCCTTTACGCAACCCCACACTCAACAGGACTCTGCGTCTTCACTCTTTCCTAACAACCCTAAACATAACCCTAACCGCAACAAGAAGCTGAACCCGAGTTAGACCCGAAAAAACACGTACGGTGCCACTTTCTGCCATCAAAAAGTGCTCTCAGCCGAAGCCTTTGGGTACACCTGAACTCCCTGCGGGAGCCTTTACGCAACCCCACACTCAACAGGACTCTACGTCTTCACTCTTTCCTAACAACCCTAAACATAACCCTAACCGGAACAAGAAGCTGCTCCCGAGTTAGACCCGAAAAAACACGTACGGTGCCAATTTATGCCATCAAAAAGTGCTCTCAGCCGAAGCCTTTGGGTACACCTGAACTCCCTGCGGGAGCCTTTACGCAACCCAACACTCAACAGGTCTCTGCGTCTTCACTCTTTCCAAACAACCCTAAACATAACCCTAACCAGAACAGGAAACTGAACCTGAGTTAGACCCGAAAAAACACGCACGGTTCCACTTTATGCCATCAAAAAGTGCTCTCAGCGGAAGCCTTTGGGTACACCTGAACTCCCTGGGGGAGCCTTTACGCAACCCCACACTCAACAGGACTCTGCGTCTTCACTCTTTCCTAACAACCCTAAACATAACCCTAACCAGAACAGGAAGCTGAACCCGAGTTAGACCCGAAAAAACACGTACGGTGCCACTTTCTGCCATCAAAAAGTGCTCTCAGCGGAAGCCTTTGGGTACACCTGAACTCCCTGGGGGAGCCTTTACTCAACCCCACACTCAACAGGAGTCTCCATCTTCACTCTTTCCTAACAACCCTAAACATAACCCTAACCGCAACAAGAAGCTGAACCCGAGTTAGACCCGAAAAAACACGTACGGTGCCACTTTCTGCCATCAAAAAGTGCTCTCAGCGGAAGCCTTTGGGTACACCTGAACTCCCTGGGGGAGCCTTTACGCAACCCCACACTCAACAGGACTCTGCGTCTTCACTCTTTCCTAACAACCCTAAACATAACCCTAACCGGAACAAGAAGCTGAACCCGAGTTAGACCCGAAAAAACACGTACGGTGCCACTTTCTGCCATCAAAAAGTGCTCTCAGCGGAAGCCTTTGGGTACACCTGAACTCCCTGGGTAGCCTTTACGCAACCCCACACTCAACAGGCCTCTGCGTCTTCACTCTTTCCTAACAACCCTAAACATAACCCTAACCGGAACAAGAAGCTGAACCCGAGTTAGACCCGAAAAAACACGTACGGTGCCACTTTCTGCCATCAAAAAGTGCTCTCAGCGGAAGCCTTTGGGTACACCTGAACTCCCTGGGGGAGCCTTTACGCAACCCCACACTCAACAGGACTCTGCGTCTTCACTCTTTCCTAACAACCCTAAACATAACCCTAACCGCAACAAGAAGCTGAACCCGAGTTAGACCCGAAAAAACACGTACGGTGCCACTTTCTGCCATCAAAAAGTGCTCTCAGCGGAAGCCTTTGGGTACACCTGAACTCCCTGGGGGAGCCTTTACGCAACCCCACACTCAACAGGACTCTGCGTCTTCACTCTTTCCTAACAACCCTAAACATAACCCTAACCGCAACAAGAAGCTGAACCCGAGTTAGACCCGAAAAAAACACGTACGGTGCCACTTTCTGCCATCAAAAAGTGCTCTCAGCGGAAGCCTTTGGGTACACCTGAACTCCCTGGGGGAGCCTTTACGCAACCCCACACTCAACAGGACTCTGCGTCTTCACTCTTTCCTAACAACCCTAAACATAACCCTAACCGCAACAAGAAGCTGAACCCGAGTTAGACCCGAAAAAACACGTACGGTGCCACTTTCTGCCATCAAAAAGTGCTCTCAGCCGAAGCCTTTGGGTACACCTGAACTCCCTGCGGGAGCCTTTACACAACCCAACACTCAACAGGTCTCTGCGTCTTCACTCTTTCCAAACAACCCTAAACATAACCCTAACCAGAACAGGAAACTGAACCTGAGTTAGACCCGAAAAAACACGCACGGTTCCACTTTATGCCATCAAAAAGTGCTCTCAGCGGAAGCCTTTGGGTACACCTGAACTCCCTGGGGGAGCCTTTACACAACCCCACACTCAACAGGACTCTGCGTCTTCACTCTTTCCAAAGAACCCTAAACATAACCCTAACCGCAACAAGAAGCTGAACCCGAGTTAGACCCGAAAAAACACATACGGTGCCACTTTATGCCATCAAAAAGTGCTCTCAGCGGAAGCCTTTGGGTACACCTGAACTCCCTGGGGGAGCCTTTACGCAACCCCACACTCAACAGGACTCTGCGTCTTCACTCTTTCCTAACAACCCTAAACATAACCCTAACCGCAACAAGAAGCTGAACCCGAGTTAGACCCGAAAAATCACGTACGGTGCCACTTTCTGCCATCAAAAAGTGCTCTCAGCGGAAGCCTTTGGGTACACCTGAACTCCCTGGGGGAGCCTTTACGCAACCCCACACTCAACAGGACTCTGCGTCTTCACTCTTTCCTAACAACCCTAAACATAACCCTCACCGGAACAAGAAGCTGAACCCGAGTTAGACCCGAAAAATCACGTACGGTGCCACTTTCTGCCATCAAAAAGTGCTCTCAGCGGAAGCCTTTGGGTACACCTGAACTCCCTGGGGGAGCCTTTACGCAACCCCACACTCAACAGGACTCTGCGTCTTCACTCTTTCCTAACAACCCTAAACATAACCCTAACCGGAACAAGAAGCTGAACCCGAGTTAGACCCGAAAAAACACGTACGGTGCCACTTTCTGCCATCAAAAAGTGCTCTCAGCGGAAGCCTTTGGGTACTCCTGAACTCCCTGGGGGAGCCTTTACGCAACCCCACACTCAACAGGACTCTGAGTCTTCACTCTTTCCTAACAACCCTAAACATAACCCTAACCGCAACAAGAAGCTGAACCCGAGTTAGACCCGAAAAAACACGTACGGTGCCACATTCCGCCATCAAAAAGTGCTCTCAGCGGAAGCCTTTGGGTACACCTGAACTCCCTGGGGGAGCCTTTACGCAACCCCGCACTCAACAGGACTCTGCGTCTTCACTCTTTCCTAACAACCCTAAACATAACCCTAACCGGAACAGGAAGCTGAACCCGAGTTAGACCCGAAACAACACGTACGGTGCCACTTTCTGCCATCAAAAAGTGCTCTCAGCGGAAGCCTTTGGGGACACCTGAACTCCCTGGGGGAGCCTTTACGCAACCCCACACTCAACAGGACTCTGCGTCTTCACTCTTTCCTAACAACCCTAAACATAACACTACCCGGAACAAGAAGCTGAACCCGAGTTAGACCCGAAAAAACACGTACGGTGCCACTTTCTGCGTTCAAAAAGTGCTCTCAGCAGAAGCCTTTGGGTACACCTGAACTCCCTGGGGGAGCCTTTACGCAACCCCACGCTCCCAGGACTCTGCGTCTTCACTCTTTCCAAAGAACCCTAAACATAACCCTAACCGGAACAGGAAGCTGAACCCGAGTTAGACCCGAAAAAACACGTACAGTGCCACTTTCTGCCATCAAAAAGTGCTCTCAGCGGAAGCCTTTGGGTACACCTGAACTCCCTGGGGGAGCCTTTACGCAACCCCACACTCAACAGGACTCTGCGTCTTCACTCTTTCCTAACAACCCTAAACATAACCCTAACCGGAACAGGAAAACGAACCCGAGTTAGACCCGAAAAAACACGTACGGTGCCACTTTATGCCATCAAAAAGTGCTCTCAGCGGAAGCCTTTGGGTACACCTGAACTCCCTGGGGGAGCCTTTACGCAACCCCACACTCAACAGGACTCAGCCACCTGGAAAGTAGATCAAGCCAGTCACCGGGTTGCCTACCACGTCCTTGACAGTTCCAAAAGGAGCTCTTTCCTGTGACCAGTTCCTCCTAATGTTTACCCCTCCTACTGGGGAGGGGAAAGAAATACAAATAAACAAATCAGAACCCCACATCTGCGAGCTTTCAAGATTCAATGACAGACCTGTCCTCTAGCACTACTCAAGCACTATGCAAACAGCTGCTCGCAAGCAGCTCAGGTCTCCCCCTCCACATTTGCCAAACACCATGGAGATGACTCTGTGCCAGCTGCCCTTCAGTACGTGCCCAGAGGCAGACTGGATGTCTTTGCCAAAACAGCTTGGACAATGTATTAGTACACCGCCACGGTAGCTACCATCACTAACTGCCAGGCAGGACAGCTCCAGGCCAAACACACACACACAGGCACGCTACAAACATTACGAACAAAACACAGAACACAAGGCGCAAAAAAAAAAGGACTCCCAGAGGGAAGCCCTACAGCAAGTCAGAACAGGTGCTCTGCAGCAGACCCAAGGAGGGACTCAAATGTCACGACCTGTGACTGGAAGCAACTGCCAGAACTGGGATGATGGAGGCATAAAAAGCCTGCCTTCAAGGCAAGAGACCAGAAGGATGGGGAGTGCAAACCCCAGAAGAAAAATGCTTCCGAAATGAACTCCCAAGACAGAGCTCCTGATGAAGCCCACATGACTTCCGCAACAGCGAGGATGGAAACAGATGCCATCTGAAACCGAATATGATGCACAAGACCTGAAACACATCTGCGCTTTAAGCTGCGACTGCAAGACAAGACGTGCTCAGATCAGCCCTACGATGACGAAACAAGCATTTAGGACCTTTGGTGTGGCTAACAAGTTGCCCATCTAATCTGTCCAGTGGAAAAAGGCAATGAGGATATCAAGACCTGAGGAGCGCGTAACATATGATGATCACATCAAGAAACATTTGATACAAAAAAATTACACGCACAGAAGAAATGATCTCTTTAGGCTCCCACTGCAAGACAAGAAATGCTCAGCTTCCGATTGAGCATCAGCATTATTCCAGTGAGGTCAAGTGTTCAGCACCCTCAGGACGGCTTCCCCAGGGGCTGCCAAGCACCAGGAGCAACAGCACAGCACAGACAACACAGAACACAGACACCAAGCTGGAACTGCCCTGCCTGGCACGTGCTCAAGCCGTACCTGACAGAATCCCACGCCCCCACACACTGTCTGACCGTGATCAATCCTAAAAGGCCCCATCCACAGCAATGACTTAAAAGCACAGACCCTCGCCCTACGTGTGCATTCAAAACCCGAAAGCAAACATAGCACTTGCCCCACAACTTACCTTGGGAATGATGGGAGGCAGGTTCCATCCTCATCAAGGAACACGAAGGCTAGCCAGGACATTGCTTCCGGCACGAGGCTCCTCTTCACCTGCAGAAATAAAGTGCCATCAGGCACTGGCACACCAGCCAAACTTCTTCCAGTGAAACACCCACCTCAAAAACAAAACAGTAGTCCACTGACCTGCTCTGCTACTGAAGTCAGATAGACCAACTCGAAACAACTGCCCGCCTTCCCCTGCCTACCACCCCCAAACACACAGTATTTGCCCCTGGACTTAATTCTCAGGGGTCACAATCCGTCCTCAAGGTGGACCACAGAGGCCAACTAGGATGTTCCCAGTATCTTCTTCGTCCCCGGAAAAGAGGAGTCACCCAGAGGTGGGACCAATAGACTACCAAACCAAAAACAATGCCCTTTTTCCAACTGTACTCCATTCACCCTCCCGATCCAGGCTTAGCGCTTCCATTTACTGTGCTGAGCCAAGGTCACGTAGCTTAGACCAAGGAGAAAGAACAAACAAAAATGACAATCCACAAAACAGTCTATACCCACTCCTCTTCTTTCCTCCCCTACCCCAACAGCCAAGAAGCCCCAGACCCACGTTCCCCCACCCAGTACCACCGCTTCGCTCACCTAACATCCCAAGGAGATGCATCACGCTCCCAGCTCCTCTTGTGCTCCGAGCATCTCCAGCATTTCAGGAACTGGAACTGCTGACGCCTGGCGCGCCACAGGAACGTGGCAGGAGATGTACTCTGCTGTCGCAAGGTGCTTCCAAAGCCTGCCAACAGGCAAAGCAGACCAACACAATCCACTGACCAACTCAGGGCCCACACTGCTGTCTACTCACCCTCGTGCCTCATTCAAGTGTCCGTGCCCATGCCCTGGGCTACAAGAAACGAAAAGAGGAGGTCATATCCGTGATGGACACACAAACAGTACAGCTCCTTGCACAGGACTCAAACACAGAGACGAGAGCCAGAAAAAAAAACACACCCTCAGGTCCACAAATACCAAAAGGCCATGAATGCACAGCAGCCCCAACAGGGGTAATCACAGACTTACCCTTTACAGATGAGAACGGTGACCCTGCTCAGTCTCTTGGTAATACTACAGCGCTTATGCAGTCGAGGAACCGTACCCCACCATTTCTTAAAAACGAGTTAGCCGGCAACGCCTCCTAAGCACACCTCTATTACGTGAATTCCAAGCACTTAAAATCTAGAAGGCTGCAACGTCTAAAGACTCTACAGCCACCCAAACCGCAGGCAAAAGCTCCAAAACTATAACAAACTGTCCCTAACCCTGGAAAAGACCACCCCTTACACGCCTACTGCTGCTCTTTTCAGATACATGCTTATACAGGGAGCTTCAATCATACTTATCTCCTAAACCCTGCTCCATCACTTTGCCACCAAGGTTGTAACTTTGATAATATTTGCCTTAATTCTGCAGAAATCATAAGGGACCCAGAACCACAAAGCAAACACACAAAGTAACATTGACATCCTATCCGTAAACATGCTATAACAATTACTCACCTGAAGAAGAGCTGCATACAATACAGGCACCTATTACTAGATTGGTTTACTCTAACAGATCCTACTAGTTGTTACCTCACAAAGATGGGCGTACCGGTCTCTACCTGGAAACGCATCGGTCCATGGACTCTTAACCACCTAAAGAAACCTGCAACTGACTGAAGGAAAAACAAAGCACTTACCCCAAAGTGCAGCCCAGGCACAATGAGCTCTCTGATGGGATGCCTGTGACTCAATGACCACCAGGCCCTGCCTGGAACCCAAAGCCAATCACCTGGGAAAGGGGAGGGGCAAAGCCCAAGAAAATAGAGGAGGAGCACCAGCTGTGGTTTATTTATTTTTGCTTCAGCTTTGAATATTGAAAGCTTTTCTCCTCTACAACACCTTTCTCAGGAACCAAACAGCATTGCAGTGACCTGCTTTGCTCCTATTCCAAAGACTGTCACAGCCCACCTTGCCTGTGGCACCTGATAAGCAGAAGAGAAAGCAACCACAGCAATAAAAGCCACAGCACCCTCAGGACAGTTACCCTCATCCCCTCCTTTACCTCAGCCGCTTACCTACCCCACATGGCAGATGCTTCCACCCGTTCTCTGAAGCCACCTAGAGCACCTCTAAAAGAGAAACTGGAATTTTACTCTATTTGATGTAGTAGAGTAAGTGCAGCGACAACCGCACCCCAAAAATAACAGCTACCTCTGTTCATCACTCACCAGAGTCACTCCAGAGGTAGCTCGGGTTGTGACGTCCTGTACTGCACACTGCGTTTCAGCCTGAACAAAGGAAAACACAGTCAGAAGACAAACATTCAGCTGACAGCATTAGCACCCATCCCTCAACAACAGAAGTGACCCCATATTTAATGTTTTCGTTTCAAAACAGCAGTCCACTTGCCTCTGTACCTGGAAGTTAGATCCAAGCTCGAAAGGAACGGCCACCATCACCCATGCCACCTGAAAATACTTAGGGACAAAATGATCACTGTCTTCGCAAGCGACCACCTGCCACACTGCTGCTCTGTCCCAAACAGCCTCACCTCAGACCCTCAGAGGGAAACACCTGAACATCTTCCCCTGTGGTGGTTTTACTGGGGTGGGCAACCGAGCTCCACCACAATCACTCTCTCACTCCCCCTCCTCAAAGAATAACAGGGAAAAAATACGATGAAAAGGGCTCAAGGGTTGAGATAAGGACGAGGAGATTACACAGTAAATATAGTGACAGGCAAAACACACTCAGCATAGGAAGACAGAAAGATTTATTGCTTATTACTACACGATGTAGAGAAGCGAGATACGAAGGAAAGCAACCAAAAGCACCTTCCCCCCCCCCCAACCACCCTCTTCCACCTTCTCCCCCCCAGCGGTGCAGATGACCGGTGTTTATGGTCAGTCTATAGCGCTTCTTCGCCGCCACTCCTTCTCGGACGCCCTCGTCCCCTGTGCTGTGGGGTTCCTCCCACAGGACGCAGTCCTTGGTCAACTGATCTGGCATGGCCTTCCCACAGGCAGCAGCTCTTCCAGAACTGTTCCAGACGTAGGTCCATACCACGGGGTCCATCCCTCAGGAGCAAACTGCTCCAACCTGGGTCCCCCCACGGGCAGCAGCTCCTGCCAGCTCACCTGCTCCTGCGTGGTCTCCTCTCCACGGTCTACAGGTCCGGCCCGGAATCTGCTCCGGCAGGGGTCTTCCACAGGCCGCAGCCTCCGTCAGTGCAGGTCCACCTGCTCCACCGTGCTCTCCTTCACCAGCTGCAGCATGGAACCCTGCTCCACCGTGGTACTCCGTGGGCTGCAGGGGGACAGCCTGCTTCACCGTGGTCCTCACCACAGGCCGCAGGGGACTTCTGCTCCAGTGCCTGGAGCACCTCTCGCCCTCCTTCTTCACTGACCTTGGCGCCTGCAAGGCTGTTCCTCACTCCTCTTGCTCTCCCAGCTGCTGCATGGACCAGCGTGTTTTTATTTTTTTTTTCCTGTCTTAAATATGCTCTCACAGACGCGCAAACAACATCGCTTATTGGCTCCGCTCAGCAGCGGGGCCCTTACCTAACGTGGGGCAGCTTCTAGATTCTTCTCACAGAAGCCACCCCTAGAGCCCCCTGCTACCAAAACCTTGCCACATCAACTCACTACACCCCTTCACTTCGGTTAAGGGACGACCAGGCTGACAACACGCTCACCTTCCCTCACTGCTCCGTGACACGGGGATTTCCCTGTCCAAGACTACACCAGGCACCTGCAGAGACGAGAGAAAAGCACCCCCTGAGGCACCTCACAGCCACAGCGTACCTGCTGCAATACCTCTCTCTTCCCAGTTGCTTTACTTCAGCTGCTCGTTAGCTCCATCTAAGATAAATGTGCCCGGGCAGCACCACACGAAAATGTGCCCAGGCGGGCAGCGCCGATCACAGACCTACCCTTTACAGATGAAAAAGGTAACTCTGATACGACCCTGCTCAGTCTCTTGGTAATACTGCGCCTACGTGGTCAAGCCTCTTGTAGTGTGTAATCAGGCTCTTTTTAGTCCTCTAGAGAGTTACACAAGTGGCTTGATACATCCAGAGATTCAAATATAACCCAAAAACACAAGTGTATCCTGCCATCCCAAAAACAAGTGAGCCAGCAACCTCTGCTAAATATCCCTCTAGTAAGTGATTTCCAAGCACTTAACATCTAGAAATCCATAGACTCCAACCTGCCCAAAGAACCCTGCAACTGACTGAAGGAAAAACAAAGCACTTACCCCAAAGAGCAGCCCAGGCACAATGAACTCCCTAATGGCATACCTGGGGCTCATATACCATTTGGCCCTGCCCAGCACCCAAACCCAATCACCTGGGAAAGGGGAGGTGGCAAAGCACAAGAAAGTAGAAAGAGCACAAGCAGCAGCAGCTGTGGGTTTTTTTTTTTTTTTTTTTTTTTTTTTTTTTTAAATCTGGTTTAGCTCAACAGCATGCAGACTGCAGACAAGAGAACTGGGGTGTTTCTAGAAGCAACAATCCCCATGCTTTTGCTGCAGCTTTGAATATTGAAAGGACAATATGACCAAGCAAGTAACTGATTTTTTCTCGGCTAGAATTAGCTCTAACATTTCTTTAGATAGAAAGAAAAATCTAGGAGCATAACAGATCACACATCAAAAAAAGTCACCAATCCCATGTAATAACATCACTCGCAGAAAAATTCACGTACTTGAGTAGGCTATCTGAAAACCAAAAGGCTATGCTGATGGGTCAAAACACACTACAGGACAATGGAGCCTGGCCCTCTGCTGCACCAACTTAAAACTCATCCCTACACTCACCAAGGTGCAACCCCAGCCCAAACACAGACACACCATTTCAGCCTCAACACAGTTTTGGGAACTGCTGGAAAGCAGGCTTCATCCTCAGCGAGGCGTGCTCAGGCTCCACGGCATGGGGCTTCAGGCACCGCTTCACCTACTGAAGAAGACCACCATCAGGAGCTGCCACGCCAGACCACCTTTTTCCTCTGCAACACCTTTCTCAGGAACCAAACAGCATTCCAGTGACCTGCTTTGCTCCTATTCTAAAGACTATCACGGCCCACCTTGCCTGTGGCACCTGATAAACAGAAGAGAAAGCAACCACAGCAATAAAAGCCACTGCACCCTTAGGACAGTTACTCTCATCCCCTCCTTTACCTCAGCCGCTTACGTACCCCACATGGCAGATGCTTCCACCCGTTCTCTGAAGCCACCTAGAGCACCTCTAAAAGAGAAACTGGAATTTTACTCTATTTGATGTAGTAGAGTGATTCAAAGATCATAAATCCAATTTCTTTAAGTGATTTATTCTTTATTGACGGCACCGGATGCGCGGGGGATCTTTCCGCCTATCGTGCATCCCGAAGTGAAAAGCCGTCCCAAATTTATACATCACAGTGATTAATATTTTATTAACGCCTATACATATTCATTATCTAACCCCGCCTACTCTCGCTTCTCATGCTAATCAGTTTTTTGTGTCCTGCGCAGATCCTCTCGGTGGTCTTGGGCAGGGGTCGTCGAGCTGTGGTCGGTGGTCTCAGAGAGGAAGGCCATAAGTCTTCCTCACAGCGTACTTTTCACCCTTGGTCAGGATTCTGCTGAGTTAGCTTTCTTCCTAACCGCAAGGACTGTTTTTTCTTCGAATCTTCTGCTCATTATTTTCTTATCTTGGATTCCAATGTCTTGTTCGAGATATATTGCCCGTATATGTCCTATTTCGAGATACATTGTCCGTACATCTGTTTCCTGCCCTACACCTAATGTTCTGTTCTCCTTTAAGAGTTACATTCTTAACCCTTTCTTATCTGGAATCGCCTCAGCTTCCCTAATCAAGAGTAAATGCAGCGAACATAACCCTAACCGGAACAAGAAGCTGAACTCGAGTTAGACCCGAAAAAACACGTACGGTGCCACTTTCTGCCATCAAAAAGTGCTCTCAGCGGAAGCCTTTGGGTACACCTGAACTCCCTGGGGGAGCCTTTACGCAACCCCACACTCAACAGGACTCTGCGTCTTCACTCTTTCCTAGCAACCCTAAACATAACCCTAACCGGAACAAGAAGCTGAACCCGAGTTAGACCCGAAAAAACACGTACGGTGCCACTTTCTGCCATCAAAAAGTGCTCTCAGCGGAAGCCTTTGGGTACACCTGAACTCCCTGGGGGAGCCTTTACGCAACCCCACACTCAACAGGACTCTGCGTCTTCACTCTTCCCTAACAACCCTAAACATAACCCTAACCGCAACAAGAAGCTCAACCCGAGTTAGACCCGAAAAAACACGCACGGTGCCACTTTCTGCCATCAAAAAGTGCTCTCAGCGGAAGCCTTTGGGTACACCTGAACTCCCTGGGGGAGCCTTTACGCAACCCCACACTCAACAGGACTCTGCGTCTTCACTCTTTCCTAACAACCCTAAACATAACCCTAACCGGAACACTGAACCGAACCCTAAGTAGGATCCTAACGTTCAGGAGAAGTCCGCGGGAGGTCTGCAGTGTGCCTGAGAGCGCACTGGAGAGCCCTGCGAAGCCTCCAGAGGCCTCTTGACTCCGGGAAATGTCCTTATTTTGCCTCTAGGGTACAGGAGGAGGCTCGTAGGGCACCCTAGAGTGCCCTGGGAGGCCTCTAGGGCATCCTAGAGGGCGCTGGGTGACACTGGGATACCTGTAGAGGACCACGGGAGGCCCCCAGTTCCAAGCGGGAGGCATTTATTTGGGATGGAGGACCTTGCAGAGCCCTGCGAGGCCTCGAGCTTGTGCCGGAGGCTCCTTTGGGGGGTCCCTGGGTAGCCTCTGGTGGTCTCCTCAGCACCCAGGGGAGGACTGGAAGTCCTCAGGGAGTCCTCTGCTTCCCCACCCCACCCGCCACTGCCTCCACATCCCCGTTGCGCCTGCGCTGTGGGCACGGAAGGAAGTGGTTTTTGGGGGGCGGGGGGGGGGGGGGGGCGCGTAGTGCCGGGGGAGGCCGCCGAGCGCGCGGCAATGGCGGCACCGGCGGCGAGCGGAGGCTGCGTGGCCTCCGCTGGAGGCCTGGTCCTTGTGGGGGTCCTGCTGGCTGGTGAGGGGGGGGACAGGGACACGTTAGGGCAGGGGGTGAGGGGGACTGGGGGGGTATTGGGGAGGGGGATGTTGGGCATGGGATATTGGGGGGGAGGAGATATTGAAGGGGATATTGGGGAGGGGGATTTGTGGGGGATATTGGGAGGGGGAGATACGGGGGAGGGGGATATTGGGGGGATATTTGGGGGGTGGGATTTTGGGGAGGGGGGGATTGGGGGGGGTATTTGGGGAGATATTGGAGGGGTATTGGGGAGGGGGAACATTGGGGGGGGTATTTTACTGGGGTGGTTTGAAGGACAGGGACGGAGGGGTGCTGTGGGGAGGGGGCATCCCAGTGCCCCCCCCCCTTCCTCCCCCCCAAGTTTGGGGTGGCTGCGGGGCATGCTGGGAGCCCCCGCCCCTTTCTCCCACGGCCAAGGGAAGGAAGCGAGGTTAACCACAGCCCCCACACCCCACCTGCGGATGCTTCACACGGATATGTGGGGCCGTTATGGGGTGGGGTGCGAGGGGCAGGACCCCCACACATCCACAACCCCCCCCCCCCCCTCCCCACAGTGCTCCCCCCCGTGGGGGGGTTCAACCTCCAGCCGAGCCCCCACCGCGTCCTCAGCCACAACAGCGCCCGCAGCTTCGGGCACCAGGTGCTGCAGCTCCCGGGGGCACGGTAAGGAAACCCACCCCCCAAAAATCCCCCTCCCCACGTCCTCCATGTCCCCGTCCCCCACCCCGCAGAACAAACCCCCATTTTTCACCCCAGGATCGTGGTGGGAGCCCCGGCGGAGGAGGGCACGGGGCGGCTGTACCAGTGCGAGGTGGAGAGCGGGAGGTGCACGGAGCTGGAGGCGGAAGGTGGGGAGGGGACGGGGTGGGGTGGGCAAGGGCGAGGGACGGGAAAAGGGGTGGGATGGGGGCGGACAAGGAAAAGGGGTGGGGATTCGGTTGGGATGGGAATGGAGGAGGGATCGGGATGGGAATGGAGGAGGGATCGGGATGGAGAAGGGATGGGATTGGGCGGAAAGGGGATGGACATGGAGGAAGGACGGGGATAGGGTTGGGGTTGGAATGGGAATGGGATGGACATAGGGATGGGGGCGGGGATGGGGGTCGGGATTGGGATGGGAATGGGATGGACGGGGAGGAAGGACAGGGAATAGGGTTGGGAATGGGATGGACAAGAACAAGGGATGGGGTTGGGTGGAAATGGGATGGGCACGGAGGCGTTATGGGGATAGGGTTGGGAGGGGAACGGGATGGACAAGGGGGGAGGACGGGGTGGAGGTGATGGCGGTGGGACGGGACCGGGTTTGGGCTGGTGAAAAGGCCAGGACCATGCGTGTCCCCCCCCCCGCCGCGCAGGGAACAGCACCGCCTCCCACATGGGCATGGCTCTGGCCCGCGACGGCAACACCACCATCGTGAGTGGGGCTGGGGCTCGGGTGGGAGCTGTGGGGCAGATCCGGGGGGGTCCCGGCCCCACCGCGCGTCTCCCTGACCCCCCCTCCCCCCCCCCCCCCCCCCGAAAGGCCTGCGGCCCCGGGCTGACGCGCGAGTGCGACCGCAACGTCTACGTCAGCGGCATCTGCCTGGTCCTCGGCCCCGACCTGCGGCCACAGGAGGAGCTGAACCCCGGCTACCAGGGTGAGGAACCTGGGGGGGGGGACAAGGGGGGGGCCCACATCGTGTCCCCCACCCCAGACGGCCTCCGAAACCCACCCCGTGGTGCTGCAGTGTGCCTGCCGGGCATGGTGGACCTCGCCTTCCTCTTCGACGGCTCCAACAGCATGAACTCGGCGCAGTTCGGGGCCATCCGCGACTTCATGGTGGAAGTGATGGAGCAGCTGAGTAACAGCTCCATCCGCGTGAGGAGGGGGCGCGGGGTGGGGGCAGCAGGGGCTGTAGGGCGATGGGTGGCCGTGGGGGGCAGGGAGGGCTACGGGGGCGGTAGGGTCGTGGGGTGATGTGGGGGGGGTGGGGGGGGTCGGGGGGTCTGCGGAGGTTGTAGGGGTGGTGGAGACGACTTGGGGCTATGGGGTCTGGGGGCTATCAGGTGTGGAGGATACGGGGTCTGGGGGCTATTGTGGGGGGGAGAGGGTGTATGGGGGATATAGGGGCCACGGGATCTATAGGGGGACAACGGACACTATATGGGGATCCTGGGGTCGGCAGCACCCAAGGGGGTCTATGGGGCCAATAGCGGGGTCTACAGGGCCCGTGGGGGGGTCTGTAGGGCCCGTGGGGGGGTCTGTAGGGCCCGTGGGGGTCTATAGAGCCCATGGGGGGGCTATGGGGGACTACAGGCCCGCATTGCCCCCCTAGTTTGCGGCGGTGCAGTTCTCAGACCGGGCACAGACGGCCTTCACGCTGCGGGACTACGCCGAGCGGCCCCGGCCGCGGGAGCTGCTGCAGGACCTGGTGCAGCTCCGCAGCCTCACCGACACCTTCTCGGCCATCAAATATGTGGCGTGAGGGCCCCGCACCCCCCCCGGCCACCCCCATCACCCAACCACGGACACCTCCATGGCCCACCATCACCCCATGGCCGCCTCCATCGCCCCATGGCCACCCCTATCACCCCATGGCCACCTCCATCACCCCATGGCCACCTCCATGGCCACCATCACCCCATGGCCACCCCTATCACCCCATGGCCGCCTCCATCACCCCATGGCCACCCCCATCACCCCATGGCCACCTCCATGGCCACCATCACCCCATGGCCTCCCCTATTACCCCATGGCCATCTCCATCACCCCATGGCCACCCCCATCACCCCATGGCCACCTCCACGCTCCCCATCACCCTATGGCCATCTCCTTCACCCCATGGCCGCCTCCACACTCCCCATCACCCCATGGCTACCTCCATCACCCCATGGCCACCCCCATCACCCCATGGCCACCTCCATGCCCATCATCACCCCACGGTCAACCCCACGCCCCCCCCCCCCCCCCATCACCCTGTGGCCACCCCGCAGGGAGAACATCTTCACCCCTGAGAACGGGGCTCGGGCGGGGGCCAAGCGGGTGATGATCATCATCACGGATGGCGACGCCACCGACAGCGGCACTGTGCAGGAAGCCGAGGAACGCGGCATCATGCGCTACATCATCGGGGTGCGGGGGGTGTGGAGGGGATAGGGGATAGGGGATGCAGAGGGGTGGCCGGGGACCACCTGACGCCGCCGGTGCCCGCAGGTGGGGAACAACTTCAACAGCCCCAACACTCAGCTCTACCTCAGCCAGTTTGCATCGCGGCCCAGCTCCGAGTTCGTCAAGGTGCTGGACAGCTTTGAGAAGCTGCGCGGGCTCTTCCGCGAGCTGCAGGCCAAGATCTACGACATCGAAGGTGCCCCCCCACACACACACCTCCAGGCGCCCCCCCACCCCCCACCCCCACCCCCGCCACCAATTTCGGGGTCCCAACCCCCCCCCCCCACCTTCCTGCAGGCACCAGCGACCAGAACCGCTTCCACCTCGAGCTCTCCTCCAGCGGCTTCAGCGTCGACGCCATCAACGTGAGACAGGACCCTGGGGAGGGGGCACCCATGGGTTCCAGGCCCCCCCTTGTCACCCCCCCCCCCCACCACCACCACCCTCCTTGTCCCCAGGGCCGTCACGTGACCGGAGCAGTGGGGGCCGACAACTGGGCCGGGGGCTTGGTGCAGATGGCGCCGGGGCCGCAGGTCTTCGTGCCCAGCCCCTCGTTGGCCGAGAACCTGACGGACACCTACCTGGGTATGGGGGGGAGGGGAAGGGGGCATGGCCTGATGGGGGGGGGGAGGGGACATGTCCGGGGGGGGGCCGAATGGGGGGGAGCCAAACGGGGAGAGGTTGGGTTGGGAGGGTCCCAGCTGGTGAGGACCAGGCTGGGGGAACCGTAGATGGCGGGGACCCAACTGGGGGACTGGGGGACCCAACTGGGGGACGCTGGGGGGGGGGGGACACACAAATTGGGGGGACTGGGGGGGGGCAGGGGGGTGGTCCTGGTGTGCAAGGGGACCCTGGGTGGGCTGCTCAAAGTGGGGAGCAAATGGGAGGGGGAACGTGCAAATGGGGGGGGACCTGAACTGGGGGGAGACAAACTGGGGAGGGGGTTGCAATTACTGGGATAGGTGGGACCATTGTGTCCCCCCCCCGACTAGGCTACTCGGTGGTGGGGGTCCCGCGCCCCGGGCGGTCGCTGCTGGCAGCGGGGGCCCCCCGGCACGGGCACGTGGGGCGCGTGGTGCTCTTCGAGGTGTCCGGGCCCGGAGGGGGCTGGCAGGCGCAGCAGAGCCTGGCCGGGGAGCAGGTGAGTATGGGGGGGGATTTGGGGGGGGGGGGGGTGGGGGCATTTTAGGGACCCCCACCCCCCCCCACCCCAACCGATGTCACCACGGCCACGCAGGTGGGGTCGTACTTTGGGGCCACGCTCTGCGCTCTGGATGGGGACAGGGACGGGGCGGCTGAGGGGCTGCTGGTGGGGGCCCCCATGCACTTCGACGGGCGCCGGGGGGGGCGCGTGCACCTCTACCAGTGGGGGCAGGTAAGGGGTCACCCTGTGGGGCGGACCCGTCCCAACCCCATCCCCATCCCCATCCCCATCCCCATCCCCATCCCCATCCCCATCCCCATCCCCATCCCCATCCCACATCCCACCCCTCCGACCCAATCCCAACCCCCCTTCCCCCATCCTGACGCCCCTTCTGCCCCGCCCCCCCCCCCCCAGGATGGGCTGGAGGAGGCCGGGGAGCTCTGCGGAGCCCCAGGGCACCCCCTGGGGCGCTTCGGGGCGGCGCTGGCGGCGCTGGGTGACCTGGACGGGGACGGGGTGGCCGAGGTGGCCGTGGGGGCCCCCATGGAGGACGAGGAGCACGGCGCCGTCTACATCTTCTCCGGGCGCAGCGGGGGCCTGGAGCCAAGCTACAGCCAGGTGGGGCGTGGGAGGATGTGGACGCAGGGTGGATGGGGTGGGGGATGCCGTGGGGACACGTCTGACTCCGCACCCCACCCCACAGCGGCTGGAGGGCCGCGTGGGGGGCCCCGGCCTCCGCTTCTTCGGGCAGGCGCTGGACGGGGCCATGGACGTGACCGGGGATGGGATGGTGGACCTCGCCGTGGGGACCCAGGGACACGTGGTGGTGCTGAGGTGGGACATGGGGCGGGGTCAGGGTGGAGACGGGGATGGGATTGGATGGGATTGGGGTGGAGATGGGGATGGGATTGGGATTGGGATGGAGATGGGATGGGGGTGGAGATGGAGATGGGATTGGGATGGAGATGGAGATGGGATTGGATGGGATTGGGGTGGAGATGGAGATGGGATTGGGATTGAGATGGAGATGGGGATGGGATGGAGATGGAGATGGAGATGGAGATGGAGATGGAGATGGAGATGGAGATGGAGATGGAGATGGAGATGGAGATGGAGATGGAGATGGAGATGGGATAGGATGGGATTAGATAGGATGGAGATGGAAATGGGATGGGGATGGGGCCATAGACGGGGCCAATGCCAGGGCAGCCCCAGCCCCATTTCCGTGCCCCCCCAGCTCCCTGCCCATCGTGACGGTGACCTCGAACCTGAGCTTCTCGCCGGCACGGATCTCGCTCAGGATGGTCGACTGCTCCAACAACACCGGCGCCTCCGTCCAGCTCCAGCTCTGCTTCCGGGCCCGCCTGGACACCACCTCCTACACAGGTCCGGGTGGTCTGCAGAGAGGGGGCAGTCCGTGTCCCACCCCCCCACTGAACCCCATGTGTCCCCCCCACCCACCCACCCCAGGAGACCTGGTCGTGCCCCTCGCCTTCCACGTGGACGTGGACCCGCAGCGGGTTCGGGGCCGCGGGGCCCTGGGCGACGGGAGGCGGCAGTGGGACGGGCACCTGGAGCTGCGCAGGGAGGACAAGTGCCTGCAGGAGACGCTGCACATCCTGGTAGGGCCCCACCGGCCTCAAACCCGTGTTGAGGTGCTCCTGGTGATGGGAAACCCCGTAGCGAGGTGCTCCTGATGACGGGACACCCTATAGAGGGTTAGACCTGATGAGGGCGACCCCAAATCGAAGTGCTCCTGGTGACGGGTGATGCTGGACCCACGCGGGGCGACCCCACACGTGGGGAGGTTGCCGCTGATGGGGGCCCCCTCCCCACCCCAGACCTGCCTCGAGGACTTCGTCACCCCCATCCGCGTGGCTGTCAACTTCTCCCTGGACCCTGCCGGGCCCCGGGACGCCCCCAGCCTCGTCCTGAACCCCGAGATCACATCGGGATGGACCGAGGTGGGTGCAAGGGGCCCAGCCCCGACCCTAGGGCGGGACGTGGGGCCAGGGGGGGGCCGCTGACCCCCCCCACCCCGCTCCGCAGGTCCCCTTCGAGAAGAACTGCGGGGCCGACGAGGTGTGCGAGGCCGACCTGAGGGTCTCGGCGCTGCCGGGGGGCGCGGTGCTGGCGGGGGCCCCCGGCGTGGAGCTGGCGGTGGCCCTGCGGCTGCACAACGGCGGGGAGGACGCCTACGGGGCCACCCTGCGCCTCCGCCACCCGCGGGGGCTCTCCTTCCGGAGGGCCGGCGCCACCCAGGTGAGCGGGGGGCTTCTCCCCGGGGACCCCCGTGGCTGCCACCCCTCGTGCTGGAGGCACCGGGGTCACCGGGGGAGGGCACCGCCCCAAATCCTCCGTCCAGGCCCCCCCGGGACCCCGGAGGCCAGGTCAACCCGGGGGGGGGGGGGGGGGGGGGGGGGGATGGTCCCGGAGGCCAGGTCAACCCATGACATTGTCCCGGAGGCCAGGTCAACCCGGGGGGGCATGGTCCCGGAGGCCAGGTCAACCCGGAGGGGGGGTGGTCCCGGAGGCCAGGTCAACCCGGGGGGGCATGGTCCCGGAGGCCAGGTCAACCGGGGGGGCATGGTCCCGGAGGCCAGGTCAACCTAGGGCATGGTCCCGGAGGCCAGGTCAACCGGGGGGATGGTCCCGGAGGCCAGGTCAACCGGGGGGGGGGGGGCATGGTCCCGGAGGCCCGGTCAACCTAGGGCATGGTCCCGGAGGCCAGGTCAACCGGGGGCATGGCCCCGGAGGCCAGGTCAACCCAGGGGGCATTGTCCCGGAGGCCAGGTCAACCCGGGGGGGTGGGCATGGTCCCGGAGGCCAGGTCAACCCGGGGGATGGTTCCGGAGGCCAGGTCAACCGGCGGGGGTTGGTCCCGGAGGCCAGGTCAATCCGGGGTGTGGTCCCGGAGGCCAGGTCAACCCGGGGGATGGCCCCAGGGGCCAGGTCAACCCGGGGGATGGTCCCGGAGGCCAGGTCAACCCGGGGGCATGGTCCCGGAGGCCAGGTCAACCCGGGGGATGGTCCCGGAGGCCAGGTCAACCCGGGGGATGGTCCCGGAGGCCAGGTCAACCCGGGGGATGGCCCCGGAGGCCAGGTCAACCCAGGGCACGGCCAACGCCGCCGAGGTGCCACCAACGGGGGGCTGTCCCCCTGGCCCCCCACCCCCCCCCCCACCCCCCCCCAGCCCACCCGAATGGGGACCCCCCCCTTGCCCCCCCCCCCCATTTCTAGGGCACCTCCCCCGTGGCCATCAGCTGCCAGGAGCAGGCGACGGCCGCAGGCCCCCGGGACCTGGTGTGCAACGTCAGCCGCCCCGTGCTGCGCGCCGACAGCGTGGTGAGTGCCTGGGGGGGCTGGGGGGGGGGGGGGGGGCTAGGGGCACCATGGGGGGGTGGGGGGCACCGTGGCGGGGGGGGGGTGTCACTGCACTGAGCCCCCGCGTGCCACCAGGTGGACCTCGAGGTGGTCTTCGACGTCCTGCAGAACAGCTCGTGGGACGAGAAGCTGGAGCTGACGGCCAACGCCAGCAGGTGGGGGGGGGGGGGGGGGCGATAATTTGGGGGGGGGGGTGCGATAATTTGGGGGGGGGTGCGATAATTTGGGGGGGGGGGAGTGACACAGTCGCCCCCCCCCCGCAGCGACAATGAGCCGCCCAGCACCCTGACGGACAACGTGGTCACCTGGCACGTCCCCGTGCGCTACGCCGTCAGCATCGTCGCCAGATGGTGAGACCCCCCCCCCCCCCATTGGGACCACCCCCCCCAATTATCGACACCCCCCCCAATTATCGACACCCCCCCCCCCAATTCTGCCCCCCCCCCCCCCAGGCAGGAGGACTCCACCCCCTACCTCAACTTCACCTCCGGCGATCCCCGCCACAAGACCCTGCGGCACCACTACCAGGTGAGGAACCGCCCCCCCCTCCCCCCCCCCCTTCCAAAATAACCCCCCCCCCCTCCCCCATTTCCTGAGGACCCCCCCCCCCCAAAATCCGCAGCTGGAGACCCTCCTGCCTGCCCCCCCCGGCGTCCCCCCCCCGGAGCTGACGGCCTTTGTGCTCCTGCCCCCCGCGCTGCCCCACGGCCTGCGCTGGGCCCCCAGCGTCCGCATGGTGAGCGAGCGCCCCCAGACCCACACGATGGGGTCCCCCCCCCCCCAAATTTGCTATGGGGGGGGGTCCTAACCGCCCCCCCCCCCCCTTTTGTCCCTGACACCCCCCCCAGGAGGACGGCACCGCCTGCGAGGCTCTGGACGAGGGTGAGGTCGGGGAGGAGGGGAGGGAGCTGCAGCGGAGCATGGCCCAGGTGGGGCTGGGTTATGGGGTGGGGTTATGGGGTGGGGTTATGGGGTGGGGTTATGGGGTGGGGTTATGGGGCGGGGTTATGGGGCGGGGTTATGGGGTGGGGTTATGGGGCGGGGTTATGGGGTGGGGTTATGGGGCTGGGTTATGGGGTGGGGTTATGGGGTGGGGTTATGGGGCGGGGTTATGGGGCTGGGTTATGGGGTGGGGTTATGGGGTGGGGTTATGGGGTGGGGTTATGGGGTGGGATTATGGGCCGGGTTATGGGGCTGGGTTATGGGGTGGGGTTATGGGGTGGGATTATGGGGTGGGATTATGGGGCCGGGTTATGGGGCTGGGTTATGGGGTGGGGTTATGGGGCGGGGTTATGGGGTGGGGTTATGGGGTGGGGTTATGGGGTGGGGTTATGGGGTGGGGTTATGGGGTGGGGTTATGGGGCGGGGTTATGGGGCGGGGTTATGGGGTGGGGTTATGGGGCGGGGTTATGGGGTGGGGTTATGGGGTGGGGTTATGGGGTGGGGTTATGGGGTGGGGTTATGGGGCGGGGTTATGGGCGGGGTTATGGGGTGGGGTTATGGGGTGGGGTTATGGGGTGGGGTTATGGGGTGGGGTTATGGGGTGGGGTTATGGGGCTGGGGTATGGGGTGGGGTTATGGGGCGGGGTTATGGGGTGGGGTTATGGGGTGGGGTTATGGGGTGGGGTTATGGGGCGGGGTTATGGGGTGGGGTTATGGGGCGGGGTTATGGGGTGGGGTTATGGGGCGGGGTTATGGGGTGGGGTTATGGGGCGGGGTTATGGGGTGGGGTTATGGGGTGGGGTTATGGGGTGGGGTTATGGGGCTGGGTTATGGGGTGGGGTTATGGGGCGGGGTTATGGGGTGGGGTTATGGGGCGGGGTTATGGGGCGGGGTTAAGGGGTGGGGTTATGGGGCGGGGTTATGGGGTGGGGTTATGGGGCTGGGTTATGGGGTGGGGTTATGGGGTGGGGTTATGGGGTGGGGTTATGGGGTGGGGTTATGGGGCTGGGTTATGGCGTGGGGTTATGGGGTGGGGTTATGGGGTGGGGTTATGGGGTGGGGTTATGGGGTGGGGTTATGGGGTGGGGTTATGGGGCTGGGGTATGGGGTGGGGTTATGGGGTGGGGTTATGGGGCTGGGGTATGGGGGGGGGTTATGGGGCTGGGTTATGGGGCGGGGTTATGGGGCTGGGTTATGGGGCTGGGTTGTGGGGTGGGGTTATGGGGCTGGGTTATGGGGCTGGGTTGTGGGGTGGGGTTATGGGGTGGGGTTATGGGGCCGGGTTATGGGTGGGGTTATGGGGTGGGGTTATGGGGCTGGGTTATGGGGTGGGGTTATGGGGTGGGGTTATGGGGCTGGGTTATGGGGCTGGGTTATGGGGCGGGGTTATGGGGTGGGGTTATGGGGTGGGGTTATGGGGTGGGGTTATGGGGTGGGGTTATGGGGTGGGGTTATGGGGCGGGGTTATGGGGCTGGGTTATGGGGTGGGGTTATGGGGTGGGGTTAGGGGTGGGGTTATGGGGTGGGGTTATGGGGCGGGGTTATGGGGTGGGGTTATGGGGCTGGGGTATGGGGTGGGTTATGGGGCGGGGTTATGGGGTGGGGTTATGGGTGGGTTATGGGGTGGGGTTATGGGGTGGGGTTATGGGGTGGGTTATGGGGTGGGGTTATGGGGCTGGGGTATGGGGGGGGGTTATGGGGCTGGGTTATGGGGCGGGGTTATGGGGCTGGGTTATGGGGCTGGGTTGTGGGGTGGGGTTATGGGGCTGGGTTATGGGGCTGGGTGGTGGGTGGGGTTATGGGGTGGGGTTATGGGGCCGGGTTATGGGGTGGGGTTATGGGGTGGGGTTATGGGGCTGGGTTATGGGGTGGGGTTATGGGGTGGGGTTATGGGGCTGGGTTATGGGGCTGGGTTATGGGGCGGGGTTATGGGGTGGGGTTATGGGGTGGGGTTATGGGGTGGGGTTATGGGGTGGGGTTATGGGGTGGGGTTATGGGGTGGGGTTATGGGGCGGGGTTATGGGGCTGGGTTATGGGGTGGGGTTATGGGGTGGGGTTATGGGGTGGGGTTATGGGGCGGGGTTATGGGGCTGGGTTATGGGGTGGGGTTATGGGGCTGGGTTATGGGGTGGGGTTATGGGGTGGGGTTATGGGGAGGGGTTATGGGGTGGGGTTATGGGGTGGGGTTATGGGTGGGTTATGGGGCTGGGGCTGGGTTATGGGGCTGGGTTATGGGGTGGGGTTATGGGGCTGGGTTATGGGGTGGGGTTATGGGGTGGGGTTATGGGGCTGGGGTATGGGGTGGGGTTATGGGGTGGGGTTATGGGGCTGGGGTATGGGGGGGGGTTATGGGGCTGGGTTATGGGGCTGGGTTATGGGGCTGGGTTATGGGGCTGGGTTGTGGGGTGGGTTATGGGGCTGGGTTATGGGGTGGGTTATGGGGTGGGGTTATGGGGTGGGGTTATGGGGTGGGGTTATGGGGTGGGGTTATGGGGTGGGGTTATGGGGCTGGGTTATGGGGCTGGGTTATGGGGTGGGGTTATGGGGTGGGGTTATGGGTGGGGTTATGGGGTGGGGTTATGGGGCTGGGTTATGGGGTGGGGTTATGGGGTGGGGTTATGGGGTGGGGTTATGGGGCTGGGTTATGGGGCTGGGTTGTGGGGTGGGGTTATGGGGTGGGGTTATGGGGCCGGGTTATGGGGTGGGGTTATGGGGTGGGTTATGGGGTGGGGTTATGGGGTGGGGTTATGGGGTGGGGTTATGGGGTGGGGTTATGGGGCTGGTTATGGGGCTGGGTTATGGGGTGGGGTTATGGGGTGGGGTTATGGGGTGGGGTTATGGGGTGGGGTTATGGGGCTGGGTTATGGGGTGGGGTTATGGGGTGGGGTTATGGGGTGGGGTTATGGGGTGGGGTTATGGGTGGGGTTATGGGGCGGGGTTATGGGGCGGGGTTATGGGGCTGGGTTATGGGGTGGGGTTATGGGGTGGGGTTATGGGGTGGGGTTATGGGGCTGGGTTATGGGGTGGGGTTATGGGTGGGGTTATGGGGCTGGGTTATGGGGTGGGGTTATGGGGTGGGGTTATGGGGTGGGGTTATGGGGGTGGGGTTATGGGGTGGGGTTATGGGGTGGGGTTATGGGCTGGGTTATGGGCTGGGTTATGGGGTGGGGTTATGGGGTGGGGTTATGGGGTGGGGTTATGGGGTGGGGTTATGGGGCTGGGTTATGGGGTGGGGTTATGGGGTGGGGTTATGGGGTGGGGTTATGGGGTGGGGTTATGGGGTGGGGTTATGGGGCTGGGTTATGGGCGGGGTTATGGGGCTGGTTATGGGGTGGGG